>NC_063450.1:34238226-34845965 GCF_020379485.1 Brassica napus
CTCTCTCGACGGCTCACCTCGATGAAGAATCACTTCACCTCTTTCTCCGGCCCGGAGCTCTCCTCGAGGAAATCAAAACGAAAGGTTGTATGAAATGAATTGATATGTTGTGTCTCTTCTGTCTCTTGATTAATTTTTTTTTGTTTATGTATTTGTGACGTCAGATGGATGGATGGATCAAGAGACAGAAGAGCAAGGTTAACGTTGGCAAAGAAGTACAATGCAATAGAGGTTAGTGTTACTCTTTCAACTCTGGTCTGAAATGATATAATTTAGCTTCTGCTCTGAATTGATATAATTTAGTGTCACAATGTACACCAATTGATTTGTGGTTAGTGGATATTGATTTAAGAGTTACATCACAATGTACACCAATTGATCCGTAACTGAACTGAATCGAGTGTCATGAATGGTTCTGGTCTGAATTGTTTAAGAGTTCAATTATATAATTTAGCTTCTGGTCTGAATTGAATAGAGTGTCATGAATTTGATTCCTTGCCTTGTTACTCATTTTTGCTTTGTTTCTGTGTGTTTGTCTGTTGAACCGCATGGATCAAGGTAGATGAGGAAGGATCGTCAAAGCAGAGGAGTGCATTTGCTGGAGCAATACATGTAAATGTCTTCATCTTTTAAAGTCATTGAAAGCTTTATGGTTGAGTTAGGTAGTTAATGTTTTGGTCTGTTGGCATTGATGTTGGTAATAAATAGAAGTGATGGTCTCTTTGATCTGTTGAAATGAAAAAAAAGATTGTGTGTGGTTGAGTTAGGTAGGTAAATGACTTGTTTTGTGTTTGAAAATGAATTGAATTGTCGATAATAAATTACTTGCTTTGTGTTTGATTATGGTTGTGAAAGGGTAATTAATTGAAGTTAGATATATGTCAACTCGAATTTGTTAGTTGTTAGTTGTTTTGAGTGTTGAATTCGAGTATGTGTTCCCTCTTTAAAACTCTTTCCTTCTCTTCCAACTCCAGCAGATTCCTATATATTATTTCTCTTTTCCATCTTTAAAATGTTTTCCTTCTCTTCCAACTCCAACATATTCCTATATGTTATTTATTTTCTCTTTGACTTCGGAAATGGGTTTTAATCCATTTAGCGAGTCTGTAAAAATTTGTTGAACTACTTAACAATCAACAAAATATAGTCTTTGGTGACGTTTCAGATAGTGTTTCACTATCTTCATCGCAAGTTCCCTTCTTAGGCAGCCAAGGCACCGAAGATTCATACTTTGATGAAGACACTCAAGCCAGTCGCAAAGAAAGGACGTGGACGCTAACAGACGATGTAGTGCTCATCAGCTTCTGGTTAAACACGAGCAAAGATCCCGTAGTAGGGAATGAGCAAAGGTCTCTTGCTTTCTGGAAAAGAATTGTTGCATACTTCTCGGCTAGTCCTAAGCTTGCTGGCTGAGAAAAGAGAGAGGCATCTCACTGTAAGAATTGTTGGCACAAGATCAATGACTTGGTTTGCAAGTTTTGTGGAGCATATGAAGCTGCAACCAGAGAGAAAAGCAGTGGTCAAAATGAGAATGATGTTCTCAAACTAGCCCACGAAATCTTCTTCACCAGCTATAAAAAAAAAGTGCACCCTTGAGCATGCTTGGAAAGAGTTGCGTAATGACCAGAAGTGGTGTGAGCTGTCTACGGCTAAAAATGATGGAAGCTCCAAAAAGAGGAAGTGTGGGGATTGTTCACATTCAGCAAGCTCTAAAGCAAATGAAGAAGATTCTGCTGACGATGATGAAGGAACAAACCATCCCCCGGGTGTTAAGGCAGCAAAAGCCCGTTCTAAGAAGACAATAGTTGATGAGGAGCTGTGTGAGTTTCAGACAATGTGGAGCATCAAGAAGCATGATTTGGCTTTGAAAGAAAGACTGTCTAAGATAAAGCTACTTGACAATCTCATTGCTAAACAAGGACCACTAGCGGATTATGAAGAAGCTTTGAAGAAGAAACTCATTAATGAGTTGATGTCTAATTAGTTTAAGTATCGGTTTGTCTTAGTGGTTTAAGTTTGTGTTGCTTGTTCTCGTTATTGTCATGGAGTTTCTGTTATGTAGTTTATCTTGTTGCTTAAGTTTCTCTACCTTGTAGTTTCTGTGTAAGTGTAACTTGTTGCTTAAGTTTCTGATTAGTATATATGTTTCATGTTGAACTTCTTGTTACTTGTTGTTGTGGTTCTTGTTGTTAAGATACATCTGGTTATTGATACATGTTGTTCTTTGTTTCAGGTACCGTGTGAAAGACTGAAAGAGTGGAAGAATCATGGGCTTGTGTCCTCATGTGTGTCACGGACTTGTGTAGTCTCATTCACGGACTTGTGTCCTCATGTGTATTCACTTTTGTATTCTTGTGTAGTCTAGTACTTGTGTAGTCTAGACTTGTGTATCAAGAAGCTTGTAATCTTGTGTAGTCACGGACTTGTGTACGCTCATTGGTTACTAGTGACTTGTGTACTCTCACCATACCAAACGAGCAAAACATTTAGATCAAAACAAATTCATTTTCTCTCCTTTTTACCATACCAAATGAGCAAAACATTTTGATCTCATGTTCTATCCTTCTCACCAAAAATTTAGATAAAAAAAAATTCACTTTCTCTCTTTTTCACCATACCAAATGAGCAAACACATTTTGATCAAAACAAGTTTGAGGGATCACAATTTCTATATGGCATCTTTTTCTTATAACATTTTTGAGGGATCAATTGATGATACTTTTGATCAATATTTTGATCAACATTTTGATCAAGCCTTCGAGAATTTTTCCATTAATTATGGTGATCAAGAAGAAGGAAGGAAAAAAAGAAAAAAAGAGTTTATATCGAAAGAAATCGTGAAGAAGGTCATGTACGTTTATGAAATGATTATTTCAGTGAAACTCCAACATATTCTGAAAATTTATTCCGACAACGTTTTAGAATGAACAAGCCATTGTTTATGCACATTGTTGATTGACTCTCCAACGAAGTTCAATTCTTTCGCCAACAAAAAGATGGTCTTGGAAGGCTTGGTCTCTCTACATTCCAAAAGTGTACGGCAACTATTCGTGTCTTGGCATATGGTACTGCAGCTGACACGGTCGACGAATACCTCAGGCTCGGTGAAACGACAACTCGGTCATGTTTGGAGAATTTTGTGGAAGGAATAATTTATTTGTTTGGCGATGAGTACCTAAGAAGACCAACACCGGCTGATCTTCAACGTCTACTTGATATTGGAGAGCATCGTGGATTTCCCGGGATGATAGGAAGTATCGATTGTATGCATTGGGAGTGGAAAAATTGTCCCATCGCTTGGAAAAGACAATATTCTCGTGGTTCGAGTAAACCAACATTCGTTTTAGAGGCGGTTGCTTCATATGATCTTTGGATATGACATACGTTTTTTGGACCTCCAGGTACCTTAAATGATATCAATGTTATTGATCGCTCACCTGTTTTTGATGACATAATAAAGGGTCAAGCTCCGCAAGTCACTTACTCTATCAATGGAAGAGAGTATCATATGACTTACTATCTAACCGAAGGTATTTACCCGAAATGTGCAACTTTTATCCAATCTATTCCAATACAACAAGGGCCGAAAGCAGTTTTATTTGCTCAACGTAAAGAAGCTGTACGAACAGATGTCAAGCGTGCTTTTAGAGTATTAGAAGCTCGCTTTGCTATTGTTAAAAATCCAGCATTTTTTGGGATAAATTCAAAATTGAGAAGATTATGAGAGCATGTATCATATTCCATAATATGATAGTAGAAGACGAACGGGGTGGATACACTCAATTTGATGTTTCAGAGTTCCAATAAGGAGAACACACCGGAAGTTCACATGTGGATCTCACATATTCTACAAATATCCCTACAAATATCACCAATATGATGGGTGTTCGAACTAGAATTCGTGATAGACAGATGCATCAACAACTGAAAGATGATTTGGTTGAACATGTATAGCATAAATTTGGACGTGATGAAGACAACAACTGAGCTCGGATGCTTCTTTCAAACTATTATCGTTTATTTTACTAATCTTTGTTTTTATGTTTTTATTTAAAAATTTATGTTTAAAATGTTATCTTTTAATATGTTTTATTTAATCAAAAAATTTAAGTTTAATAAAAAAATATTTAATAAATTTTATTTTTTTAAGAACCATTAATCAAGAGACTTGCAGCACATAAATGTTCGGGTTTCTTAATGTTATCTCTTAACTCACTTTTACTACTTAAAAGTATTAAAAAAATAAAAGACCCTAAATGGATCTTTGGGATAATCGTGCTCTAAGTTTTAAATTAGTAAATATGTCTACATTTAATTGAACCATCTTTTTATATACAAAATTAAAATAAAAACTAAATCATTGTTAAATTTCCATCACTAAGAAACCAATTTGATATTTACACCATTGGAGGTGTAAGTATCGGTTGTTACATTATGATTTAATCATATGATGGTCCATCATTCAGTTACGTGAAAATTTTTTTTTTTGCTAAAACATTAATATCATATAATATGAAAAAAGTATCTTACAAAGTTGTAATCTTAAAGACAACACTTCCAAGGTAAAAAAAGGAAAAACAAAGAAGTATTACAGAGAGTTTTACAGATTTCTAAAACAGAACTTACTCAAACTTAAGCCAAGAAGACAAAAGAGTGTTGTATTTTCTCCTTCCTCTCCTTTCTAAGAAAATATTTCACACTTCTCGATCAATAATCCTGAAGACCGTGTTCGGAGGGATAAGAACTTGGTTACGGAGGATATTATTTCTCTTGACGCCAGATATGATAAGAGTTACGTGCAATTATTCGAATAACAATACGACTATGCTCTTCTCTTCGAGACTCGGATCCACGAAAACAATTGCATACACACATGTTATGATAACTTCTGCTGTAGATAAAATATAACTTTCATTTTCTAGAAATCGACCTTTATACTTAATAAAAAAATATTAGTAACTCCTTGAACAAATCTAGAACCAAATAGATTTTTCTTTTTTCTGTTGAAAAATAGGAAAATTTGCTAAAATGGGATGAAATTGAAGGACTTTGAGAAGTGTTATTGGTTTATATAATTTAACTGATTTAGCAAACTATATAATATTTATAAATTCAAGTAAAATTTACAATTTTCAAATCTAACATATGAATTTAAATTATTATTTAAAAATTCTGAGATTTTCTCTCGGATTTGAATCTTTCTATTTTTACAAAAAATCTACACAAATTCATTCAAATCTACTATTAAATCAAATTCGTTTGTCAATCTATATGAATAACATATTATTTAATTAGAATTTTTAAATCATTAAATCAATAACACACGATTCAATATGGATTCTAAAATCATAAAACCAATAACACTAACTTTAGTTTGGATTTCCAAATTCATTAAATATACTAACCAATAATCCATACTTTGTCTTCGTCTCGGTAGTATTTTCCTTTATAATTAATGTCCCAATGATTCTATAGTTTACATTAACCCGAGTGTAACCTTAAATATTGAATTATACTTAAAATTTTAAATAAAATTTAAATTAGTCTAAAAATATTGTTTGAAAATAAAATATTCAATTTTCTTACAAAAAGTGTGAAATTGAAAAAATAACAACAAACTGAGGCGTCAGATTTTTTTTTGTAAATACACAATAGAACATCATACTTGTTTTATAACCGCATGAAAATGGTGAAAACAACATTTATACTAATATAATACAACTCTAACAAAGTATTCTGACAAATTTCTTTACAAAATGCGACCAAATTCTTTAAATTATGACCCAAAATTTGGTCAAATGGACCGTTGTTACTTTAGTACTATGCAAATTTTTCTCTCCTTTTAAGTAATTTTCACTTTGTTGGGACTTGGGCATTTGAGAAAACCTAAATTTTGCATTGCAGTCTAAAACTATTAAGAAGAAATTTTGAGTTGCAAAGTCAAATGAGACGGAACAACCTGCAAATTCTTGTTACTAACCAAACCAAATAAGATATATTCAGATATACTTATTCAAAAAGCGTTCTTGATTTTGTTCCTAGATATCCCAACACAAAGTGGAGGTTTTTATATTAATTTGCATTTTACAAATCAAATTCCAATACCGTAAATATATCATATAAAAGAATTAGATCTGACTCAACAGTCTTTTTATGACAAATACACTTATTATAGTTATGATCTCGAGCAGATGCCCCCAAAATAATGGTTTCAAGTAAACTATCTGAACTGTTTAATTTTTGAAAAAGCATACTTGTCTTAGGTTGTTTTTAGGCAACAAATCACTACGTAACATGTAATGTAGAAGTGTTGGGCTAAGATTTTCTTTTAAATAGGTTTCTTTCTAAGATGATTATAGCGTAGAAGTTATTCTAAAAGTATTTTAGATCTTAGCTTGGCTCATATATACAAATGTTGTTCTAGCTTCAGTGTTGTGTTTTCAGGATAATGATTTTACCTAAAATTGATATTTTGAACAACTACAAAACAAATTCTGGCAAAGTGCCAATGTATAGTCAAATAAAATAAAATCGTACTGCTGGTCAAAAAATCACTAATTGATTTTCACATGACATAATTGTATGTCATTGGGATTGCAGCTATAATTAGTCTAATTTTCAGCTAAAATCTCAGGCTACAATAAAGAAATTTAATTTATACTCGCTCCGCTCATATGGGAAAGCAATTACTGCATAAAACAATGATGTAAGCCTAATTTGTTGAATAATTTAATTATACTATTTGGTACATATATATGTCCAGTACTTAAAACGTTTATAGTCGGTTAAGAAACTTAAAAGTGCATGATAAAAAGAGATGAGATGAGAAAAAAGTAGAGAAATAAAATAAGGGAACCGAAAGCAAAAAGGTGAAGAGACAAAGTGTGATTAAGTGATAAGATGATTGTGTCATGTTCAAAATTCTCATAGTTTCGTTGTCACCAATCTATCAATTTAATTGGCTTCAAATTATAACTCAATTTTTAACGTTCAAATATCTTATATTTCATAAGCTTAGAACTAAAAGTCTAAGACTAGCTGGCGTTTTGGTGAGATATGTTTTATGTTTCTTTTTCCGTCATCATAAAACAGATTCATTTTTTTGGTGTAAAAACAAACAAACAAATTCATTTACCAATTTGTTAATTGTCTAACTATGATTAACAACTTCCCATTATCTTTAAACCAAAACTAGATCTAGTATATTATAGTTATTCAAACATTTGTACCCCAAAAACTATAGTTAATTAAAGTAAGGGAGTTTAAACTATTTTTTATCGTCCTGTAATTGTCACACGCACAATATCAGTTTAAGGTCTGACTGAATCATAAGGCCAGGTACTAATTAATATAGACCAACATACCACAAGTTGTTTTTTTTTTTTGATAAAGGGCTTACATACCACAAGTTGTTGTCTTGGACAAACAGATAAATATATTCACATTGTATATATATATGTACGATTGATACATGTTTTGTACTTCCGCAAATCTGGTTCAATAGTCCAAAAGAAAACTCACATATCCTTTAGAGCATGTTTATTGGCAAAACTCTTAGTGGTTCTTAAGTGGGGCATAATGACTTTTTAACTATTATCATTAAGTTAAGAAACATTGTTAAGATACACTTAATTATAGTGGTTTATTGGTTGTTTCTTAATTAAAGTTCTTAACAATAAAAAATATTAAATTTAAATTTAAACATATTTTTTTAAAAAAAGTTAAAATTTATTTGTTAAATAAAACAAAGTTAAACAAAACAATTTAAACATAGATTTTAAAATAAAAACATTAAAACAAAGATTAATAAAATAAACGATAATAATTTGAAAGCAGCATCCAAGTTCAGTTGTTATCTTGATCACGTCCAAATTTACGCCATAAATGTTGAACCAGATCACTTTTCAGTTGTTGATGCGCTTGTCTATCACGCATTCTTGTTCGAACACCCATCTGATTGGCGATATTTGTAGGGATATCTGTAGAAAAGGTGAGATCAACATGTGAACTTCCGCTGCCTTCTCCTTGTTGGAAATCCGAAACATCATATTGAGTGTATTCACCTTGTTCGTTTTCTACTATCATATTATGGAGTATGATACATGCTCTCATAATCTTCCCGATCTTGACTTTATCCCAAGAAAGTGCTGGATTTTTAACAATGGCAAATCGAGCTTGCAAGACTCCGAAAGCACGCTCGACATCTTTTCGGACAGCTTCTTG
This sequence comes from Brassica napus, assembly GCF_020379485.1. NCBI lineage: Eukaryota > Viridiplantae > Streptophyta > Magnoliopsida > Brassicales > Brassicaceae > Brassica > Brassica napus. The sequence continues at coordinate 34,246,450 of NC_063450.1, forward strand.
ACGTTGAGCAAATAACGATAAAAAGTATTTATTACCTATGCCAACCATAATCTGATTTCTATCTAACCACGACAAACATCAATTTATTACCTAACCAAACACTGACCCACGAGTTAATTCATTCCTAACTAACACTTTATCCAATTGCGCAGAGTAAAGAGAGTGATTTACCTGTATGAACGATGGTAGGCATCTTCGTTTTTGTCTCACCAACTGGATCAAGCATCTTGATCAAACAACCTCAAGACAAAACAAAAACAGAAACAAATCAAAACCATTACAAAGAATTATATGTAATCCTCTGCAACATAAATCACAATCACATTCCAAACTATAATTAAAATCACATTCACATTCGCAATCCACTTCATCAGAGCAAAGAGAAACATTTACACAACTAGAAAGATCAAAGATAAAGTACCTTTGCGATTTGCGGTTTTGTCTGCCAAAGAGACAGGTTTTGTGCCCACTTCACGCCTCTAGCTCAATCCTGGATCATGCGTCTTGATCCATCTGTGAAGCGACACAAACACAGAAAACAAATGAAAGGAAAATTAGAAACGATTTACCTTTTGATCCCGTTGAGAAAACAAACAAGAATCAAAACATGCATAGTTGAAAGAATCAAAGAGACGCTACCTTTCGATTCCCTTCAGAAACAATCGCCGTTTCAGAGAGCCACCAGGAGAGAGAGATAGCCACCGATTGAGAGTTCACCGTCTTCTTTCCTCGACGAGAGCCACCGCGAGGGAGAGGAATCACCGTTTCGTCGAGGAGAGCACCGAGAGAGAGCAATCGCCGTTTCCTTCGTCGAGGAGAGCAACGAGAGAGAGAAATCGCCTTTGTCCATCATCGACGAGAGAAACCCCTGTAGACGTCGACGACCTCCACCGAGAGGGCGAAACAATCGCCATTTTCGTCACCTTTACGGAGCAAACGAGAAGAGAAAGAAAAGAGAGAAAGAAACGAGAACGACTTCACCGTTCCTCTACCCAATACAGGTTGACACGTCGCACCAAGGAACGCGTCTTCAAACACTTAATTAAGGAACGTCCTTTCGTTTTACTCCGTGTTTTCCTCTTCTTTTTTTTTGATTAATTAACCTAAGGCATGAGGTTAAGAGTTGCCTATAAACGTGCTCTTAGTCACTTATAGAGCTATGTAGAAACATTAATTCCTTTATTACACTAGACTAAAACGCTCTCACACGTAAGAGATTACTAGTAGTTACAAAGGGTGGTCAATAGTAGGTCCGTTATCTGTATACACACTTCTTTTCAATTAATTTCTACCATTTGATGCATTGCATTCGACACATCTTTGCTAGTGATCGCTTAGAACCCCTCTTCTATCAATAGGTACTCCATAATTTGTGCTTTCCAAATTTTTTGGTTAATATCTTTTTATTTTTTCGGCTATGTTTCCTTAGAGCATCTCTAATGGTAAACTTTTTTTTCTTTCAAAATATGAATTTCTTCAAAAAATGAAGAAATATGTTCTCCAATAATTTATTTCGTTTTTTTCTTCCAAAAACAATATTCCATATACATTCCTTTTCAGTTTTATCATTATTTATCAATAACACTTTTTACTTTTGCTTGTTTATTAATTTTACCCAATTATTTTATTTTAACAATAGTTCATCACAATTGCTAACTAATATAAAATAAACATTACCATATAATATAGTTAGTACACATAACATAAATAAATAACACAAGAACACTAGATTTTATAAAAAAGCATGAGATGTATATTTTTCTCACATGTGTTCAATTAAATTGTTCCGAAGAGTGAAATGAGCTTCTTGATCTTTAATTCTTCTAAATCAAGCTAAAAATTCTTGAAAACGGATATCATCATGCTCTTCGATATCAACCTCTGGAAGTGGAACTTCTCCACCAACTTCAATTGGAGCATCAAGATGACGCTCATCTTCAATTATCATGTTATTTAAAATTATAGATGTAGTCATTATGTCATGTGTCACATTTTTTTTCCAAAAACGAGCTGGTCCTTTCTCAATTGCAAAGCGTGATTGAAGAACTCCAAAGGCATGTTCCACATCTTTCCAACATGCTTCTTGTTATGTAGCAAAATATTTCTTCTTCGAACACACTGGCTCATGAATAGTTTGCACTATGGTAGACCATTTTGGATATATACCATCGGCTAAATAATAGCCCATGTTATATTCTTTGCCTTGAATACCTTGAGTAAGACTGGAGAAAAGATGTGAAGACTCCAAGACATTGATATCATTATTGCTGCCCGACATCCTGAAATATGCATGTCATATCCAAAGAACGTAATCCGCAACAGCTTCAAGAATTATAGTTGGTGATCCACAACGACCTGCATAAAGTCAAGCCCAAGCGGTCAAACAATTTTTCCATGCAATCTAAGCTACCCAACATTTACGGAAAGTCTCACTTTTCACCAATCTTCAGCAGTTTTAAACATCGGCAGGTATTGGTGATCGTAAGTATTCCTCTGAGAATATTTCCACAATTGTCCGACAAAATCTTTTCACACTTTCGATTTTTTGTTGATTCACCAATTTTTATGATTCATCAGCTGCATCACCGGGAAAATCATAAGCTAGTATCCGAAATAACATGTTGAGTTTTATATTTTCATTCACAACATTGAATCATTCTATTTTCTATTGCATCTACATTTTATTTTAACTTTCTTTACAAAAATGCCGTTACGTTCTGCTAGATATACTCATGAAGAAGATATGCTTTTATGTCAAGTATATATGAAAATATCTCAAGATCCAATCAAAGGTGTTTATCAGTCGTTCGGCCAATTTTGGTCTCATGTAGCAGCTGCTTACGAGAAAGGAAAAGATGCAAGTTGGAGTGAACGTAGAAAGAAAGACATCCATTGTTGAATTCAAACTGTTGAGAAAGCAACAAAGAAATTGCATCCATGCGTCAAGTAATGTGAAAACATATGTCCAAGCTGTGCTTCAAATGATGACATAGTAAGTGTTTTTAATTTGTTTAATATATATTTTACTTACTTTGCAATAATGTTTTCTGTTTTTAAATTATATGCAGTTTAAACAAGCCAAATTTATGTTATTGGGTGATCCAAAATACAAAAGAGGTTGGAAATTCGATCATGTATGGAGCATTATAAAGAATTTTGAAAAGTTTAAAGATGGTGACACATCCACGAGAAAAGTATCAAACTCATGTGGTTTTGGGGATGCAGTTCAGAGTTGGAAAATGTTATATCTGATTCCGCTACACAAGAATCTCCAGGTTTGTCTACATTTTCTATGAATTTAGATGATGAAGAAGATAGAATGAGTGGATCTTCATCTAAAAACCAATTGGAGTAAAAAAGTCAAACTCAAAAGAAAAAAATGATGATCAAACATCATTTGTTATTAACAAATTGGAAGAAGGAAATAAAAACTATTGGAGCAATTAGAGAAAATAAGCGCACAAAGACTACAACATTTGGAGATTCAAAACAAGAATTATGCTGTGAAGAAATTTAAAGAAGAGAACAAAATTTTATTTCGTGATTTGAACTCCATACAAGACCCTAACATTCATGCATAAATTCAATATGAGCAAAATCGAATTTTAGTAGAAAGGAGTGAACAACAACAAGCTCAAGAGCCTTTTCAAGCGGCAACTTCATTTGAACAATATTTTAATAACCTTAGTGGATCTGGAAGTGGTTTACCAGATTATTAAGTCTTAGTTTATGATGCACCAATTTTTTTATATATTTAGTTTGGTGTTTATCATGTATTTCAGTTTTATATTATTTATTTAATTGTGTTTCATCTAAAATATTAGTAAAAAAAAGAAAAAATATGTTTTTAGTATATTTAATATTTTAAATTGATTGAATAAAAATAATTTATAAAAACTTTAAAATTAAGTTGGTAATATTAGCTCTTATAGTTTCTTTAAATAAAAACAAACTAAAGTTAAAGGACCAATCTATAATTAAAAAGTGTATCTTCGAAAAATGAAAAAGTGAATAGTATTTCTTCAAAGATGTAACACCGGGCATAACTCCACAGATGAATCAACGATTATTGAGGATAGCGACAGAGGATGAGGCCACAGAGGCTCTGTTTATAATACATCCAGAGAAGGCACCAGGACCGGATGGCATGACAACTCTTTTTTTTCAACACTCATGGCATATTATTAAGAGAGATTTGATGGAGATGGTGAATGATTTTTTGGTTTCTGGAGAAATGGATTCAAGGTTAAATATTACTAATATGTGTATGATTCCAAAGATAGAAAAACCTACAAGGATGACGGAGTTGCGACCTATTAGTTTATGTAATGTAGGGTATTAAATTTATTTCGAAGGTTTTGTGTTAACGTTTGAAGTTGTTGCTACCCTCTCTCGTATCAGAAACGCAATCGACATTTGTGGCAGGACGGCTGATTTCTGATAATATTCTTATAGCACAAGAAATGTTTCAGGGATTACGGACTAATGAGGCGTGTAAAGGAAAGTATATGGCAGTCAAAACAGATATGAGTAAGGCCTACGATAGGGTAGAATGAGAGTTTATTAAGGCATTACTACAGAAAATGGGGTTTCATGACCATTGGATTAAACTAATGGTGGAGTGTATATCATCGATTGAATATCGGGTCCTTTTAAATGGTCAACCTCGGGGCCTCATTGTGCCACAAAGGGGTTTACGTCAAGGAGATCATTTATCTCCCTATTTATTTATTCTGTGCACCGAGGCTTTGATAGCAAATATTAAGAAGGCGGAGAGGGAGAAATAATTAACAGGAATAAAGGTGGTTAGAGCATGCCCTTCAATATCACATTTGCTTTTTGCGGACGATAGTCTCTTTTTTTGTAAAGCTCAAAAGGAAGAGTGTCACACCATTCTCAGGATTTTAAAGGAATATGAGATAGCTTCAGGTCAACTAATAAACTTTGATAAGTTTTTAATTCAATTTGGGCACAAGATCGAAGAATCTGTCAGAGCTAAGAGATATTTTGGGCATACAGAATTTGGGAGGGATGGGAACTTATCTAGGCCTGCCGGAAAGTCTTGGGGGTTCTAAGATACAAGTTTTTGTCTTCATACAGGATCGGCTAAATAATAGGATCAATGGCTGGACTTTTAAGTTCTTTACGAAAGGAGGAAAGGAAGTGATCATCAAATCAGTGATTACGGCTTTGCCAAATTATGTGATGTCTTTCTATCGTTTACCCAAGGCTACTGCAAAAAAAACTGACAAGTGCGGTATCACAATTTTGGTGGAGCCCTGGCGGTAATACAAAAGGAATGCAGTGGAAATCATGGGATAAAGTATGTATTAGTAAGGACGATGGAGGTTTAGGGTTTAAAGATATCACTGATTTCAACACAGCGATGATTGGTAAACAATTATGGCGGCTGATAGAGAAGCCAAATACTTTATTTTTCTCGAGTTTTTAAAGGTCGGCATTATAGGAATGCATCACCCCTGAATCCGATTCGTTCATATTTTCCGTCATATGGCTGGCGGAGTATTGTATCTGCTAGATCTTTGGTAAACAAAAGACTAATCAAAAGGGTGAGAACAGGATCCTCTATATCCATATGGAATGATCCTTGGCTCCCAACCACTCGCCCGAGACCAGCTAATAAAAATCAACACAATCTTTACCCAGACCTTACAGTGGATTCTTTTATTGATCCTCATTTTCGAAGATGGAATTCACTGGCGCTTCGGGCTTTGTGAATCCAGAGGAGGTGAAATTGATAGAAAGTATACCACTGAGTAGAACTCGGATGGCAGATCAAGAAGGATGGCATTTCACAAATAATGGAAAATATAAGGTTAAATCTGGATATCAGGTTGAAAGGATATACCCAGATAAGGAAAAACCACCATTAGTGTTTGGACCCACGGTGGATATTTTGAAGGCATATTGTTGGAAAATACGGTGTCCACCGAAAATTAAGCATTTTCTATGGCAATTGGTGACAGGGTGCATAGCAGTTAAGAAAAATTTGCATATGCGAGGGATACCCGGAGACATCTGTTGTGCAAGATGTGGAGCTGAGGAGGAATCGATCAACCATGTTTTTTTTGAATACCCTCCTGCACTTCAGGTATGGGCTCTTTCAAAGATTCCAACAAATCTAGCTATGTTCCCAACAAGCTCTCTCTTTGTGAACATGAATCATCTCTTTTGGAGAGTTGTTCCACAGATGGAGGATCATCAGTTTGCATGGATACTATGGTACATCTGGAAAGGAAGAAATAACAAAGTCTTTAGTAAACTGGATGTGGATCCTCTGGATACCGTTAAACTGGCAGAAACATAATCAAAACTCTGGGCTTAGGCACAAATATTGAATGACCAAAAGAGGACTCCACAGGTAGAGGCTACGATTCTTCCGTCAATTCCAGGAAGATAGTGTTTTACGGATGGTTCCTGGAAAGATAATGATATTTTTGCAGGTCAAAAATGGTACAATACCTTAGAAGGATTTGAGGGCTTGATGGGAGCAAGGAATGTCCGGGCTTCCCTCTCTCCTCTTCATGCAGAGATGGAAGCGTTACTATGGGCAATGAAATGCATGAAAAACTTACGACAATTTCAGGTTACGTTTGCAACGAATTGTTCTCAATTGGTGAAGATGGTTTCAGAACCAGAAGAATAGCCAGCGTTTGCAAGTTATTTAGAAGATATAAACAGCCTGAAAGAGAGTTTTTCCGAGCATAGTTTATCTATGTACCAAGAACGTAGAACAAGAATGCGGATAACTTAGCCCGCAGTGCTAGGAAGAAAACGTCTTTTGTAGTTCACATGAATCAAGATCTCTCAGTGTGGTTCACATAGTCAATATGAGCCTGTAAAGTTGATGACAAATTTGAAGAAATACTAATACTGTTCAATTCTTCAAAAAGTGAAAAAAAAAAAAAAAATTGAAGTAGCAATGGGACAAAAAGTGAAGCAAGAAGTATAAAATAAAACACTATTGGAGATGCTTTTAACGTTACCATGGGTTATTAGGTTAAAGTGAGCGTCTGTAAATAAAGTAGTAGGGGGAATATTCCCAATTTACCAAAATGACAACTGACAAGGTACATTTGTATAGAATATAACCAAACCTCTGTTACCGTCAACTGAAGTCGTTCTTTTGTACTTTATTACACTAGCTAGGCCACTGGCTGTCATTAACTTCAGACTACATTTTTTAGCAAAAAAAAAGAACTTCAGACTACATTTCCATAATTGGCCAGTGATAATCGTATCTCTCTAGTCGTCCATTTTGCCTACTGCTATGGAAAATTATATTGGTTGGTCCTACTAAAAGGGAACTCGATCAGGTAATGCAATTTTATGTATAATGTATACATTTAGGATGTTCTAAAATGTGTACAAAGATTATAAGACATACAAAAATATTTGAAGACTTCATTTACTTATAAAACTTAGAAATGTGTTACCAAAAATGGTAGAGATCTGTTACAGTCATTCATTGATATCGCACCAAAAGCACCTTAGGCCTTCTTGCTCGATAGCACTCAAAACATAGTGAACGTTGTCACTTTTTCTCTTCATCATTTGATGTCTTTCTAATACTAACTGCATTAAAGGTCCGACTGGTTCAAACGCAGCGGCTGCGATTGCGGTGCAGATTTCAAATTGTTATTAAGCGTTTTGTGTGACTGTCACAACATTTAAAAATTGTTGCGTTTGCGGGATATTTGTAACTGGTTATTGCATCGTTTAATAATAAATTACCAATAATAACATTATAATATTATAAAAACATAAAACATACTATTGTAATAAAATATAATAATTATCAATATAACATGATTAATAATAATATTATGTTTATTTATTTATTTATTTAATTAGTTGAAAGTTATAATTTTAATTAATTATTTTTGAAGATTTATATTAAGAATTTTAAGAGAATATTTTGTTTGATTTTATATATGTGTATATCTTTATATATGTATGTATATTAATTTTTTTAAAAAATTAATGAATAGTTAGTTTAAAATTTTTATAAAACAAATTATGATACTGTTTGTGAATTTAAATTAATATATAAAATATGTATATGTTTTTTTATTTATAATATTTCCATTTTAAAATATTTTTGAAATAAAATTATATTTATTTAACCACCCGCAACCGCAAACGTTAACTGGAACCAGCTTTTAATTTTAAGAGGTTCCAAACAGTTTGAAACGATTTGTACCGGTTTGAATGATTATTTCGAACTGCTGTCAACCGCTACCAACCGCAAAAGCTGCGTTTGCGGGTGGTAGCAGAAAAACCAGTAATGCTCTAAATGTCTTGTTTCATGTAGCTCTTTCATGATTAAGTCACTTTTCATATTCATGACTAGTAGACTAGCTTGGTTTTTAAAATATTCACTTATCTCCACTTTCCATAACTAGGATAGAATCAAGAGTTAGGATTAAAGTAAATAGTAGCACTTTTTAAAGTAAAAAAAAAGCCTAGAGAGAAAAAAGAAAAGAAAAAGTAGTCGCTGATCCTTCGGCTCCGATGGCTTACACAACATTAGAGTCGGATCTCTAGTTTTCTTTTGTAGTTTGATCTGTCTTTCCCTCTTTTCATCATCAGCTCTTCCTGTCCTCTTATCAAATTTGGATTTTTAGGGTTTTGGATTTACTTTAGATTTCTAGATCTGGAGTTGTCGATCTCTTAGAATCCGGTCCAGATGTTGTTGTTTTGGGTTAACCTTGTCTGATTGCTTCAGCTTGGTTTGTGTTTCATCATTTATTCCATCTGATGTTTGTTAGTTGACAGAGAAAGTGAATATGAGGCGTCTTTGGTGGTTTTTACTGTTTGTCTTCTGTCTGGGTTCAACAACGGTGTAGGTGGAGGTATGATGGTGGTGTGGCTGTGTGTGGTGAGCAGAACATGCCTATTGTTCTTCAGAAGTTTCAAGTTTCTTTTCACCTCTCTATCTCTCAGTCTTAAAGGAGTCCTTCTCGCGACCTTTTAATAAGTTTATTCCGGTTGTTCGTCTGATTCGCTCGTCCCTCGGTGGCTTCTGGTGAAGCAGTATAAGGAGGTTGGGGTTTTAGGCCTTCCGATGAAGGTTTCGCTGGAGGAGGGGGCTTTAGTTTCTGGTGCTGGTCTCTTCTCTTTGTGGAGTTTCGTGTTAGGCGTTTTGGTTCTGGCTTGGTACCGTGAACGGTGGGTTCAAGTATGTTTGGTCTTGTGTGTGTTGTGTTGGCCACCTCTTCGCTTACTCTCCTTGTGCTTGGTTGGTTCTTGGCAAGAGTGCCGGCAGTTCTAGGATTGTTTGACTTACTGCTATTTTCTTTATTAAAGATTGTCTACGGATTCTGATGTATGAATGTAAGGTTTAATTAAGTGATTGCTTTAGTTGTTGTATGTGTTGCCTTTTGTTTGGGCTCAGGATTCCTTTGTATGGGCTATGTTTCCGGGGATGGTAATATGTATCCGCCGGCTGTTGAATTTTTTTTTTTTTGAATATATGTTAAATTTACTCAAAAAGAAAATACACTGTTTTGCAACTTGTGCTACATTTTATAGGAAAGAAAACTCAAGATTTTGAGACTCTATGCTATCTAGTGGAAAGCCACTCCCCTAAGGCTGCAGCGAAGGTGAAATTTCGAACCTGACGGAAGGAGAGACATTTGTTTCGGACTTGCCTATCAAGCATGCCGACCAAAACCGAGACTGTCGTTGGAGTAGCTCCATGCCTTATGTCATTTCTTTCTCGCCATAAAGAATGCATAGAAAGCTGGAAAACATAGCGGGTTAGGAACATGGAAAGAAAGTCCTGACTATTATCCTTGGTAATATCTATTATCTCTGTCCAGTCTGTGGTGAACCTCCCACGAAGAAGGTTTTTGGTTAGCCGAGACCACACCTCTGCAGCGAATGGACATGAGAAAAACAAATGATCCCTAGTTTCCAACTGGTCGCAGAACACACACGCTGGGTTTATACTAGAGGACCATTGAAGCATTCGGTCACCAGTTGTTAGACGGTTCTGAATAGCTAACGAAGTAAAGAAAGCAAATTTTGGAGTATGATGTTTGAACCATAAGCTCTTGTGCCAGTCGATAGTTTGAGCTTGCTGATGAAGTAAACTCCAAGTGTTTTTTGTGCTGAATACAGGTTTATAAGCATCAGGAGAACTCTTCCAGACAGCACAATCCTCTTCATTTGATAGCTTGGTTCTCTGTTCTTCCATAGCAGCTTCAATAATGTTCAGATTATCTTGTCGATGGCTTCTACGTCTTCTTCTCAAAAGCAACGCTGAAGAAACCGTTGCAGTCGCTCTTATACCCAAGTCAATACACCCACGGACTCCAGTGATATCATACAAACGTCCAAGTGGAGACCAAGAATCAAACCAGAAAGAGGTTTGGTTTCCATTTCCCACCTTCATTTTATGAAACTGCTTTGCGATGTCTCTATACTTCAGAAGCTTCCTCCACATCCATGATCCTGCAGTTGTTGTATCCTTGATAGACCATATTGTGTCGTTCTTAACCAAATAAGTCTGGATCCATTTAGTCCAAAGCGAAGATTGAGAAGACAGGAGCCTCCATAACAGTTTCAGAGTAAGGATTTTGTTCATCACCTTAAGTGATCTGAGACCCAAACCTCCTTCTTTCTTAGGGAGACAGACCACATCCCAGGAAACTTTTGCTTTCTTCACATTAAGAGAAGGACCAGACCAAAGAAAAGCAGAGCAGAGGCTGTTGATTTCATTGATACATTGCCCCGGGAGCTTGAAACCGGTCATCTAAAAGTTTACTACGCTTAGCAATACTGACTTTATCAACTGTAACCGACCAGCCATAGACAGGAAACGGTTGGTCCATAAGCTAATATGCATCTTTATCTTCTCGATAAACACCTGATAATCATCTTTTCGCATCTGACGCGTAAGAAGAGGCATACCTAGATAACGCACCGGCAATGTACAAGAAGCAAACTGAAATGTATTAAGCAGTTCTTGACGATTCTCATCTGTCATACCGGCAGAATAGATTGTGGATTTCTCCATACTTATCTTCAACCCTGAGACTTTTGCAAAATAGTTAAAGACGTTCACAATACTCTTAACTGATCGTACTCGTCCATCCGTAAATACCATTAAATCATCAGCGAAACTAAGGTGAGTAAGTCCCAGGTTCTTGCATTTTGGATGGTATCCAAACTGGTTCGCATGTGCAGACTTAGCCAGCAGTTTGGACAGCACGTTCATGCATATGACAAAGAGATATGGAGAAAGAGCACAACCTTGTCGTAGACCTCTTTCACTCTGGAAGTAGCCAGCCAACTCACCATTTACTTGTACAGAGAAAGAAGCCGTGGTAATGCAAAGAGATATCCAATGAATGAACTTAGGAGGGAAGTTCATGGCCTCAAGCGTCATGAGCAAAAAACTCCACTGAACCGAGTCGAAAGCCTTTGAGATGTCTATTTTCAGAGCACATCGCCGTGATATCGAGTCTTTGTGGTAGTCCTTTACCAGCTCAGTAGCAAGAAGGAGGTTCTCAATGAGGAGTCTACCTTTTACAAAAGCGGATTGGTTCAACTCAATAAAGTCCGGCAGCGTATTCTTCAATCTGTTCGCTATAAGTTTCGAAATGACTTTGTAAATGACGTTGCAGCATGAGATTGGACGGTAGTCTTTCATCTCTCTGGCTCCTGTCTTCTTTGGTATCAAAGCCAAAATCGTGGTATTGATTCCTTTTGGCAAGAAACCTTTTTCAAAGAAAGATTGGATCGAAATGATGAACTCCTTTCCAATAACTGGCCAAGCTGACTTGAAAAATTCCACTGTGTATCCGTTTGGTCCGGGTGATTTATCATTTGGGATCGCAAATAACACTTTAGTTATCTCCTCTGCTGTGATTTCCTTCAGTGGCATCTCATTTACTGTATCAGAACAATGATAAGATAGCAACTCGCGAAGCTTATCGATTTCAATCCTCTCAAAGTTTGGTGGTTTATATTGTAAAAATTCTCGGAAATAACTCTCAGCTTCCCCAATTCTCTCCTCTGATTTATGAACTACTCTCCCATCACGACATACCACCTCATAAATCGAATTCTGAATATCTCTTGCAGTAGCTGCTATGTGGAATACTTTGTTACTCCTATCACCAACATTGAGCCAGTGAAGTTTTGACTTCTGTTTCAAAAACTTCTCCTCAAGACCTGAAACTTTATCCCATCTTTCATAAGCAGCATTCTCATTCTCCAAGTTGACTTGTGATGGGTCACGCATACTGAGTTCCTGTTTTTGAAAAAGCTCTGCGTAAGCTTCCTTCGTTTTTGATGTCAAATTCCCCGTGCTATCCTTTGCTAAAGACCTGATATCTGGTTTCAGTGCCTTCAGCTTTTTCGAAAATCTGTAAAGAGATGAGGTCGACGAGAATATGGGAATAGAGTTGTTCCAAAACTGCGACATCATCAGGATGAAGTTTTCTAAATCAGCCACTGCATTGACAAATTTAAATGGTCTCTTAGGCCGACGAATTTCAGAACTTAGATTAATCCGACAACGTAAATGGTCAGAGCACCCTCCTCCCTCGAACACATTATACGATTGCGGGAAAGCACTGAGCCTGAAATCATTAAACAATACTCGATCCAGCTTCTTTGATATAATCCCTTCACTTTGTTTGTTACTCCAAGTGTAAAGCGGACCATGAGAAGGAAGATCAAGTAAGGAACAGTGTTGAGTAACACTTTGAAAATCACGCATTCCTTGCATTATAAATGGGTTTGTTTCATGATCTGAATGCTCCTCAACATCCATGGTTTCGTTGAAATCTCCCAACACTAGCCACGCCTTATTTCTGAAGATTGGCGAGTTGTGATGATTCTTCAGGTCCTCCAAGAGTACACACCTTTCAGCTTCTGTGTTCTTTGCGTAAATAACGGAAAGAAAAAATTCATCTCCACCACTAAGAGCCATAGAGACCGTGATCAGTTGATCACTTTTAAAAACTGGAGTTACTTTCACATCAGATCGCCACACCAACCATATTCGACCCAAGTGATTGTACTCGTATGTTTTAAGTTTCATCAATCAGATGGGAAAAAAAAAAGAAGATAGAATCAAGAGTTCTTGTTAGTTAATTAAAGGTTCAGATATAACCTTGGTTCCCGTTTAAATTCTCGATTTCTGTTCCAGCTCTGCACAACTTCAATTCAAACCTCTTTGGGAAAGTCATGCTTCAACAAATTCCACCGTTGCCGGAAATGAAAATTTTCTATTTTTATACTAGTTCTTTTTTGTTAAAGAACTTTATATCTTAATAGTTGTATGACAACTTCTTAGTTTTTGTTTCCAAAAAAATATTCAAAGTGACTCTTTGGATATCTTAAGGAACAAATAAATTTATTAGAAGCTGAAAATATGTTTTGGTCCGATTAGAGTAGCCGCTGGGCCACCTGCTTGTTCCGACTACTCGTGGTTTTCATTTTCACTTTCTCCTTCTTTATGACATAAAAGTGATTAGTTGCACTAAAAACTTCGTTGTCCTACGCATGGTGACGTGTAGTAATATTTAAAAAATATTGAAAAATAGGACTTGGATACTTTTTTAACTCATTTAAAGGTAAAAGTTGTACACAATATATGGTATTTGCTGATTAAAAATACATTTAAATCTATTAATTTGATATATTAATTTGATACAAACAAAACCAAAACGACATACTACATCGTCATACACATTAGTTGTATAACGTCAAGTTAAAATGATAAGCCTAACAAACAAGATTATAAGGCTTTATAAGCCAATACATATATAAGTTTGAACAAAAGAAAGCCAATATGAATGAGTTGGTAATTGCTTGCGCCTAAGTGTGAACAAGTCTAGATCGGTATATTTACTTTGTTTTCTTTTCTTCTGTAGAACACTTCAGACAAGTTATGTCTTAATCACTTTATCGGTCTCCCATAGTTTTGTAAAAAATAAAAGCCGCATTCTAACAACTTTTCTAATCCCAACAAAAATCTATTTATTATTCAATGTTCTACCAACTTTGTTCTATATATATTCAGGACTCCATAACCATTCAACACTCTACCAACCTTATATCTCTAGTCACTCTCTTAATCATTCACAAATCACTTTTGAAGCTTTCACACCACTATTTCTTTCTCGGAAAATCATCTCTTGATTTTTAAGAATTTTCGGTTAATATTTATAGAAAACAAATTTCTCATTTCCCTTATTCGGACAATGTTCTTGTCATACAGAGAATGCCATCGACTTGAGTTGCAATCTCTCCTCAACAACAAAACGAGCGTTGAGAAGCGTTTCTATTTCTGGATTTTTCAAATATTAACAGTTGTAGCTTCGTGATCGTGACTTCAATTGTAATTAATATCTCTTTCTGAATTTTAAATGCTCACGCGTGGGTCAAGATTTTAGCCGTTTCTTGTGTACAAAGTCACTTAGTGTCAGGGTTATTGCAAATGGGAAGTTCAAGTTTACCTCCAGGATTCCGGTTCCATCCTACTGATGAAGAACTCATCGACTATTACTTGAAAAGAAAAGTGGAAGGCCTCGAAATCGAGCTTGAAGTCATCCCCGTTATTGATCTTTATAAATTTGATCCGTGGGAGTTACCAGGTAATAATTAACTTCAATATCAAATTAATTTATTTTCACTCTTTTTCTCGAATTATTTAATTAACAAAAAATATGATTTTTGTTACTTTTTAGACAAATCTTTTCTCCCAAACCGGGACATGGAATGGTTCTTTTTCTGTTCAAGGGACAAAAAATATCCTAATGGTTTGCGTACAAACCGAGGAACAAAGGCGGGTTACTGGAAAGCAACCGGAAAAGACCGGAAAATTACATGTCGTTCATCTTCTACAGTCGGTTATAGAAAAACCCTAGTTTTCTATAAAGGTCGTGCTCCGTTAGGCGATAGAACCAGTTGGCTCATGCATGAATATCGACTATGCGATGATGAGAGTTCATCACAAGGTTCACAATATTTCAAGGTGAGAGGGCCTTTACATTTTGATCAAACCCTAAAATGCTTTATTTATTTTGTTTTAATTTTTTTATGAAATAAAATTAAGAATGCAATGTGTTATTACAGGGAGCTTTTGTGTTATGCCGTGTGGCTAAGAAGAATGAGAACAAGAGTAACTCAAAAATTCAAAGAAACCTAAGTGAACAAACACTTGGATCAGGAGAAAGTTCGGGTTATTCAAGTCGTGTGACTTCACCTAGTCGTGATGGAACGGTGCCGTTTCACTCATTTGTCAATCCCGACTCTTCCAACATTTGGATTTCACCTGATTTCATTCTTGATTCTTCAAAAGTACGTATATTTTTTCTAAATTCTGATAACTAAATCAGATAAGGGTTTTACTTATCTAATACCGGTTTGACCTTTTTTTGTAGGACTATCCTCAAATCCAAGATGTTGCACCTTACTTTCAAGACTTTGATTTTCCGGTTTTCGGTAATCAAGACGTTGATGTTCCAGCGAGTACCTTGAATGCAAATGTAGATCAGAGCATAGACGAATCTATGCAAACTGGTTACTGGACAAATAGTTGGTATGATCAAACCGGTTTATTTGATTAATCCGACTTCTCCTTGCTAGATGGACTTTCGTCGAGGTCGGTCTCTCGTTTAAGACAAACAACTTTTATCGTTCGAGTCATCCAAATTTTAGCACTGGTCTATATCGATTGTTTATTCTGTTTTATTACAATTAATATTATGGATTTACTATATGTATTAATATTATAGGTACGTATTTGAAGATGTATGTTGTTTTCTCTGTGGAATTTCTTTTTCTTCAGTAGGACTGTGTATTATTGTCGTCTTATGTATCCAACGATCTCTCAGTGTTACGATGATGATTAGTTGGACCACACACTATATAAAGAACAATTTTTCTTGACGTCACTAACCTTTCAAACTTTTATGGAGGTGATAAGTAGATAATAATGATTATGCATTATAACATTTTTATAAACAAGAATGATGGGGGACCATATATATATTGATAAATATGACAGTTTAACCTACTTTTTTTTGAAACAAAACATTTTAACCTATATATAATGTGATATCATCCAATAAATGAAAATAATAATGTGACTTTAACCCAAATAATATGATTTCAAGTATATACAACAACTTGGGTCCATAGCTCAGTGGTAGAGCAATTGACTGCAGATCAATAGGTCACCGGTTCGAAGCGGTTGGGCCCTATCTTTTTCTTTTTTCTTATCTGTTAATTATGCTTTATGAAGTATGACTTCACTTGCCAGAAATGACATCCGAAATATAGCAAAAGATCTTTTTTTTTTACAAGTGAACTCCAAGGTGTCTCCAGTTTTACCTTATTTGTCTCTCAAAATCCCACACACCGCATAAAGTTTTAGTAGCGAACCCTTGAAAATCACCACCTCATGTCACAAATTCCGAAAATAAACATTCTCAAAAAGAGAATCGGATCACATCCAAAACTAAACCAAAAACGTCACATTTCTTTTTTTTTTTTTTTTTTTTTTTGATTAACCTGGAGGGACTTCCACCCCCAGGGGCCAACCCCTCGGCGCGAGACGGACCATTTGGTACTATGGGGAATTAGATACCCCAATTGCCTGGCCAGCGGTTCGAACCCGGGTGCGTATTGAGGCAGAAGCTCTCTCAACACCACCAGGCCAACCCCGATGGTTAAAAAAAAAACGTCACATTTCGACTGGTCCGATTTTAATATATCTAAACATAAATTATTATCCGTAGTCGCTATAGCTCAAGTGTACTCGCTAGTCATTTAAATGAAAAGAGTCTTTAAGATCATCTGTTCGAGTACTTAGCCATAGGAAAGAGATTATAGACTTGGTCCAAACTAAAACATGTCATAACCTTCCTTTCACTCCACGCCAACCACTAGATCCGCCGGATTCTCGACTACCTCCACATCCGTCCGATCAACAACGTTGCCATCGTACTCCTTGAAGCACGCGACCGTTCCCAGCTCCTCCACTTCCTCAATCACATTATCAAGCCTAGCAACCATTTCCACAAGAAGCGACGCAAAGGCAGCAAACGGTAACGCCTCCGAGAATTCAAGACTCGTCATCACCACTATCCTGCTCAGTTGTTTCATCAGTATACGTCGCTCTCCGGTCGCCGCCGTCGATCTCCGTTCCAACGTATCAGCCCTCAGTCTTGAAAACGAACTTGCACCGTCTGGTCCAAAACGTGATGATCCTCTTTCGCCGCGTGGGGTTCCAGTGTTTTGATGCAAAGCGCCACTGTTTGGTCCAAAACGCGATCTGTTTTCGCCGCGTGGCGTCCCAGTGTTTTGAACTGGAACGTCACCGTTTTGCCCAAGAAGTGATCCAGTCTCCTTTTGATGCGATATGTCGTCATTTGCGTCTTTATTTATGTGTTGCGTAACCGGAACGTTTTGGTTATGTCTACCGCTATTGCCGTTTTGGGAAACGTTGTCGTCGGAGCCGAAGAAGAGCTTAGGTTGTGATTTGATGGCGGAGTTGAGATCTTGTAATGCCACTTGGAGACTCTCTGAGAGAATCTCCGGCGAACAGCGTCGTCGGTCTTGAATGCTTGCGGCGAGTTCCGTCAAAACTTTGCAGATTTCTCCGGCTAATCTAACGCATGGATCCTTAAAGAGTACACGTATAGAACTAGGAGTCTTCAAAAGTAACAAACATACAATTATTTACATCAGAGTTAACTAAGTTGATAGAAAAAAAAACAATTAGCTTAATTATGTAACTGAAAATTTACTAACTTGCTGTTAACATAAAAAGTGTACTGTACAAACAAGTATTGGATGAAAACTTAGTATTTCTACAATGAATATATCGACAATAGTAATATTTTACAAAAAGAATTCACATATTCCTCTAATATCAATCACAAAGTTAAAATGGACCAAAACATGTTTCAATTCATTTTATTTACCAACAACATTCTTAGCTTTTCTTAGTTTTTTTTTTTTTGCTATGAATCCTACAATACTGCTCTATAGTCTATACATATTAGTATACACGATTTTAAAATTTGAATTTACCTGAATTTCGGTTTTCAAGCAACCGTGAAGAGCGACAACAGTGTAACCAAACTGACGAAGAACAGCTCCAACTTTAACATAATGTTGCCATGGGAATCTATGACAATGTCTTGTATGTCTTGGCTCCCAACTTGCATACATTACCTGTCCATATACACATTCTCATGTAATTCAACACTTCTTGGATAATTTTGTTTGTTTGTTTGAGTTCTGAAGTAAATGTTCGGTTTAATTGACTTACGAGTGCTTCATCGGTGGATTTAGAATCTAAAACTGTCTTATAACCATCATAGATCATATCTTCTGATGAATCTGATGTCTCCTTGTCTTTTTCCTCCTCTTCAAAGTACTCTTTCACACATGCTAAGAGAAATAACACATAATCAAATAAATAAATGAAAAATATAATAAAAATATCACTTCCCAAAAGAAAAATCACAATTAACATTCTGAAATACACAAAGGATTGAATCTAACAAAATTTTCTTATTCACAATCAAATGTCTATTTCTTGATAAAGTTTATTGTCCAAAATCAAAACTTATTTTTATGTTCCTATCTATCAGTAACGTACCTTCGATGGAAAAAGAGAGGCCTTGAAGCTTAGCAACGGTACTCTTATGGAGGTCCTCACCGGACCATATAGGAAAAAACAAAAGGGTCATGCAGAGGCAAACACCAACACCAATGGCTATAGTATAGAATCTCTCGTGTGCAATCTTAATCACAGCATCAACTCTATAACTTGACACTGTTATTAGATTAAACGTCAAGAGAAATATAAGCATGCCATAATCGTAGTTCTTTTTTATGTACGGGATAAATCTTAGATACGTTATCGCCGCTCCTGCAACATAAAGAAAACATGTAAATTAATACATGATTGTAGAAAAAAACTTGTGGTTGCATATGTTGTATACGTTTTTGAGATCATTAATTGTGAAGTTTAAAAAAATACATACCAATGATAAAAACTGAAGCACCGATGAAAACTGCTCGGAAGATTTTGCCAGAATCTTTTGCGACAAATTCAATGAAAAATGCCAAAGATCCTGCAATTAGTGTCCCTAATCCTCTATTAAGCCCCTTGCACAAGGTTGCACCTGAGTTAAAATTAAACACCATTTAGATCATTAAGAACATATATGAGCTTACACAACATATTAATATACTGATCACTAGGCAAACTATCTTTGTCCATGCATTGAAACTTTTTGAAATTTTTGAAGAAAAATGCTATAGTTACCGGCAAAGAACTCAAGAACGACCACAACAGTCAAGACTGCCCACATTGCATTACTTCCAATGCCTTTGAAAAGAGGTTCTAGGAGATACAGTAAGGAGACAAGTGTCAAAGAAACTCCTACTTTTAAAGCATGTTTCACTCTTCTTGGATCGTCTTTCCCAACTTTCCATATATCTTTTAGAATCTTCTTTGGAAGTTCTTGAATCTTTCTAGTTGCCTTTTTAGAACCTTTTTCTTCCATCTCCACGCCCCTTTCATGAACCTTGTTGGACATTTATTTGTTTCTTGTTTTTGATTTTTTTGTAAGTGAGAAATGATGGATATGCAAGAATTTCTGGTGTTGGGACACTCTCTATATATAATTAATTAAATGCATATACAAAAACAATACATGTGTCTTTATTGCCTATGTATAATTATTTATTTTTAGAGATATTTATTTGTTGCGTGAATGAAATGATGGTCTGTTTTTATATGGCATGGTATTAATGTAGTTGGATGTTATGTTGTTGTACAAACTTTAATTATAAGAAAATGTTCTTATACTATTATTATATTTTTATTCAAATATAGTCTTGATTATTTGATGGAAAATCGTATATTGTTATGTTCAAATAGCAAAAATGGAAAATCTTACATTGCTATCTTACTATATGTTTTGAACTGTATAAAATTTACAACCTAAGAAATTAAGTTGAGTTTTAAAACATTTTCTTGTCCAGGTATAAGTGAAGAGAGATTTGGAATGATTGGTTTCACATGACTTGCAACAATTAGACAAGCTTTAATTGGTGACAGTTTATTTGAATGAAAAAAAGAATAAAATGAAGAATGAAATTTCAGCTGAGGAAATAAATAAACATAAATATATGAATTTTAGTTCAATACGTTCCTCATCAATATTGGAAGAGGAATTTTTGCTTTATAATTTTTTTCATTCAATAGGAAATTAGAGGAATAGTGTAGGACCCACATATCTCTAATTTGACAAAATTTTTAACATAAATGGCATAAAATTTGAAGAATAGAAATTTCACCATTATTTTCTTATAAAAATGTGGTTACCAATTGAAGCCACTTATTTTCATTTTCCCTTTAATACCGGGGAAAAGTCAATATATACTAAATCTAAAATTAGTGGCCGTTCACTAAAAATGGATGGACGTTCCATATTGAACTTTGTATATTAAAACTAAAAGGTCCCAATTATTTTTGGAGTCACCATTTATATGCATGCATGTGGCACCCAATTCATTCAAAATAATCTTAACAATATTTTAAGAAAAATAATGTTAATTTATATCGCCTATGGCTCTGTATGCAGATCTAAATCAGATCTTAGTTTGCTAGATTAACAGCTAGTTTTTTCTCAAAAAGAAAAATTAAGAGATCTTAGTCTGGAAGTAGGCTAGATACTTTCTTTAGATCGTCTTTTTCATATGAACTTTCTTTACACTGTGATAATGTTTAAGTCATCATAAACTATACATTAAAAGTGATTACAATTGTAACTTATAAGACAAATGAGTAGCGTCTTTAAAATTCGTTGTTGTTTTAACCTAACTCATTGAAAAGCTTAATTAATATTATACACAAGTGAAAATGAATTTGATTACATGAGTGAGAATTTGTTATCAACACGATTAAGACCTATAGTTTGTCGTGCTAGGGTGAAATATTAGTATTTGTCCACAACCTGGTGACAGCAGAAGACGGAAAAGGAATAATATATTATCTAAATAAGTAGTTAAATTGATCTACCTATGACTCATGGACGTAATAATCATACAATTACTAGTAAATAGGTAATCATCCAACAATTTAATAAGTATGTATTTAATGACGGCGATAAGACAACCAATATATAAATTATGAACACTAATGATATGGTTTACTCACTAAATATCTAATCTATTAAAACAGAAGTACAAATATAAATTAATCCTTGCTTTTTCAAATTATTTACAATCATATGCCATCAAAATAATAAATTTAGTTACCTTTTAGTATTCTTGTCTTTTACAATTTAATTAATGCATTTTCCTAAAATGAAGTACAACAAATTATGTATTATTTATTTAAAAAATATTTCCTATAATCTAGCTAAACAATAAATTATACTTAATCGATGTCAAAAATGTAACAAGATTTTATTATTACGGGTTGGTTATCTTTTTTTGGTATATTAACTATGTCTAAAACAACATAAAAGTGTTATAAAAATACATAATATAATAATAAAAATTTGTAAATAATATATTGAATTATTTGATCGTATAAACCAAATATAAAAACAGATAACAATTTTATTTTACATTTAATTTTTGATCCATAAAAAAATACATTTGCACGAACACACAGGTTATATTTTAAAAATATGGTTTTAACAGTTGACAGATCAAAAAAAAAAATTATTCATTATAAATTGTAAAATTATTGTGTTTAAAAATATATTAAATAATTATTTAATATATATAATTTAAAAATATATATTACCATTTATATAAGATAAATATTTTTTTTTGCAAAACAAAAACGAATATCCGCGCGGATCAAACTCTAGTTTAAGTTTTCTTTTCGAAGTCCTCGGCCTTAAACTACTTAGATTTGATCACATAGGTACTGATGTTAGCAATCGACAATATTACAACAATATGAGGGCGATTGGTTGAGACTGTAGGAGCTGTGTACATCCTTTTTAATTTCTACATTCATTTTTTAAAGCAATCATGCTTTTATTTTAAAAACTGAATCTAAAGCCAAAACATTATAAAAAGAAATATGTTTGTTTTAGAAAGCAATTTCTCTAGAGATATTATACAGTGCTGTGGAAAATTTCTACAGGAAAATAAATTAAAGTTAAAGCTAAAAATCTAGAGCATAAATCTTAGAGTAAAAAAATAGAAAGTGACGGCCTCTACCAATCACCTCCTATATGAAAGTTTTTCATGCGTTAGGCAAATTAATTTAATTATTGATATGTTTGCATTGCATCTAAGGAAGTCCAAAATAAATAATATCATTCTCTCTTAACAAAAGTGGACCTTGTTTATTACATAACGATACCAACTTCGACACGTTCCATATATATAAAATTTTATTTTCCAGAACTGTACAAAGTTTTCCAAAATTGTTTTCTTTCAACGCCGGAATCTCGAGACAGATTTGTGACATAAAAAGTACGTATATTCTTCAAGTGTGTTTTTTCTTTGCCTAACAAAAATTTAAGTTTTGCTGCCCGTGTGATTCAAGAGTTAATAAACGTATAACTTTCAAGCTTAATAGTATTGTTTGAGTTTTCTAATAATCAGAAGCATATGCATACCAAAAGCTTAGTAGTTGAGCTGAATTCGTAGATGTGTTTGCTCCGATACGCTCGGTGAATAGGTGGACGCGAATAATTATAGTTTAATTTATATTCTTTTGTTTTATAAAAACATTAAATTATATTCATCCCAAAAAAACATTGTTATATAAAATGCATCTCTATTTCTGAAATTGTTTCTGATTTAAAGTTTAACGACCCAATAATAAAAAAGCCGCTTGGTCATCTTGTGAAGAACCACATCTCCATTGCATCTGCATATCGTCCTCGTGGTAACCTCATGAAAGATGATATTCTGTTCTAAATATGCTTATCAATGAAAAGTGTTAGTCGAAATGCTAGCTGAGGAGGCTCTCCATGTCCCCTACAGTTTCTTTCTCTTCATATGGTGTATAGCGTTGTCTGAAACATATAGTGTGTTAGAAAGAATCGAGTGCTATCCAGAGTTTTATCCAAAATCCTTTCTAAGATGAGTTGCCATTCATGGGTATAAATGCTTCCTAGAAGATTGATTGTTAATGGCTTCCAAACTGCCGCCGTAAACGTACACCTAAAGAACAATTTGTCTCTTGTTTCAATAGATGCGCTACAAAATACGTGTAGCATCCGCCTGCGAGTTCCATTGCAGCAGCCTATCACCTGTTGACAATCGATTTTGAATAGCTATCTAAGAGATAATAGAGTACTTTGGAGTTGTCATTGAGAACCAAATACCCTTCGCCCAATGTTTCATTTGGCTTATCTTTCGGTCAAATTCTTGGTTTATTTAGTACTGAAGTAGGGCTTGAAAACTCCTAATGTACCTTTCCAGAGTCGGATATCTTCGTGATGCATTAAACCAGTGTATTGCATGTTTTTGATCTCACTGTCTATTAGGTTGAAACGTCTCAAGTCTGTGCCTCTTCTGCCTGTAGGACTGTACCACAATCTCCACCGAAGCGTTGAGGTTGATGCCAAGAGACAGACATCCTCTTGGTTTCGATCAATTTTTCCAGGGGAGACCATACATCGAACCAGAAGGAGGTGGAGGAACCGGTAAACCGATCTGTAACTTAGTAAGAGTTTCCACGAGAGGACGCAACTTCAATAATTTTTTTCCACATCCAGAATCCTTTCACTTACACTCAACAACGAACCTTTGCGAATTAAATATCTTTCAAT
The DNA here is from genome assembly GCF_020379485.1 of Brassica napus. Lineage (NCBI taxonomy): Eukaryota > Viridiplantae > Streptophyta > Magnoliopsida > Brassicales > Brassicaceae > Brassica > Brassica napus. The sequence continues at coordinate 34,270,263 of NC_063450.1, forward strand.
CCATTTGACCCATAAGACAGTGCGAGAATCCATATGAGCTTTAGCTTTAGAAAACAAACAGTATTTGCTTCAGTCAAGGATTTCAATCCTCGACCACCCTCATTTATCAGTTTACATACTTCAGACCAAGCAAACTTTGCCTTTCTTGGATTCAACTCCGGCCCCGACCAAAGAAACTCTGAGCATAAGTTATCAATCTCCTTCACACATTGGCGAGGTAACCCGGAAGCTGACATCCAGAAGTTTTTTATACTGTGAATAACCGAACCAATTAACTGTAGTCGACCAGCATACAAAAGCTGTCTCGTAGTCCAAGAGGTTAATCGTTTTCGAATTCACTCCAACATAGGAGTATAATTATTCATTGTCATTCTTTTTGTCATCAATGGGAGTCCTAAATACCGATCTGGTAGCAGATCAGAATCGAAGGGGAAATGTTCCAGGATATCCACTTTATCACATTCTTGAACTCCACAAAAATATAAAGTCGACTTCTCAAGACCTATGTTTTGACCCGAGCCTGCTGCGAACTTTTTAAAATTTTGAAGAATTCCCTCAATTGAGCTATTCTTTCCATCCGAAAAAACTAGCAAATCATCAACGAAACATATATGGGTCAAATTGAGACCTTGACAGTAGGGATGATACCCTAGGTTCTTGTTCATAGCTGCTATGTCCATCATTTTGGTCAGGACCTTCATACAGATAACAAAGAAGCAAGGAGAGAGAAAGCAACCTTTCCTAAGCCCCCGTTCACTTCCAAAGTAGCCAGCCAATTCACCATTAGCTTGTACTGAGAAAGACAACAGTTAAATACACTTTTTGATCCAAACCACCAACTGATCCGGCACTCCAATGGCAGTGAGTAAAGAGAGAAGGAAAGACCCCTGAACCGAGTCGTAAGCCTTTGAAATATCAATCTTAACCGCACATCGGGAAGAAACACTGCTCTTATGATAGCATTTAACTGATTCTGACGCCATGAGAACATTTTCCATGAGGAGCCGGTCCTTGAAAAAGCTAGATTGGTTTGAGGATATAAATTTTGGGAGAAGTTTCTTCAGTCTGTTTGTCAATATCTTCGAGATAATATTGTACAAGACGTTACAACAGGATATAGGTCTATAATCTTTCATCTGTCTTGCTTCCTCCTTCATGGGGATGAGAGATAGAATCGTTGAGTTAATACTTTTCGGAACCCTTTCCCAATCACCGACCATGTTGACTTGAAGAATTCACATGTGAACCCATCTGGCCCGGTGATTTGTCTCGAGGCATAGCAAATAAAACCTTTTTGCTTTCTTCGCATGCGACCCCATATGTTAATAGTTCTTTGTCATGCTCTTCACAGTCAAACTGTAAAAGGTCTCACAGGTCAGACACTGACATGCCCTTGAAATCCACTGGCTAATGGGTCATGAACGTGCTAAAATGATCATCATCAGCACTTTTAATTTCCTCATGAGATGTAGTGATTGTGCCATCAGCTCTTTCTATCTCCCGAATAGAGTTTCAAACCTCTCTGATTTTTAGTGCTTGATAGAACTGCTTATTATTCTCTCTCCCCACACTCAACCAATGTATTTTAGCTTTTTGGGACATAATTTTTTCTTAATTCCATCTTTCCATAGCCCTCGATTCCTCATCCATAGCAGTCTACGACGGGTGAGTTTGGCACTCGCATAATCTGTCAAAAGTTTCCTTAGTTTTATTGGTAACATCTCCAATCTGTCAAAACCTTTAGTTAGTTTTTTTGTGAACCGGTGTAAAGCAAAACTGGAAAGAAATAGATGCTCTGTATCATTCCAGAAAATTTCCACAGTAGGAAGGAACCCTGCTGTTTTTACTAGGGCGTTTATGAATTTAAATGGTCGGCGAGGTTTCATCTGATCACTACGAATCTTGATCATATACCTCATGTGATCTGAGCATCCTCCTACCTCAAGCAGTGGCGGATCTAGACCAAGATTTGATGGGGGGCAAAACTATGATTCATTGTCTAAACCTTTATAACTTTGAAATTTCAACAAGGGCAAATTAAAAAACTTGACTAAAATTACATTACAATTACAAATTCATGGTGGGCAGCTGCCCCACCCACACACCATGTAGATCCGCCACTGACCTCAAGTACACAATAAGATTGTGGTTTGTGGATCTTCCACCATTGCCTTCTTCTTCAAGTATTGATCACATAATTTATATGAACATAAAATTTATCTTTTTCTTATAGAAATTTTATATTGTTTGGAAAATTTCACGTCTTGGAAAATTTTACGTCTGGAGAGTGAAATTTTCTTGAATTTTCCAGGAATATTTTGTTACAGAAGACACTACAAGAAAACATGAAATTACCGACTGCATGTTGTGACTGATTATGCAGCCGCAAAATATTGCGACTGAATTGCGACTGTTTTACGACTTATTTGAGACTAAAGAAATCAGTCGCAAATCAGTCGTTATTTTGCGACTAAACAAATCAGTCGCAAATCAGTCGTTGTTTAGCGACTGTTGTGCGACTATTTACTTTGGTCGGCAACTATAGTCGCTAAATAACAACTGATTGGCGACTAAATACTCCATATAGGATATATATTAAGTAGTCGCAAAACAGTCGTTAATTACCGACTAATTTAGCGACAGTTTTGCGACTACATACTCTATACCCTAAACTCTTATCTTAACATCTGTACCCTAAACCCCAAATTTAAACCTACATATGACATTATAAAATTTAATCTTTTCAATCTTATCATTCAAATTAAACTTAAACTTTAAATATTTTTTAAAAATGATATAATAAAAATATAAACCTCATATATACTATATACATTAAATTTTAAACTAAGCTCCAAATACTATAAATTAATCATAGGCTTTAAATTTTGTTTTTAATAATTTACCTTATACCCAAATCTAAACCAAACAACTCTAACATCTTCAAAATTGAACACCAAATCTTAAACATACATTTTACAAATGTTAAATTTGATATCTAATACTTTAAATTTAGAACATTTATAAACAAACTATATATAAATAGAAAAGAAAATTTTATTATTTTCAACTATAATATTCCAAACTTTAATTTTAACCCTCAAACCCTATATCATAACTTTTAATCTAAACTCCAAACATAAAATCACAAACTTAAAAAAAAAAACTAACCAAAACTTCAAACCCTACACAAATTAATCATATTTCTTCTCTATATAAATTAGGATAAAAATAAAAATAAAACTAAATATAATCTATAATCTCTTCTCCTAAATGAAAAGCTTCTCTTTTTGTATATATTGGTCAATACTCTAGCTAAAGGATACTATCTCAATCGTTGATTATCTTAAATTGTCTTAAATCTAATGGTCTAGATTCATTTTCTTTTGTGTGTGTTTCTTCTCTTCTGAAACAAAGAGCAATCTATCCTTTTATTTTCTATTGGTTGAGTACCAATTGGCGAGGATAACCAATCTTTTAATCTCCGCCTTTGATTATTCTTAATCCAGTGGTCTACATCTCTCTCATATCTCTCTTCTTTTCCACGAGTAATCAATCTTCTTCCTCTTTCATCTTCAATTTAGAAATCATTGTTCTATCTCTTTCGTCCTCTCTTCTCTGTCTCTCCATCTCAGCTCTGTCTCTCCTGTTCATTCTTTCTGCACTGAAACCGGTGTTCGTCTTCCAGCTCAAGCTCTTCATTTCCACCTCACTTATGCTCAATCCTTCTCGTCACTTCTGCTCAAGCTATTAATAGACGACGACGGAATGTACATAGAGACAATGAAATCTACACAGAGACAACGGAAGCTACACAGATACAGTGGAGGCGGAAGCTACATAAAGACGACGACGACCACCGTTGTGTCTACGGTAAAGCTCTTCCCGCCTCTCCTCACCTCTTCACAAGCTCACCGTCTGTCTTCTCGTATCGGGTTCAGGCTCATCACCGTTCAAGCTTGCCTCCTCTGTTCAAGCTCCGGAGACCCGCCGTCAATGGCTGTGAAAAAGCCCCACCGTAAATGGCGTGAAGAACCCTAGATCTAGTTTTTTAGTTAGATTTAATTATCTTACTGCTATGTTTATATTAAACCGATTTCAATTGTAAACCGTTTCAATTGTAAATCAATTCAATTACAAACGGTATTTTGTGTTTTAATTGATTAATAAAAAAAAATTAATTGATTAAATAATAAAAAAAATTAATTAATTAAAAATTTATAATTTTTTAAAAAAATATTTTAATTAATTTTACGACTGAAAAACGACTACAACATCAACCATATAACAACTTAAGAGCAGTCGTAGAATAGTTGTAAACGAAGAAGCAGGTTAGTGGCATATTAGTCGTAATATTTAGTGACTGAATTGTGACTGTTTTGCGACTAATAACAGTACCGATTATTTTAGCGGCGCATGGTATTCCGACTATGCAATACAGTCGCAAAATAGTCGTAAACACATGTTTTGCGACTGATTAGCAACTGTTTTTGCAGTCGGTAATAACATGTTTTATTGTAGTGACATTGGAGATGCTGTAAGGGATCTATTCATACTCACACTGCGTAATCAAAGATATTAAGAAACAAAATATGCTTTGAGATTTGAGAAACATAGTGCCAATGTATTTGCTAAATCACCGCCCTTGGATCTCATTTACACTTCCCTAATTGCCAACTTGCCAGTGCCTAAAAGTGGTAAATAGTAGCAAATCCTTTTTGGGTTGATTAGAATTGGTGTCGCTTAGTTTGTTGTCAATCTCATTTATAATGTATATACCACACTGAAGAAGGAACACAACAAATCTAATAAACTCCCTTCTCCTTACAGATGATCATCTGTTGAAGAATCTGTTGGAGTATTTTTCTTTACGTTATACAGTAAAATAGTGTGACTATTGCGTAGCACTAATCCAAAATTTTAATATCTGAAAACAATTTGAAAGAATATGTAAGAACAATATTTAAGAGATTCTTAGAAGTATAATATTTAGGAAAACTCTCTCTCTGAACCTGCTCTCATTCCAGAATTTATCCAAGGGTCTTGTTAATTTTGGTTTAGAATTATAAAAAGTGGTTTGTGTAAAAACCCTTTTTGTTTGAAATTTGGTTTGCTCGCCAAAAGTAGTGGTGCATCAAAACTAGATTATAGAGCTAAGAGCCTATGTTTTGGGATATTGCTTCACCACATTGCCAGGTTATTTTCGCAACAAATTGTCAACCTGAGAGACATGTTAAAGTATTTTTTTGGGTCTATTATTTTTACTCTTCAAAAATTCATATCCTTAACTACTTAATAGGTTTTCTAAATAAATGTCCTTTTTTGAAAAAGGGTTTTCTAAATAAATGTTACTACGCGTTTGTAAATTATTCTTTGAATCAGCATATTTTCTAGGGGTTTTTGCCAAAACTAACCCACAACTTGATTTTAACTCCAAACTTATACCCAAACTTGAATCAAATGCAAAACTAACCTAAAAGCCTAGTGAAATTACAGCTCAGCCCCTTGTGACCAAACAAAAAAACAGAAGCCATTTTTACGAATATAGCCCTAGTAAATCGTCTGAGTCGTCTGAGATGTTGGAAGTCGTCTGGACGACTGAAGTGTAAGTCGTCTGGTACCGGTTTATTTTAAAAATAATTTATAAATCTTGTAAAAAAATATTTTGATGCGTGAAAAATAAAAATCAAGTAATTATAAACAGTTTTAAGTGATATAAATTAAAATATGATAAAATTGATTTGTTTTGAAGATAGATGAGTGTAAGTAGTGAATCATGAAATACTTTGGTTTAGGAGTTTGGCAAACATACGTTGTAGTATTGTATGTATTGTTAGGGTTAGATTTTGGAAAACTAAAATATTTTTTTCAAAAATTAGTTTTCACCTATATGTGTTTATTTATGTGTATAGTAAACACTTTTCAAGTTTGATTTGATTTTATGAAGTCTTTAATTAGATAATTAAGTTTAGGGGTTATGTTTAGGGTGTGGACGACTTATATTTCAGTCGTCTGTTGAATAATTTACTCGGACGACTTACATTTCAGTCGTCTGGTGAAGAAATTAAAACAGATGACTTACATGTAAGTCGTCCAAATATTCCCGCCTAAAGTTTTTTAAAAAAATTATTTTCCCGCTTATATAATTTAAACCAGACGTCTGGAAAGTCTTCTATTTTAATTTCCCGCTAAAAATATTTAATTTCCCGCTAAAAATATTAAACTCTTCTGGACGACTTACATGTAAGTCGTCTGTTTTAATTTCTTCACCAGACGACTGAAATGTAAGTTGTCCAGGAAGTCGTCTGAGTCAAAAATATTTAACCTAATTGGATTTTTTGTCTCCCTATATAAAGAAAAATTTACACATTCTATCTCCTCCTCTCAAATGGCTGCAACAAAAATGTAATGTTCATCATTCTAAAACTCTCCAACCTCTTTCTAATCTCTTTGACTTGAAAACACCAAACTTTATATGAATTTTTTTGTCTCATGTATTTCTTACTAATCTATCTCTTTTGCAGGTTTTTAATCAAATGGTACTCATCTTCCAGTAATTTAAAGGTAAATCTATTAATTTTAGATATGTATTTTTGTGTGTTCTATAAATGTAGATTTATCTAATCTTCCACTTATTTTCTCTATTTTTAAGTCATTTGAACGTTTTTGGATATGCAGGTTTTTCAGATCTGGATTTGATATGCAGGTTTTTCAGATCTGGAAGACTTCTTGGACGACTTACCTGTTAGTCGTCTGGAAGTCGTCTGGACTTCCAGGAAGTCGTCTGGACTTCCAGGAAGTCGTCTGGACTTCCAGGAAGTCGTCTGGACTTCCAGGAAGTCGTCTGGACTTCCAGGAAGTCGTCTGGACTTCATGGAAGTCTTCTGACGAAGTCTCCCTTTCATAATAGATCTGAGCGTTTTGGTAAGTTCTTATGTCTGATTTTTCTTCATTTGGTAACTTCTTGTTGTATAAAGTTCTTACTTTTTTCCCAAACTAAAACTCTCCAAACCCACTCTAATCTCTTTGACTTGAAAACACCAAACTTTATATGAATTTTCCAGTTTTGTCTCATGTATTTCTTACTAATCTATCTTTTTTGCAGGTTTTTAATTAGATGGTACTCATCTTCCACTAATTTAAAGGTAGATCTATTATTTTTAGATATGTATTTTTGTGTGTTTTGTAAAGGTAGATTTATCTAATCTTTCACTCATTTTTTCTGTTTTTAAGCCATTTGAACGTTTTTGGATATGCAGGTTTTTCAGATCTGGATTTAATATGCAGGTTTTTCAGATCTGGAAGACTTCTGGGATGACTTACCTGTTAGTCGTCTGGAAGTCGTATGGAAGTTGTCTGGAAGTCGTCTGGAAGTCGTCTGGACTTTTTGGAAGTCTTCTGACAAAGTCGTCTGGACTTCCTGTAAAGTCGTCTGGACTTCCCGTAAAGTCGTCTGGACTTCCTGTAAAGTCTTCTGGAAGTCGTCTGAACTTCCTAAAAGTCTTCTGACAAAGTCGTCTGAACTTCCTGGAAGTCGTCTGGACTTCCTGGAAGTCGTCTGGACTTCTTAGAAATCGTCTGGACTTCTTAAAAGTCGTGTGGTCTTGTCTACTCAAGTGGAATCCAAGCTTGTCTTTGTAGAGGAATGATCTATAATAGTTTTGTTTGTGGTCTGTTTTGTGAATTGTATGTCTACTCTTTTAGTTGTGAATTTTTTGTAAAATCAGTAATAATGTTTTCCAAGATGTATTAAATGTGCTAACAATGTGTTTACACATTTACAAATCAATGAAATAATAGACTTCAGTAGTCTTTTTCTTATCTTTGGATCTCTCATATGCAATAATAAACTCCAATGGCCTTTTTCTCATCTTAATAAACAAGAATGTTGGTAGCTTTATATTGATACAACATTTTAAGAAGCATTTTAACCCTTCTTCCAACTCATAACAATAGTCATCATTATTGTCTATAACAATAATACTTAAGAGATGGAAACAAACAATAGTAACTAGTCAAAGCATATCATATTTTATTATAAGTTTACGTTGAAAAACTTAGTCAAATTTAGTAAAACTAAGGGAGAGAACATATTTTGTAAATATGAGTTTTACATATCTTGAAGTTACTTATCAATCCTAAAAATATAAGTTATTCAAAAACTAACGTAGAAGACTTAAAAACTAGCGGAGAAGACGCGGACGACTTCAATCTAAGTTGTCCAGACGACTAAACTATACGTCGTCTGGTCAACGCAGAGGTTATTTTTGCAACTGACTTTGAAATATGTTATTTCGGACGACTGAAAAATAAGTCGTCTACTATTGTTTGGCTAAAAAAAAACTCCAAAAAAGCTAGACGACTTACATTTCAGTCGTCCTAGGTTAGTTTTGCATTTGAGTGGATTATTTCAGAAGTTTGACTTTTCTGGACGACTTACATTTCAGTCGTCTAGTGAAAATTAAAATAATAATATTTTTTTTAAAAGTAGACGACTTACAGTTAAGTCGTCATAGGTTAGTTTTGCAATTGAAAAAAAAAACTTCAAGATTTAATTATATACAGACGACTTATAATTCAGTCATCCACGAGACGACTGAAATGTAAGTCGTCCAGGATTTACGAGGTTTGACCAGAATCTCAGAAAAAAATCCTGGACGACTTACAAGTAAGTCGTCTGTGTATAATTAAATTTTGAAGTTTTTTTTCAATTGCAAAACTAACCTATGACGACTTAATTGTAAGTCGTCTACTTTTAAAAAAAATATTATTATTTTAATTTTCGCCAGACGACTGAAATGTAAGTCGTCTGGGGAAGTCAAACTTCTGAAATTATCCATTCAAATGCAAAACTAACCTATGACGACTGAAATGTAAGTCGTCTAGGTTCTTTGGAAATTTTTTTGAAACCAAACAAAAACAGACGACTTAACTTTCAGTCGTCTCAGGTTACAGATTTCAAAGTCAATTGCAAAAATAACCTCTGCGTTGACCAGACGACTTCCAGGTAAGTTGTCTACAGCCAGACGACTTCCCAAGTAAGTCGTCTGACGAACAGATCTGGAAAAAAACTCGATGTCATACCTTAAATTGGTGAGATAAGTTCCTTAGCATACATAAGGCTTCTCCAAGCACACAGAATCACAAACGAAAGTAACCCACCCAGAATCGTTAGCTTCTATGACTCTATGAACCATAAAAAATTTAGAATCAAAATCTTGGGTTTTTTTAGCTCATTGTGGAGAGAAAGTGAGAGATATGTTGTGTTTAGTTCACAAGAATGGAAAAAGAAGAAGGGTAAATCGATTTTGGGAGCATTAAGAGCTTCAAATTGGTTGTTCATGGTGGTTGTGGTATTGATGACAATGGCAATCTTGTAATTACTTGAAAATGATGAGGGTGAGAGAGTAAAAATGTTATTTTCGAAAAAAAAGAAAAAAAAATTGATGGCATTTTCGTAAATTATATGAACTTGTAGGGTGAATAGGGCAAAACCAATTTTCAAAATAAAAAGAGGTTAGTTTTGTGTTTGACTTTAAGTTATAGGTCAATTCTGCAAAATCTCTATTTTCTATATATCATTATATCAAATCAGCACGTTAGTTTTTTTTTTACCACGTTAGATTTTCCATGTTACCTCTGTAAACCAAATACAATACAATGATGGATATCTTATCTAGGTCTGACACTGTTACTATATATACCCTCTTCGCTACTCTCTCATTATTTGTATACCCTCTTTGAGAAAAGATCTTAACCTTTTCGTTTCGTTTTCTCACAATCATCAATCATGGCTATGAAGATGACTCGAGGCTCTCAAACTCCAGGTCCCACAAACGTTGATCTCATCAACATCCTTCGCCAAAGAATCGAAAAAAACAAACGACCTAGTTTCATAACCGACATGCATGATCTATACGAGAAAGAACCCTGGCTTGTTCAGCACGTAAGACACGTTAGCTTCGATGAGAACTATGGTTTTACTTCGTCACGAGGAAACAACATCCAGCGATTAAAAAAACTGACTCGAAGAGACCGAGCAGGAAGGTTGCTGAGTCAGGTAGATGGAAGACGACTGGCCTTTTGAATTATATAAAGAATAAAGATGGTGTTAGGGTTGGTTCTTTGAAGACTATAAGCTATAAGGCCAATAGCGAAACGGAGAAAGATGGGGTCACGACCGGTTGGGTGATGCATGAGTTTGTTTTGGATAAACCGGGATTTCAAGAACTGGCTCTCTGTAGAATCCGGTTTCGTAAACGTAAAGACAATGCTCAATATGCTCCAAGACTCACACCTATAGTGATCGGACTTGGACGGGAATTAGATGGTTCAAAGTTGGTAGAGAATAACTCTCAAAACCATATGACCAGCGTTCATCATGGTGTTGCTGCTCCTGTGGAGACTCATGAAGCTCAGGGCATGGAGCAGTGGATTGGGTCTTGTTCTGGTGAGGCTGTCTCAAACTTGGCTCTTCAACATCAAAATATTATGGGTCACGACCTAAACTATCCAATATTTAATGGAGGCATGAAGAAGCATCAAGACTTTAGGTCTTATGGTCAGCAGAAAAACCCTATTCTTGGACACATGAAGCTATATGGTCAAGGTTCTGGCGATAGGGTTGAGTACCAAAACCAATATTTAGGACAAGAGACAATGGATCCTAACAAGGTTCCAATGATGGAGAATCGAGCTTTGAATGAGAAGCAACGGTGGAATGAGTATTGTGGTCACTTGCCTTCTCAGCATCAACATTTCTCATTGAATGGAAGCAAGGAGCAACATCAAATCTTGGGTTTTTGTGGTGGGTTTTTGGGAGAATCTTCAGGTCAGAAGCAACACCATATACGTGGAAGACAAGCAACACATCTCTCACTTATGGAGGTTCAGACACAGCCGTGCCATAACTATTTTTGGGGGCAAGAGATGGGTACTTCATACTCGGCTCAAGCCATGGAGGAGAAGCAGCAATGGAATGAATATTTAAGACAAGAGACGATGGATCCTCAGCAAGGATTGAATGAAAAGCAACGGTGGAATGAGTATTGGGGTCACTTGCCTTCTCAATGAATGGATGCAAGGAGCAACATCAGCAGCAAAATTGTATACGTGGAAGTCAAGAAACATATCTCTCACTTATGGAGGTCCAGCAGCAGTGCCATAACTATTTTTGGGGGCAAGAGACGGGTACTTCACACTCGGCTCAAGCCATGGAGGAGAAGCAGCAATGGAATGAATATTTAGGACAAGAGACGATGGATCCTCAGCAAGCCTTGAATGAAAAGCAACGGTGGAATGAGTATTGGGGTCACTTGCCTTCTCAATGAATGGAAGCAAGGAGCAACATCAAAGCTTAAGTTCTTGTGGTAAGTTCTTGGGAGAATCTTCAGGTCAGCAGCAACATTGTATACGTGGAAGACAAGCAACATATCTCTCACTTATGGAGGTTCAGACACAGCCGTGCCATAACTATTTTTTGGGACAAGAGACGGGTACTTCACACTCGGCTCAAGCCATGGAGGAGAAGCAGCAATGGAATGAATATTCGGGTCTATACTCAGCTCAACCCTATGTTCAACGCATGTTGGATCATAAAATATTTGGCTCTTCTGCTCTGAGTATCGCTCAAAATGATCAGTATATGAGACAGAACAATGATGTCTTGGCTGCTCAGCAAAAACATTTGAGTAACTTGCCTCTTACTCAACAGCAAAACAAGATTCCCGGACAAGCCACCCATAATGTTCCATGCTCGGCTCAGCCATATGATCAATATAAGGGACATACCAATGAGCTCCCAACAGTTCCTATGGAGACTCAACAACAACAGAACAATGAGATCCCAACGGTTCCTATGGAGACTCATCAACAACAACAGAACAACGAGCTCCCAACGGTTCCTGTGAAGACTCAACAACAAGAGGACAAAACTCAGCTGGTCAGCTACATCTTGAGGCACAAGACGATGTTCCTTTGATAAATCAAACCATGGAAGAACAAGCCACAGATCCTCCTACTGGCAATGAGTTGTTTCAAGATTTTCTTGGAGATGATACTTTTCAAGAGCTGGATCCAGAGATGGCTAACTTGCCGGATGACTTTTGTGTTGCCGATTTGGCGCAAGAGTTTGAAAAAATACCTATTCCATATAGCTTGCTTTCCTGAGTAATGTAAGAAATTGAGCCAATGTCTGAACTCATTTTATTGATAAACCATTTGTTTCTTAAACTACTCTCTCATTTGTTTGATGATAAGCCATTTGTTTCTACAGTACTGATGTATGATTCTTTATTAATTAACATATATATACACTCTATAACTCTTGAACAAGACGAGGCCAAAGTATTGGTGACAATTCACTTCCATCTTGTTTTTATTAAAGAACACAAAACCTGTTTTACTTTTGAGCTCCTTAGAGCATCTCCAAAAGACATTGTATAACTTCAAATATGAAGTTTTTTGTTTTCCAAAAAAGAACTTCAAAACTTCAAATTTGAAGTTTTAAAGAGTGTTTGAAGTTTTAAAGAGTGAAACTCTATATTTGAAGTTTCAATACTCAAAACTTCAAATTTGAAGTTTCATATTTTATTTGTATTTTGGTTCCTACAATTACACATCACATTTATAATTCATAAATATTTTCTTGTTTATTATTTTAATCCTTATAAAAATTATATCTCATAAATATTTTAAGTTTTGTTTACAAAATTTTAGTTTACACATAAAATTAAATAAAACTTTAAAAGAAGATTTAAAATATTTAAAACTAGATTTTGATAACAAAAATATACAAAAGAAACTTAACAAAAAAACTTTTAAAAAATTACATGAAGACATAACTATTACACAGATTTAAATATTACAACAACACTAATAGCCAAGTAAGTTTGATCCGGAACTTTCAAAATTTCCAAATATTGTCCAATTTTTTTTGTGTAATTGAAAATGGTTGTTGTTGTTGTTGATGATGTCTTTTCTTACAATTCTTTCTTGTTCATATTGAATATATTCACGAGTATTAATATCATCAATAAAAGTTAGTCTTTTAGCAATATTTTAAGTTTCTCTTTTACTTTCTTGTTCTGATCTAATGTATTTACAAGTATTAATATCTTCCGATTTCAACAATTTTTATCTCCAATCTACAAATTAAAAACGAAGAGAGCTATTTTTACTTCGAAATGCTCTAGTAGATCATATATGCATTACGAAAATCACTTTATGAAATAATATGGTATTTTGCTTGAAGTTTAATATTAATTAAGTTAGTTTGTTTAAAATTTTATATTTTAATATAATATTTTATTAATTAATATTGTTGTAATATGTTTATATATGTGCTAGTTATTTATAAAAAATTTATGAATTCAAATTAGTTATGACAAATATAAGAACCATAATATAAAATACAAATAGTTTTGAAGTTTTGATTTTAGAGAAGAACACATTTGAACTTCAAATATAGAGTTTTGGAAACTTTAAAATAGAGTTCCTTTTTGGAGATGCTCTCCGAGACTTCCGTTGGTTACAAGTCAAAGTTAGTCATGTACTTTTGCTTTAGGGATGGTGGAGAAGAAGAAGGGCCTGAGAACTTCCCTAATAGATCTTACTGAATGATCTTATTCTAAGAATTTGACAAGTTAGGTTTGGTGTTTATCCTAACTTCACTTTTATCCGTTAATCCATTTTGTGGACCTTTTTATAAAATAGCAGATAAAAATCATATTCAGAAAATTTGGCAAGTTAGGTTTCAATTTTTTGTTGTTGTGGAAATTAGACCATGGACATTTCTGGAGTAGACTCTCCAGCTTGTGTACACGTATTGTATTATGGACAATCGATACTATTAAAACTGAAGGGTCTTTTTTGAGGTTCCTTTGGAGTTTTGAAGTATTTACCATTCTATGCTACTGAATTATTTTTAAGCTATGATTTCAATTAAATTCTTTATTTTTTGTTTTGAAATCGCAACAAACCATCTCCTAACTCCGTGTAATTTTTTGTCAATTATTTAGTTAATTAAACATGTGTAATTATAGTATATGAAATCCTTTCTATGGGTGGCTATATGAATTAATATATAGTTTTATGGAATGCTTCGATGAAAACAAAGGAATATGCCTTTTGGAATGTTATGGATAAATAGTTAAGCTTAAGACGGGAAAAGAGATTTTTAATTCCTCAAGTATTTTAAATTAGCACTTTTAATACCCAACTACAACTTATGCAGATTTATTCCCAAAGTCATTATTAATTATGCAAAAATAGACTTTAATAAATCAGACGTTAACTCATCGTTAAAGGCGTTAATTATAATTGAAAAAAGAGAAGGGAACGACTTTTGCTTTCAAAACTCATGAACCCTAAAATTGATTTTCTCAGAGAAATTTCCAATCAGATTATATATGTATATTAGTTAGGCATCTTTGGTTTGATTTACCTCGTACTTTTGAAAATGGTATCTACTATTCAATTGTTCATAATGATTATTGAAATATTTAAGCTCATCTACCCATGAGCACATTATCTATTCGTCAAACTCATGTTGATTGTCTCCTGCATATTCATTTTCATGTGTTTTCCCTTTTAAATTCTTTAATTTTTCTTGGGTATTATTTTAACTATGATTATTTATAGACGTCTTTTGGATACATAAATTCAGTTTTGGTAAAACCTAATCGAGATTAGACACACATATATCATCAGTACTTTAACATGAAAGTAGCAAGTGAATGTTCTTATTGAAGTGCAGAGATTACTTTTATTACAAGGCATCAAAGAAACTACAAATCAGAACATGGTCCCTTCTCGTAAAAGCTAACTCTGCAAGTCTCTTGGGCTGAGCATGAGGGTCTTCTTTCATTTTCTCGTACCTCATGACATAGATTCAAGAACGTGTCTATCCACTTCTTTTTTCAGATAGCTGCACCTGAAATACCAGCGAGACATTAATGCGTCCTTCACATCTCTACACAGATAGACGATCTTGCAAGGGGAGTCGTTGATTGTTTCTTGCAGCAAAAGCAACGGCATGTGAATGGAGAACATCCTCCTCGGTGATGATGACAAGTTGGTATTCTTCATGTCCGGTGTTTGGCTATACTAGAGCATGTGTATTATTGGATAGCAAAAGATGATCATCAATGTAAGAAGAAAAAGGGTGTTTGGATCTCTCGAAGAGGGAAAATGTGAGAACCTTGAGCCAAGTTGTGCCTGATTTGGAGAATGAAGTAATGATAATACCATTAAAATTATTATTTTTAGATTTAATTGACTTAATTGGTTTTTGAGTTAAAGAAAAATTCAAAACGAAAACGATCCAAAGAAAAATTAATCCACTGAAGAAACAATAATGTGGTTTCGAGAGTCATGTAGAAACCAGAAACAATGCAAACCCAAACATAAATACTGTAAACCAAAAATCTAAAAACAGAGTAAATCGTTTTCTTTATAAAACTGAGTTAACAAAATAATCTCAAGTGAAATGTGAAGAACACAAGCTAGGAAGAGAAGCCAAATCCTCCTTGTGATGCTTGAGAAGGTTGAGAAGTTTGAGAAGCTCCAAATGACGAAGACTTTCCCTACAACAAACAATCAAAGTTTTACACTGAGAAAAAATTGACAACAGAATAAGAAAAGAAGTTAAACGAGACAAACAACCTGTGCTTTCCTTGGACGACCTCTTGGACGCTTAGGTGAAGGAGCTGCAGTGGGATTAGGACACCTAGTCTTGTTGTGACCTTCTTTGCGACAGTTTGAGCATGTTCCCACACGACCATGCCGTGTAAGCTTATGTGGATTAGTGGCTGACTCATGAGGACCTTTCCTCCTAGCATGTGTATTAGGCCTTCCTCGATTGAATCTTGAAGGAGGAGGTAGCATGGGTAACCGACCTAAGAGTGGCCACAGTTTCATACCTTGAACCGGCTTCATACCACTAGAATATAGTTGGCGCCATGTAGAGGTGAGGTAGTAATCTGATACATAATTATTGAGATTCAGCTTTGTTGTTGTGATGACACACATAGCATGCATACAAGGCAGTCCATTCAACTGCCAATAGCCACAACCGCATGTTTTCTCCTCCATATTTACGGTGTAAGCATCACTGTGATACTCTATTTCATGTGAATGTCCTGTGGTCATATACCTGATGCAATCCTTAGCTTTCTGCCTATTAAGTTCAATCTCCTTGTCTGCTCTTGGTGTGAACCTCTTATTCCATCTATTAGTTAACAAAGTCCGCTTTGCATTCCTGACCATATTCTTTCTCCTAATCTCTGTCAGCATATCAAGAAGCGGCTTCCTCCTTGACTCTCTAACACTCCTATTGAAGGACTCAGACAAGTTGTTTAGATTGTCATTGCAAAACGATTCAAGCTTAAAGAACGCCCGAGACCATGTTGTTGGAGCAGTACTTTGCAGAGACTCATAAGATCCAACATTGTACTTCTTCAGTGCCTCTAAGTTATCCCTAAAAGCTGCTGGTGTGTAGCTCCTTGCTATTTTCCAGAAAAGACGCTCAAGCTCTATGTCTTTGTTTGTCTTCTTCCAATTCTCAAGAACGTGTCGAGCACACATCCTATGCTCAGCTTTAGGAAGCTCTTCATGAACCGCATTTAGTATACCCTGTCAAGCAAATAACATATACATAAGTATAAATCATTCCAACAATATTTAAAAAAAAAAAAATATATATATATATATATATATAACAAGACTCACCATGTGTTTGTCTGAGATTATTGTACAGTTTGATCCATCTTCAAGCCCCAAATCATTTTTCAAGAGTTGCACAAACCATAACCAATTAGGATTGTCCTCCACTTCAACCACAGCCCACGCAATAGGAAATATTCTATTATCCCCATCTCTGCCAACTGCAGCTAGCATTTGCCCTTTTATATCCCATTTCATAAAAGCAGCATCTAATCCAATGATCGGCCTACATGACTGCCTCCAAGAAGTTTTCAAGGCTTCAAAGCAAACATAAAGACGGTAAAATCTTTGAATGCTTCCTGGCACTGGTCCTGGGATTGTCTCAACCTCCATTGTTGATCCCACATTTGATTTAAGAACCTCTTCTTGGTAATCCCAAAGCCGAGCAAAGTGAGCTTCATGTCCAGCCTTTCTTCTCGCTGAAAGCACTGATTTAGCTCTTCGACATTGTTCGGGTGAGACAATCATATTGTACTCCCTCTTTATCTCATCCACCATCTCCTGTGACTTAATTTTAGGATTAATTCTAAGCCTCTCCTCAAAAAGTTGCCCAATTGTTCCACTCTTCAAAAGCTTTGTGTAACCGGATCTTACACAAATATGACTGTCATTGTACACTTTCACCATTAACTTGTTTCTTCCTCTCTCAAAGGAACAATAGACCCTCCAAGGACACTTTTCTTCTACATGTTGTGTACAGTGGGCACCAAGCCGATCAGATGAAGACTTGTAGAACTTAATATCATATTGTGTCTTCAAAGAGTACTTGAGAACAGCGTACTTGAACTCCTCAGCAGTGTTAAAAGTCTTTCCTAGTGCAAGAATGTCATCAGGCCCGTAGTTGAATTGCCTACCTTCTTCTTCCACATCACGATCATCACTGAATAAAGGATCTGGAATGTGATCATCGTCCCAAATATCATCGCCACTGTCATCGTTAGCATCATACAAATCATCTCCATCTTCTTGTGCAGCAGCTTCAAAGTGAGAAGACAAGTCAGTCTCTCCAACCTCTATTTCGGATAACATATTCTCCTTATATCCAGCACTATCTTCAACTATAACCTCACAATCATCTCCCTCAACAGATGAAGAAGAATTCGACTCTGCAATCACCTCTTCATTATGAATCTCTTCTTCTTCTTCAACAATATTAGTTACTCTTTCTTCAACAACAACAGGCCTATAACAAAAATTAACGTACTTAAATCAAACAAAAAAATTTACTGAACTCAGACATGATACAACAGAGCTTAAGTGGTTACCTTTCAATCTCTGTCGAATTAGGAATTGTGGGCTCGGCATAAAGAGGTGGTGCCCTCTGAACCGAAATTTTATTCCGTTTACCACTAGGGTTTCCGAAGAACGTTTTCACCTTACTGATTCGAAATTGCTCTGAGAAAATCAATTTTAGGGTTCTTGAATTTTGAAAGCAAAAGTCGTTCCCTTCTCCTTTTTTAATTATAATTAACGCCTCTAACGATGAGTTAACGTCTGATTTATTAAAGTCTATTTTTGCATAATTAATAATGATTGTGGGAATAAATCTGCATAAGTTGTAGTTGGGTATTAAAAGTGCTAATTTAAAATACTTGAGGAATTAAAAACCTTTTTTCTCAGCTTAAGACTTACCAATTATTTCAAAAAGATTATTATTCCGAATTTATAGAGACACCACACTAATCTACACGCCATTTTGGTATAAATACTACCATCCACACCACCCATTTCTACCAAATCAATACTGTAATTTGATTTGATAGGTGAGATCTTTTTTTTCCATCTTCTTTATATGTTGCCTATCAAAAAATACTGATCTTTCTGACAACCTTTTTGAACAGGTTTGACAGATTCAAATGATATTAAAGATCTCTTTTCTAGCCTTTATTTGTCAGTGGATAAAATGATTATGTTCAGAATATATAGAAAGGTGTCAGTCAAAGATAAATCTCGAAACTATACTTGAAAGAGAGGATAATAAATATTTTTTTTTATCTCTGAAGGGTCGAGACTGAAGCATGTCAGACAGAAGTTAGCCGAAGCCTGTAGAAGCTCATCGGACTGAAAATGTAAATCATCGGTAATGACTTGCAAAACGTTAGTCTATCAATGAGGTAAACTGAAAATAAATAAAAGATCATAATATTTGTTAGATTATCAAGACTGAAAGAGCTTTGAACATATTTTCCTGCTATCACCGATGGTCTTCTGTAAATCCAGATGTTCAGTTGGAATCATATCGATGACTTGAATGTGGTGTTTTGGTTCTCTTAAACATCTTTCAGATGATCCACTTCGACTTATGCAAGTTTGACTATGTACAATAAACAACCGGTCATGGAAAGGTAGAAAGCTAAACCAACTTTCTCATAATACAAAGTTTCACTACCCATGCTTATGAGAATCTTAATTTCCAAGTTGTCGTTGTTATCCACCATTTTATTTTCTTTGAAAGAGCTCACTATATTTTTTTATGAATCAAGGTTGTTGACCGACCAGTGTATGATCGAAGAAATTTTCAAAACCCATCGTTTGACCCATAATTTTAGAGTTGACGAGGCAAATAATCTCGACCAATAATGTCAGTAACTTATTTGAGTAATTCTAATATTTATTGCAAATCCAACTATTGTTGATGACTTATGATTGGTATTCAAAATCGCTGAGGCCAATTCCTTCTATATTATTGTCTCAAAGTTTTGTTTCTTTTATCTATATGAACATTAAAATTTTTTCTGATGATAGATTCTCATATAATATTTTTTGTAAATGTAATAGTGTATACACAATTAAAAATATTGCAATAGCATACTTAACCAGCGATAAAAAAAATTATGATTGTATATAATAAACCATCAAGTATTTAAACTATTATGAATTAATTGTCCAAAATAAAAATACACTCAATCAGACCCCGAGATTAAAACCTATATGGTATAATTTACAAACATAGATATTTGACACACATTTTGAAAAAAAAATATTTGACACACATATACATGTAATCATATACCAATTATTTGAAAATACATAATATTATAATTTGCAAGTGTTTTGTTTAATAAAATAAAATTTCACAGTTGGAAAATAGGAGAAGATTGTTTGGTAGTTACAACTAATTTCCTTAATTATTTATCTAAAATTTAAAAGGAGTGGTGCTCCTGTAAATACTTAGCAAAATCAAGGGGGTGTAAAAAAAGTTGTTGTTGTAATTGTATTGATGCTATAATTGTTGATTTTTTTTTATGATTTTGTGAATATTATAAACTTATTTTACAAGTTTTATTTCCTATAAATAAAATTACCTGGCTCTTATGGGGTTGATTGGTCGGTGATGTAGCTTTATTTTTTTTTTGTTTTAGAAAATAGGCTGTGTGAGTTTTTTCCTTTGGATTTAATTATTTTTATTGTCGATTTATTTTCAAAACACTTAATAAAAGCTGTAGAAAATTTGATTTTGAAAGCTAACATATTTTATTTTCTAATTTTTTTTGCTGTAGCTTTATTTTTTAAAATTAAAAAATAATTGCTTTGAAAATTGCTTTAAAAGGAAAAATGGATGTCCAAAGCACCTATAGCCACAAAACCATAATGGCGTTAAATGAAATTAAGTTCGATTATATAGATATCTATACTATTTAATGTCGGGTATGTTTAATAATTATTATGAAAAAGTATATATACTGCAAAATGTTTTTCACATTATATGATGTTCATTTGTTACATACATCCCTTGAATATAGCAAGTTAAATATGATATTTAATCCATAAATGATTTTATTGAATCAGTTTACAAATAATAAAAATAATTTAGTGAAAGACCAAATATCTCTTTAAGCGAAATTAAATAGTACAAAAGTAATATTATAAGGTATTCTTAGGAAATTCATGAGTGGATCATGTTTTAGTAAGATAGATGTTAACATGTAGATAAGAAAACTAATGAGAATGTTATCATGGACATATTATCCAATATCTGAAAAACAAACTAAAACCAAACCAAAAAAGCCGGAACTAAAACTGGATAAAAATATACAAAAATCTGAATGATTTCGACTATCTTAGAAATTGCGTCAAAATCATGCAAAGCTTTGTTTGAGGCTACTTATCACGCTTTCAAACAATGGATGTTGCAACTCCAAGATGGCACAACTAATCTTTTTGTACTCCAAAGCTATCGTCGAGGCATGTCAACATTCCACATAGAGTCACGGTTTAAATTTGATATCTGAAACTTGTTCATGCAAAATCGTTTTTCTTCCCTCTTCAGTTTTCGTTACACATTCAACAAATTTCGTTTAAATTAAATGGTCTTTCTTGGTCACTTGAAATGTCTTATGCAACAGAGTCGTTTGAATTATATAGGCCTTGAAAATTCAGTTCAACAAATTGGAGTATGAGAGTTAGACAAATAATAGCAAAGCTGGGTTTTAGCATGTAATGCTCAAGAGTTTTGTTTAGCTCGTTTAGAAGCACTTCTGCATTGGTTAGTTACAAGACTAAAGGACATTTTCAATTAATTAATAACATGTACATTTTTTGTCAAAACATAAACTTAACAATTTGTTAACTCATAATTTTTGTAAGGTCTTTTGTGCAAATAAAATATATTTCTCTCTAAATATTTTTTTTGTAAAAACCAATTACGCTCGAACTCATCAGAATCTCAAATAATATTTGATTCTTTTTTTTATCGAAGGTTAAAAAATTTGTTTCATAAAATTGTAATATTTTATTAATTTATAGAGTTATTAATTTATAAAGTTATTAATTTACAAATTTCTTTTTTAGATTTTCTTCTATTTTTTTTATAAAATAAAAATAGTTTACTTACCGTATATTCATAAATTAAATTTTAAAGATTAAACTTTCAAATTTTTTATTATATTATTTAGTGTATATCTTTCATAGAATTTAAATGTGGTTTAAAATATAATTCTGCTAAATATTATCAAAATATATTGAATTGTTAAAAAAATAGTGATAATTTCATTGTGTATATAAAGCAACAATATTATAAAAAAAAGTAAAAGCATACTCCATCCTAGGCCTGGACATTCGGGTCTTCGGGTCGGGTCGTTGCGGGTCCGGGTCCTTCGGGTTTAAGAGTTTAGGATCTGATAGGGTAATTTGAAATTCTCGGTTCGGGTCTTCTCGAGTCCAGGTCGGGTCGGGTCTTAGATAGTTGGACCCAATAGGGTAATTAGAGTTTGTCGATTCGGATACGGTTCGGTTACGGATTGGGTTCGGTTCGGGTCATGTCGGGTCCAACCCAAAAAAATACCTAAAACACACAGAAAATACCTGAAAATATTTAAATACTCGAAAAATTTGAGAAATTTTATCTAAACCCTGATCCAAGGACATGAAAAATATCCTTAATTTTGTCTGATTATCCCAATTATATTTTTGAAAATCTAAATTTTTATCCGAAATCCAAAACCATACCCAAAAACTAAAATTTGAAACTTAAAAAATACCCATAATACCAAAAATAAACTAAAACACCCATATATACCTAACATATACTAGAAGTTTCGGGTTTTCGGGTACCCCACTTGGGTCTCGGGTTCGGATCGGGTCCAAGACCCGCGGGTCCTTCACAACAAGACCCAATAGGGTAAAAAGATCGGGTCGGGATTTTTCGAGTCGATTTCGGGTCGGGTCCGGGTAAAATGCCCAGACCTACTCCATCCATTTCAAAATGATCTATGTATTAGAATTTTCACACATTAATAAAACACATTAATTTTGATTATAAATGCATTATCCTTTTGTTATTAACTATTTTATACAAATTTTAACCAATAAAAGTTGATCAAATACAATTTTTTTTTTCAAAATTCACAATTTACTACTATTATAATACTACCTAATGAAAAATACATTAAAATATAGAAATGTATCTTTTGAAACAATTTTTTTCTAAAACATGGACATTTTGAAACATATGGAGTGATATTTAGCTAAATGGTTATGTACACAGAGCACTCGTCTATTTTCAACAATTGCTCATACGTTTTCAGGCAATCCCAAAGAGTTTCACTTGTCTCTTTTCAAAAACAGAATTCACAGTTACATTATAATTTTGAGTTGTCAAGTATCAACAGCCAGATTCTATTCGATTTATGTCGAGATTGAATGGCTAAATGAACCTTAATCTCTGATTCAATCACACTAATCAGCAAATCTTTCTCCTAGTCGCTCATTCTTCAATGCATCAGTGGCTGAAGTTTCCCATCAGAAGATATCACTAACCCACTCACTTTTGCAGCTTTTGTTCTGCATCTTCTTGGCAAATCCTTACAGGTATGATCTTCCAAGAACTCATCCGCAACATCTCCGTCTTCATCAATCTTTAGCCGCATTGAATACCATCGTAGTCCCTGATCCAAACAAGAGGTTGGATAGTATAATTTTTCGGTTAAACTTAGTTGAGTCAATAACTATAGCTTATTGCCATCAAGGAATACTTGATGATATGAAAAGTACATATCATCGCATTATGACCAATAGTGTAATTCTCAGGATGAATTAACTCCCCTCAACTTCTTAAAGATTCGAAATTGTTATTCCCCAAACCACTAAAACATGAAGTTCATTATGCTTCCTATAGATTTCCAAGTAGGATGAAACTGAAACTACTTGCTTCTAAAGAAGTTTCTTTAATTTGACATGAAAAGAGTTAAAAGATACAATGAAGTAACTATTATAAAGACAATTACTTCAATAAGATCATTCAGAGAATTGCAAACCTCCTACAGAAATGACGAATACTAGACACAGATTCGATGTTAATAAAAGAACGTAGGCACAAAAGCAACACAAACTAAGCATAGGATATATCATCATAACACCACACTTCAGAATAAAGCGTAAAGACAGTAACTTAGAATCAGAATCAACTAATGTCAATCAACCATGATGGATGGGTGAAAAAGAAAGACAAACCTGAACTACACCGTCTGAAGCAGGACAAGGCTGAAGAATAGGACCAGGACTGGACCGTTCAACTGCGACTTGAACCGGTACTCCAAAACCTTTCCTCGGAAGTCCCGTTTCATGGAACCGCGGCTGATTACCATCCCGGTGTTTATCTCCGTCGCCAGAGACTTTTCCAGTGTTGTCTCCTGCACCATCTTCAACTCCGTGGCCACCGTCGTTATGCCCGAACCCGAAAATTCCGGTTAACTTCTTTAAGAACCCCATGAGGCCCCAAACCCAGAAGAAAAAAATCGAACTTTGATGTCAAAGAATCACTAAATCAGAAAAAGTTGAGGTTTTTGTTTTTGGGTATCAACAGATGATTAGATAGAAGTTAGGGATACAATCGACATTAGGGTTTCGAATATCCCTTTTTCCTTCTCCCTCTACTTTCTGCGATCGCGTCTTAAACCAATAAAACAAACCCAGACTTTCTATCTTCCTCGCGTTTCTTCTTCTTCTTCAACAATTATATATAAAAAGATGAAAACTTTTGGATCAGCAAGGGATCGAGCAAGATCTTATTGCTTTACGCATTTCTAATTCTCTGTAAATTAACGGCGCCGTGTATGATAATGATAAACAACAAAATATCCTCATTATTTTTGTTTTTTTTTTCCTCCAAAAAAAATACAATGCTTTAATTGGTTGAAAAATTTCTTCATGGTTGCGGATCTTGTCTCCCTATATCAACCAAGTCAAAGTATTAATAGTTATTTCATAAAATTTGAGCATGTATAAATCGACATTATACATGTAGGTAGCCATGAAAACTTAATCAATCAATATTATCTCAATGTTCTCTCCCAAAACACTAGAGTTTTGTTTCCACATACGAATTATTTTGACCCTAATCCTCCGCATAGATTTTAAAGGCTTTCAAACCAGCAATAAAATCAAAACAGCCATTTAAACCCAAAAAAGTAAGTTTTAGGGTCCGATTGTTGTTAGGATTTTAAAGGCTTCGTGGGATTAGAGTCTTTATAAAGGCTTCGTGGGATTAGAGTCTTTGTAGGATTTTGATTGATTTAGAAATTCATATAGTATTTATAAATCCAAGTAAAATATGCAAATCCAGAGGTTTTCCCTCGGATTTGAGTCTTTGTATTTTTAACTAAAAAATCCAAACAAATCAATTCAAATCCATTATAAAATCAAATATATTAGTAAATCCGTACGATTGAATAACACTTGATTTGATATAGAATTTATGAATCATTAAACCAATAACACATAATTTTAATACAGATTTTAAAATCATAAAACCAATAACACTAGATTTAGTTCAGATTTTCAAATCCATTAAAATACAACAACCAATAACCCCTACTAAAGCTTCTTTTCTTACCAATCGGGATTTTTTAAAAATTAATCATTCTAAAGTCTCTAAAGTCAGACTCAGAAAAAACCCTACCCGTCAAGAGAGAAAGAGAGAGATTTTTTTTTAGTTTCAAGCCGATGGCCGGAGGCTTCTATAGCTCCGACATCGGCTTGTTTGATTCTTTGCTTTTTTATTTGATTTGCTTTACTTTATATCACTTAGTTTGTTTGATTGTCAATTTATTTAAAATCTGACAAAGTTTTTTATTGTTCTTTTGTATGTTTCTTCCAATAGATTTGGTAAGACAAAAACTTCAGTTCAATTGAACCGTTTAAAAAAGATAATTGACAGATGTACTGCGGATGGTGGCGACGGGTCTTACCGGCTTCAATCGTTGATGGTTCTTCATTTGATGGTGATGGAGTTATTGCTGCAAAATATGGTTACTTCGAAAGGCATCACGAAATTCTATGGAATTGTAATCTCTTTGAATCTATTATTTTTAATAGAGCAATATAAAGAGTTATCTCGTCTCGGGGACTCCTACTGGAGTATTAAAAAGAAAGTGACAATCGTTCCCAATTCAATTTGAAACGTGGTGGTTTTGGATTAATATGAAGATTATCTCTCTTGAGATTCAACTATTCCAAAAGCAAATATGGAGTTTTTATATGAAAAATCTTTGGTCATCCACACGCAAGATAAATTTGTGTTAGTTTACTTTGGATCCCTACTGGTGTATCATTTTTCTATATTTGTTTTGCTAGTTCTCATTGTTTAGATTTTTTTGCCTAGAAGGCTTAATAATACAATCGACAAAAAAAAACACAAGAGATATCAATATATTTTTATGTTTTTTTTGGAAGAAAGGAGGATCTGGACTGTATTATGTTGTAAAAAAAAAAAATCTCTAAAATCATTGTAAGTTTTTTTTTTTTTTGTGTTGTTTTCACTAAAGCCAACAATACGTGATTTTTGCAACTTATTTTTCCTTCCTTTTGTTTTTTCACTAAAAATATTTTCTTTTCTTTTTCTTTTTGTAATTAAATCACTTATCTAAGTTTGTAACAATTTACTCCCAAACCTTTCAGCCGTCGTCAAATTTCTTGGCGAGATCCTAGCTTCTCCGGCGGTCGGCGCTCCTCGCCATCGCCAGGAGAGGCTCTCGTCAGTCTCATCTATTCTGGTCTGATGAAAGTTGTTGTGGAGTAGCACGGTTAGAGAGATTTGGTTGAATGTTCTTACCTTGGTCATAAACTTCTCTGCTATGATGATGGAGGTTCCGGATCTTTTGACCGACGGAGTAGCTAGCCCGCTTGTCCACTTGATATCATAGATCTAGTTTCAATATCTTGGTTTCTAGGCCGTGTTCGGTGTGTCGTATTTGCATCGGAGCTCGCTTGTGTTGTTTCTCTCAGTGTTTTTGTTGTTTCTCTATCGGGTATCAATCAGATCTTGGGGCTTGGAACAGAGGATGTTTATGGAGTTTAAAGACTGTGTTCTTCTCTGGCCTCTACTCGAGCAGATGGTGATGTTTCGATCCTAAGCCATGGTGCATCTCACATGATGCAAAGGCTGTGTTTCCAGCCTGTTTGAGTCCATTCATGGTGGTCCTGAAGTTGGAAGTGTTGGGTTTTTCAATATTACTGGAGCAGTGTGTCTACTATCAGATTGTTTTTCGTGGTCTTTGGCATTTATGGAATTTCATTCTCTTTTGTTAACGAATTGGTTGGATTAACCTCTTTGAGATGAATCTTTATAAGCTAAGCTCTTTTCAAGCCGCTAATGTGGATAAAAGAAGAGCCAAACAGTTTAAAGGATTCGAGTTCATGGTTTAGAAACAAACAAGAAGACATCAATTTTGGAAATTGTCCAATGCTCTCTTGATGAGTTTCCATTGTAGAGACGGTGAATAATTTCAATCCTTAATTTTTGCAGAAGCACTAGCCTCTCCTGCAGCCTTTTATTCGAACGCATACCATCATGAGACTATTGTCTTCGTATGTGTGAAGTGCGTTTATGTTTCCTTGACATACCTATTGGTATGGTTTTATGCTTTGATTTTTTGTAACACTCTGGATTTTTTGTCCATGTGGCTCAATAAGAAACACAGTGTTAAAAAAAAAAGTTTGTAACAATTTTGTTAAAATTTAAGATTGACAAATTAATCATTGAATTTTTTTCTTGTTCATTTGAGATCCATATTGTACTACTTTTACAATTATATATATTTAAACTTTTAATAATATCATAATTTTGCTTTTTAAATATTATTCCAAACTTCTATAATTTTAACTATCAATTTTATTTTAATAAAACTTAAACTAACAACCAAAATCTTAACAACCAAATTCTCTACAGCCATAATTCTAAAGCCTAAAGCGAAAGTCATTACCAATCGGAACCTTAAACAGAGTAATTTAATTTATGATTAAAATCCAAGATTAGAGTTGAATACCTTGTTGTTTATATAGTAGAACAATGGTTCACGTTTCTATAAATACAATAGAAATCAAAGCCGCGAATTTACTCCAAAAATTACATTTGCAAGGCGTGGGTTTTATCAAAGAGTTACCTTTACTAATACTTATTTTGACGATTTAATAAAATGTATTTACAGAATCATTACCATATATTCATCAGTGATAATTAAAAAAAAACAATTAAGGCAACTCTTTGCATTTCCCATCAAATTTTATTACTCTTTCCATTTCAGAATGATCCATGTTTTAGAAAAAAAATTGTTTCTAAAAGAATCTATATTTTACATTTTCAATGTATGTAATAATGGCAAATTGTAAATTTCAAAGACATTGATCATATTTACTGAATTTTGATTGGTTAAAAATTATAGGAAATAATTAAACATTGAAAACAATGTTTTTATTATCAAAATTTTATGTGTTTTGTGTAAAAAATTTATAATATATACTCTCTCTGTTTTATTTTAAGTGACGTTTTGAGTTTATGCACATAGATTAAGAAAACGATTAATTTTGTATATTTCCTATATAAAAACATAAATTTCAACCAATAGAAAAAATAAATTACTGAATAAAATTAATAAATTTTGCATTGAAAGTCGAAAACGACACTTATTTTGTAACGAAAAATATTTTTTATAGCGACGCATAATATGAAACGGAGGAAATATTATTTTGAAACCGAAGGAGTCTTATTAACCATTGAGCTTTATACTTGGAAACTTATGTTTTTAGGAAACTGGGAATATATCAATACATATATACATTTATATCGTGCTGGAAATAAGTTACTTGTTACCATTTTGCAAATCACGCCATGTCAACAAATTAATGTAACCGACTAAAATGGTGTATTTAATTATATTAAATTATCATTTAATCAATTTGCATTGCGCAGCAAGGTAAACGTGATTAACTACTAAAATCTATCTTTGGGTGATTAACTACTAAAATCTATCTTTGGGAACTTAAAAGATATTTAGGAAACCAGTAATATAGTAATAAATCGATACACTATATATGACCGTAAATCAGTGGTATATTTACCTTACCCTTAAAATAGCAATAAATCGATACACTGATTTAAATTGAGTATACCACTATTCTAATTCTAATATTTTTTAACACAATTCTAATTCTACTATGAAGGAAAAATTAATATCATAAAAAATATACATTGACCAGAAGCATGTTAACCTGACATATCATAAAGAAAATACTGTATGTACAATGTTCTCTCTGATGAATATGTATAATTAGATTATACGACATTATCAATGGTCTTGCATTTTTAATAGTGGTTACAA
This sequence comes from Brassica napus, assembly GCF_020379485.1. Taxonomy (NCBI): domain Eukaryota; kingdom Viridiplantae; phylum Streptophyta; class Magnoliopsida; order Brassicales; family Brassicaceae; genus Brassica; species Brassica napus. The sequence goes on from NC_063450.1 coordinate 34,299,077, forward strand.
ATTGGGGATTGTATTGAGTAACTACGAAATCTGTTATCACTTCATTTAAAAAATCATACATCAATATTAAAATTGCATAATGAAGAAATCCAATAAGGAATAAAAAATGTTAACATCAAAGCCTATTGATGTTCAATACATCTATAATAATAAAACAGGGTTTTCTCTCACTTTAGTCTTCCACGTCACCGCAGAGGGTAGGGCGTTTTTCACCACGTGGCATGTAAAAAAAATTCTGACTTCGACGATTGTGTGCTTTTGTCTGAGCTGAACTTTTTGTTTTTAATATGGATAGATTACGTTTGGGCTTTTACATAAGCCCCTCACAAAGTATGCAGACAGATCCATTAATCTTTAGGGTTTTAATCATCAGTCGTTGGTGAAGATTTGTTGCAGAAAAGTCGTGCCTCTTGAGATAACATCGGCTCCGGCCAAGCTTGAGTAACAGCTACATTCATCATTGTTCTGTCGCATTAAAATCAAGCATTTACATGATTTACATCGATTCGGTTTCAATCAAAACCGTTGCAGCCTCATTACTTTTTCCGTATATTAAAGCCGAGTATGCAGTCTTTTGTTACTATTTACAAAACGTTCTCTTTAGGTATTTGTTGCTACTGCCATGTTATCGCCGCTACTGATATTTTTCTCTAATGATCTGATAATGGTTTCTCTTGCTGATGCAGGCACTGAAGAAAGAAAAAGTTCCACTGCCATCCTCTATACCTGCCAAATCCGGAGGTGGAACACAGAAGAAGGTAACCTCCTATCAAATCTCATCTTCTCTTGAATCATATTTTCTTTTGCTTACGTTGATCTTTTCTTTTCTTGATTCAACATAGATGGAGCTAAGGAAAGCAAAAATAGAAGGTGAACAACAGTTTCTCTTCGATCAGGCAACTACCGACAAACTTCGGTCTGAAGGCCTTATGTTCAGATTGATCTAGCCTATTTTCGCTGACTGTGTTCGTGCAAGTTACTATCTCCACTCTTTAAAGGTTCAAACTTTTCAGCTCCTGCATCGTGTGTGTGTGTGTGTGTGTGTTATTTTCTAGCTAATTCAATGGGTTTGGTTCTCTTTCATGGATTTGAATATCAATTATCAGTTATTTGTTATATTTTATAAAAGCGCAACGTTTTCAACTTTTTCTGGATAAGCTCTTTATGGTGATCTTAGTTTTTTAATGCTTTTGATTGATATAACTGGATGGATTTTGATAACATATTTATGTCTTTCCATCATTTTGTTAAAACCAAAACCTTCTTGATATTCATATTAGTGAGTTTGTTCGTTATTGGGTACGCTTTTTAAGCTTAAGTAAGAAACGTCCTTCTTGCTTACTTGCTTGTGACTAAATGATCTTACTTTCGTATGGTTTTCACACTGATGTTGTACTAGAAAATTAGTAAGTCTTTGGTCATTCAAAAGAAGACCATGATGAGCTACTCCTAAGTGTTGTGGGCGTGTACTACATGGTCAAACGGCTAAGTATTTCATGGTAAAGACATTGCTACTATCTATATGTTTGGTTGTTTGGATGTGATAGGATATAGGATTGGGTGGAGCATGGAGCATGGAGCTTAAGTGGCAGATTGTTGTTTGATGGCTGAAGCAGAGAGGTATATGGGAAAGAATAGGAAGCGAGAGAACAAAGGGAAATGGGGTCTACACCTCAAGCCTTTTCAAGCTATGTGAATGATTTGGACCTGATAGATTTCATGGAGTTGCAGCTGCTGTCTCACAGTTGTAAGTGTTTGAGACACTAAATACGTGGAACAAATGTGAGATGAGTTTTGTGTTGTAACTGAAAGATGAGTTGTTTATTTGTTTTTCCAGGAGAAGCGTCTGTAGAATGCTGCAAGTGATCTACAATGAGATATTCAAAGGGAATATGACGAAAAAGTTGGATGCATACAACCTGTTGAAGATTGATCCGACCAAAGTGCACTGAGTTTACAGTATACTTGTGAAGAAGGGTACTGCTCAACATGAAAACATCTAAACGCATGTCTATGGCTCTTTACATTGTATGTTTATGCCTCTTTACATTATCAGTACATTTATAGTGAACTTGAAGCTAGAATATCTTTATCTTACAAGAAACTTCTGTTACAGGTCAATTACTTCCCATCAAGAAATCTATAAACCTAGATATATGCAAAGTTATAATGAATTATAAACTAAAACGTGGCCGGTGTGTTGGTCTTCATTGAAAAAGTGACCAATACACCCAGCACCCACACATATATTAATCAGTTTTAAAAACAATTTAACTTGCAAATATTTTGTTTTTGGAACAGAGGCAAGTCAATGTTGCGAAGAATAAAAGAAATTAACTGATTTGATGATATGAAGGCCCTTTCTCAAAAAGAAAACAAAAACTGATTGAATGACTTGTATACAACACTAACAATAATGAAATAAGTTTTTTTTTTAAGTTAGGATTAACAAACCAAAAGTAGAAAAACGTATTAGTTTAAAAGAACAATGTTCGATATATGTTACTTATCTTCACAACAAGATGCATTATAGTTTGTTTCATGCTTAGGAACATCCAATCCATGTCACAACAAATTTTGTAACCACATAAGGCTAATAGGTTACAAATATGCTGTAAAAATTTATGATATTAAAAAGAAGAGGATACGGAAAAATATGTGTCTAACAAAAAAAGCTGATAAGTATGAAAAATGAAAAACAAAAAAGAGTTCATCTATTTCCAAATGATGATGCAAAATAAGCAAAATAAAGAATAAATAAAGAATGAAGTCCATATTTTAAAATTAATCTTATACATAATTAAAATTAATTATTTTCAATCAAACAATAAACAATTCGGCTATTACACTTTCAAATTGTCAAGCATATGTTTAAACTTAGATTGTCATGCATATATTTAAATTTAAAGTGTCATATGCATATATTTAAACTTAAATTTATTTTATAATAACTTCAAAATCAACTATGCAGAGATTACAATCAAATATAATAAATTAATAGATTTCTATATCATCGATACATACTTTATTTTCTCAAATAATATAGAAAAATGTTTTGAATTATAAAAACAAAACAAAACCATAATAATATTAGAGTAAAACCAGTAGTTTACTATAATTGTGGTTTAGCGCTCTTAAGAATTGAGAAACATCGAATGTGGGTTCCTATTCTAAAGAACATGAGTACATGTCGTCACTTGTGTTTAATTTTTTCCATAATTGCGTTTAATTTCAAGTTCAGTGTTGATTCAATATAAACACATTCTTAGGAATTTCTAAGTACTCAATTGCACGTTAAGTAGTAATTCAATAGCGCTACCCATTTCTAACAACTTTTGAATATTATTTTCTACTTAGGCACATCAACTGATTTTAGTTTCTTGGGCAGGAAATCGTAATCTTAGTTTCGAATGCAGGTATGTCATGGAAAATAGAATAATATTCATGTGTGGCGGAGCCCACCGGAACTAAGATAAAGTCATAAAACCATACAAATTCAGAAAATAGGTATGGCGAACAATATATTACAATTAAGTCAGTCCAATGGCATTCTTAGTAATTTGTCTATATATGAAAAGGTAAGGAAGAAAGTAGTCTGAGAATCATTGTAGCTGACACATCAGCAAATGACACTCATGTAAATAATGTACCAATTTAAGGTTATTCTTTTATGTTTTATGAGTGATTTACACTATAAAACAGTTTATGAATTTTTATTACAGTATAAGACAGTTATTGCTCCTAAGGTAGTTTTTTTCTAACTACCAGCCAACTAAACTTATTCTTCTAACAAAACGGGCCCCACAGTTTTTAATTATATTTTTTTCTCTCTTTAATGGCAGCAAAACTTGAAGAAAGATACAAAACAATGATTTTACAAATAAAAGAAGATGAAGAAGCTGACGGTGAAAAAGTTTTGTTGTATTTCCTTTTTATTTAATTCATGATCTTCTTTGGCAATAAAGTGTGACGACAACAAAATTTATTGTCATCTTCGAACCTCTTCGACCGCCGTCTACGTCTTTTTCACTAGCCACTAAATTAGGGTCAGATTTGTACTGCGAGCACCAAACGGCCACACCCTCTATCATTGCTCGAGCTATCATGTGTGAAGCGATTGTAAATCAAAAACGACCACATCCTCTGTTATTGCTCGAGTAACGGCGAGCTCCTACGGAGAATCACCACTCCGCTGCCTCATTTAGTCATCGAAGAATCACCTCCGCCGCGCTCTTTAACTCATCTCCCTTGTGCTTTTTAACTCATCTCACTTGACAAAAAAATCACTATTTTTAAAATCTGAATTTGAAAAACATTTTATAAATGATAAAACTAAGATCTTGAAATGTAACCTATAATTAAAACATAAAAGAATGAAAGATTATGTGAAAGAAACAAATGGCGGCCGTAAATTTTTTTGCAGAAAACCCTAAAATTCTGGGAAAGACGAAGACATATTTACTAAAATGCCACTGATAAAAAATTGAAATTAAACAAAATATGTACACATTCATGGGTCGTACACATGAATAATAATGTGTATGTACACTATTATATTAATTATTTGTACACATATCTAAAGGTGTTTGCATGTTTAACATATACTTATAAAAGAAATTTACAAGTATGTACACTATTTTATCAGATACTGCATTCAGCTGTGTTCTGATATTGGTAAGTTTGGACATGGCCAAATAGTGTACATATGCACAAAGCGAAACCTTTGTACATGTGTACATAATGAGTAATCTTTGTACATGTGTACATAGTTTGGACATGGCCAAATACTTGTAAATATGTACAAGTCCAGAAAGCTTACATATGGACACGGTGAAACCATTGTACATGGGATATAAAGTTTAAATTGCAGATGTTTCATGTTTTTAACGTGTTGTGTTTAATGTGGACACAGTGATGTGGACACGGTATACAATGTAAACTGTGATGTGAACATAGTATATTGATAAAAGGAGTCCATGTGGACATGTTAAATACCAATGTACACGTTGCGATATCTTAAAAGATGTAATGAATATTGATTGACATTCACCTTTGTTGTAGTAGTAGTAACAATGTACATGATCAGGTAGTGTCCATATGGACAAGTTGGAAACTCTGTGTACATGTGTAGATGTTGCTATACGTTTAGATGTTTTATAATGCTTGTAAATCGGTACATGTCCAGAAATCGTACATATAGGGACATAATGTTGCAGATGTTTTTAACGCGCATATGGTGGCTGAATCCAAACAAAGCATCGACGCTCACAAATCCATCTACAAAGGAAGTACCATTATGTCCTAGATTATTTGGTTTGTCGTTTAGGGTCAAACTCAGATACATCATTTGAGCAATTTCCCCCTGACTTCTTGATTTGTTTTCTTCAACATCTTTGTACATAGTGAGATAAGACTTGTGTAAGTATTGTACGAGAACAACTGAAAAATCACATTGGATCTAGATATCTTAGAGACCAGAAATAGAGGTTACATTGTAACTTAACAATACTCACAACTAAACCTGTAATTGGATCAAGATGGGAGCAAAACATTTAGCACCGCAAAAAATCGTCAGCGTGTACGCATGTATTCGTTGTCCACATGTACAATGTATTTTAAAAAAATCAGATGTACACTAGTTCTTTTGTACACTGCACAAGTTACAATTAATATATGATGATTCTAATGATTTTGAGTATCTTATTATTGTTGTTCATAGCGCTTTTGCAACAAAGGGGCGAGATGGAGGAGATGAAAGAGGCGAGACAGAGGCAATAACGAGAAGGAGGCGACGAAGGCAACAACGAGAAATGAAGCTGATGTACATGTGTATTGTTATACATGTCGATGGTAAAAACATTTGTGTGCATAGTTTATTGTTGTACATGTGTACTGTAGTACAATATGATACTTCATATTTGTTTGTGTTCATTTAAGTCATTTAGGTGTGTCTTTAGCTATTTTTATTGTATTTTCATAGATGTATTCCTATTACAAGAGGTTAAAATGTTGTTTCTGAAGTTTAGGACGAAATTAAGGACCAACTTTAACATTTAAAAAGTACTGGGTTACAAAATAAATAACAAATAAGTTTAGGGACCAAATCAGCAAAAATGCCTAAATTAGCCATTGTTGCTCTCAAGCTTATCGTGCCAGTTTCAGAGCGCGTCGGAGAGGCAGGAAGGTCACAGCGACAATGAATCATGACGAGGAAAGATGAGTTGAGACACAACATGGCATAGCGAGCTCGAACCACCACTGTTTCGCTTTGCGGTGAAGGAGAAGATATGACGTTTCGACGGCGGCAAGAGCTTAGGTCGCGGCGAGAGCTTAGGTCAAGGCGACGACAGAGACGGCGACGACATAGATGAGTTGCAAAACACATACCGAAGATGAGACGAAATAATTGTGGCGGAGAAGAAAGAGTTGTGGCGAAAAAAAAGAGATGCGGCAGAGAAGGAGAAAAGTGTAACGATGTGAAGAGAAGAAAGGAAGTTTTGATAATTTCTGATTTTTTTTAATATGTTTTTAAGTTTCAAACATGAGGTCCCAAGTAAAGGAGAAAAGTTACTAATTTCCAAAAATTATGGGGCCATTTTAGTTACACCAATGACTTTAGTTAACAAAAACTACCTCAGTAGTTATAACTGTCTTATGTTGTTATTAAAAATTTAAAACTGTCACTGTAATATATTCTTCTTTTATTTTGCTTCTCCTTTAATAATAAGGGGATAGCACTAAAAAATATTTTGTTACAAATATAGACTCTAAGGATCAAAATGACCAAAATGTTTCATTAAAGAGATAAATATACATTTATGCCCATAGGGTTAACTAATCCAAACTTTAGGGTTTAGAGTTAAAGGGTGGAGATTTGAAATTGAGGTTTAAAATTTTATAAAATAAAAAATAAATATTAAAAATTTGAAAATAAAATTTTAAAATAGTTTCAAAAAGTATTTTCGAATTACAAAAAGAAAATTTGAAAAAAAAAATTCAAAAAAAAAATTTAAAAATTTTATTTTAATAAAAAGTTCGAATTTGAAAACATATAATCTAAAACTATAAATTTTTTTTTTTTTTTTACTTTTTTTTTTTTAATTTTTTTTTATATATCTAGGGTATTAGGGTCCTTTTACCTATTAAATGATTGGTCATTTTCATCTTTGTGGTCTACTTCTGTGACCAAAACTCGAAAATGATCCATATTGAAAGCATGTAAACGATTGCTACTTTGTATAAGAATGACTCTCTTATTTCTTTAGTTTAAACTCTCTCAAACCTCTCAATCTCGATAACATCCCTATCATTACTCGATGGGTATATATATTAAGCTAAATAGAGGATCTAATCTTAACAACCAATACTGTAAGTGTAGTAGATAACTCCTAAAACATCTCTGATATCTTTATCTTCAATCTCGGATAGACTAGAATCGTCTGTAGCTTGAGTCGCAAGTCTTCACTCTTGCTCTTTCTTCTTCAAGCTTAGCTCAACAATCTCCCCTGTAAGCTTGATCTTGACTTGCGCCAAATCAACAACTCCAATGAACTTCCTCATTTCTGTGAACTTGACTCTGCCGAGAGCCTTTGTGAGGATGTCCGCCTTTTGTCTGCTTCCAGCTACGTGCTCAACGTCAACCTGCCCTTTCTCTACACACTCACGGATGAAATGGTATCTCCTGTGAATATGTTTACTTCGTCCGTGGAAGACTGGGTTCTTAGTGAGTGATATCGCTGACTTATTATCCACTCGAATGATCACTCTCTCACACGCCTTTCCTATGATCTCACTCAACAAATCTCCAAGCCAGATTGCTTGTTTGGCTGTCTCTGTGGCAGCCATGAATTCCGCTTCACACGAAGATAAAGCAACAGTCTCCTGCTTCTGTGAGCACCAGGTGATGGGGCTTTCTCCTAGGTAGAAAATGTGCCATGTCACACTCCTTCCGTCATCAACATCCACATTCAAAGAGCTGTCACTATAGCCCACTAGTGTTGGCATCTTGCTAGTGCGTCTGTAGGTAAGTCCGTAGGTGGTGGTGCCTCGCAAGTATCTCAGAACATGTGTTAGAGCTGCGTCATGTGACGCCTTAGGATCAAGCATGTACCTACTCAATACCCCTATGCTGTAGGAGAGATCAGGTCGAGTGTGAATAAGATAGCGTAAGCACCCGATAGTTCTCCTGTACCTTTTCTCCTCAATAGAGGCTTCTTCAGGTGCTTTGGACAACTTCAGATTCATCTCCATGGGCACGCAACAAGAATTGCATTCACTCATCCCTGTCTCAGACAAAATCTTATTTGCATATCTCTCTTGTCTTAGTGTGATTCCATCATCATGTTGCACTACCTCGATACCCAAATAATATGTTAGCATTCCCAAATCACTCATTTCAAACTTAGCCTCCATTTCCTTCTTGAATTCCATAATCATGTCCAAGTCTGAGCCTGTAACAAGCAGATCATCTACGTAGACAGCTACAATGAGAAGATGAGAGTTTCTAACCCGTTGGTATAGGGAAGCTTCTTTAGAGCATCGCGAGAATTTTAGCTCTTTTAGTATCCCATTCAGCTTCTCGTTCCAGGCTCTAGGAGCTTGCTTCAGTCCGTACAGAGCCTTGGAGAGTTTATACACCTTCTCCTCACTTCCTTTTACCACGAAACCTTCAGGTTGTTGGAAATAGACCTCCTCCTTAAGATCACCGTGAAGAAATGCGGTCTTCACATCAAGGTGGTGAACTTCCCACCTGTTTGATGCTGCCAATGCGATGATAAGCCTTATAGTCTCTATCCTGGCAACAGGAGCGAATACTTCATCGTAGTCAACTCCGTGTCTCTGTACGTACTCTTTGGCAACTAGTCTCGCCTTGTACTTGTTCACGCTTCCATCTGGATTACGTTTAACTTTGAAGACCCATTTAAGTCCAATAGCCTTTGCCCCTGTAGGTAAGTCAACGAGGATCCAAGTATGATTCTTCTCGATGGAAGCTATCTCTTCTCCACACGCGTACACCCAAACTTCCATGCCTTGTGCTTCAGCAAAATCTCACGGTTCCTCATTCAAGGTCATTAGAAGCCACTCACATTCTGTCTCAGACAATAGGATGTAGTCTGATAGGTACTCTGGTGTTGTCTTGGTTCTTGTGGATCGTCTCAGTTGAGGTTGATCTTCTTCTTCATCTGATACCTCCACAACTTCTCGTTCAGAGCTAGCATCGTCTTGTTCGCTTAACTGCTCAACTTTCACAGTTTTATCGTCTTCTTTCTCCTCTGAAACAGACTCAACTTCTCTCAGACCCCTATTACCGTACTCGCCAAGGTTGATACTCAAAGTCTTATCTTCAGTCTCTTTTGATTTCTCGTTCCATTTCCACCCTTCTTCCTCCATAAATACCACATCTCTACTCACTGTGATCTTCTTACTGATTGGATCAAGCAGTCGATACGCTTTTCTCCCAGGTTCAGTACCAAGATGCACTAACGGTCGAGACCTATCATCCAATTTCTTCCTGTGCGGAGATTCAACTCTAGCATATCCGATACATCCAAACACACGCAAGTGTCCTATATTTGGTTTGCTCCCCTTGTACGCTTCATAAGGTGTCATGACAGGTAAGGTTCGTGTAGCGCTCCGGTTGATCAGATACGTTGCGTGTCTAACAGCTTCTCCCCACATGTTGTTTGGAACTCTCATGTGCTTCAGTATGCTCCTCGTCATCTCTAGGATCGTCCTATTACGTCTCTCTACTACACCATTTTGCTGAGGAGAATATGGTGCAGTGAGATGCCTCTGGATTCCATTCTCTTCCCAGTAGGTATTGAACGCTCGAGACGTGAATTCTCCACCTCTATTGGTTCGAAAACCTCTGATTGAACAACCTGTTTCTTGCTCTACTGATGCTTTGAGTTTTTTAAACTTTCCAAATGCCTCGCTCTTCTCCTTGAGTAACAGGGTCCACATATATCATGTGTGATCATCGATAACAACAAAAAAGTACCTGTTTCCTCCTCGCGATTGGAGGTGCGATTGGGCCGCAGAGATCACCGTGTAGAAGTTCAAGTTTCTGTGAGGCTCGGAACTTTGTTGCCTGAGGAATAGAGCTTCTTGATTGTTTTCCAAGCAAGCATGAGACACACGTTTTCTTTGAGACTGTAAACTTTGGCACTCCTGAGACAAGATCCTTGTCGAGCATTAGCTTAATATTGTCAAAGTTGATGTGTCCTAGCCTCGCATGCCATGTGTTGGACGTAGTAGTCGTAGCAACCTGAAGACATCGCACACTTTCTACCTCAAGCTCAACTTTGTACAATCTGTTTCTTCCTCTACTCGTTCTTACCAACAATTTTCCCTCTCGATCAAGCACATCCAAAAGATTATTCTTCATTTTAATCTCACATCCCGCTTCAGTTGCCTGCCCCAAACTTATGATATTGCTTCTGAGAGCTGGAATGTAGTACACATTGGACATCTTCTTCCTCACGCCACCCTCGAAGACAAAGTTAATAGACCCCTTGCCTTTTATGTCAATACGTGAGTCATCTCCAAATTTGACTTTACCCGTGATCATCTCGTCCAATGTGGTGAAGTAAGACCTATCTCCAGTCATGTTGTTACTGGCTCCATTGTCCAGATACCATACGTTGCTCTTGTCCAGACTTGTCTCGAAAGTGTCGAGCTTGACCTTCTCTTCATTAAGGAACACAATCTCATTTAGCATCAGCTCCTCAGCTTCATGTGTGTCTTCTTCTTTTGTCTCCTGCGCATCCTGGATCAACTTCAGTAAACGATCAGGACAGTCACTCGCATAATGCCCTAGTTTGTCGCATTGGTAGCAAGTAATTCCGGTTGCATCTCTTGCAGTACCGAATCGTCCACGGCCTCTTCCTCTGTTTTGAAACCTTCCACCTCGACCACGACCTCTATTGTTCCCATTTCTTACGTATTGTTGGTCAGTGTTAGCATACATAAGTTTGCTCTGCTCTTCCCCTGGTTCTTCTTCTTCACTCACACGTTCTTCATACGCCTTTAGACGACCAACAATGTCTTCGAAGCTGGTCTTCTTTAGATCCAATACTTGTTCCAACGCAGCTACAATGTGTATGTATTTCTTGTGAGGAAGACTCTTCAAGAATTTCTTAACCAGTTTGGACTCCTCAATCTCTTCTCCTAGTGACGCAGATTTTGAGGATATTTCAGAGATCCTGCCTGAGAAATCGTCGATGGTCTCATTGTCTCTCATTTTTAGTCGATCAAAGTCCGCCATGAGTGTCTGTAGGCGAGCTTCTTTGACCTATCTGCACCCATATGTCTTGTCTTGATGGCTTCCTAGACCTTTCTCGCTGTGTCTAGCTCTCCTACTTGCAGAACAAGTGATTCAAGTTTGGATTGTACCAGTAACGCCATGGCCATGTCGTTTCTTTCATCGTCTTCTTCCTCTGTCTCAATGATATCCCACGCCTTATGTACCTTTAAGAGAATCTTCATTTTGATCGCCCACACGGTGTAGTTTGTGGAACTGAGTATTGGACACTTTATTGAAGACGATGCCGTCTCCTTAAGTTTCGTCGTAGCAAGCGTAAGATCCCCCATCGTTTCTCAATCCAAGGCTCTGATACCAAGTATAGAAAGCATGTAAACGATTGCTACTTTGTATAAGAATGACTCTCTTATTTCTTTAGGTTAAACTCTCTCAAACCTCTCAATCTCGATGACATCCCTATCATTACTCGATGGGTATATATATTAAGCTAAACAGAGGATCTAATCTTAACAACCAAGATACTGTAAGTGTAGTAGATAACTCCTAAAACATCTCTGATATCTTTATCTTCAATCTCGGATTTACTAGAATCTTCTGTAGCTTGAGTCGCAAGTCTTCACTCTTGCTCTTTCTTCTTCAAGCTTAGCTCAACAATCCATTTAGGAGAATTCCCCAGAAAACTATACCAATTGTTTTCTTTTGTCAACAACTTGTAAGACACACGTATACTCTACCAAACTTTTATTATGATAATAACACACTAACTAACATACTATTATTTCAAACTAGTGAACTACAAACTGGCTAGGCACGATAAAAGTTCTCTCTCTTTTCTCTCTTAAAAATCTTTCAGAGAGAGAGAACTTGAATCGTCGCCGGCTTCATTCTGGCTTCTTCTTCTTCTCTATCACCGGTTCTTATCCGGTTTTGACTCCCGTAGTTCGGGCTTCTGACTCTGGTAAGAGGTGGTTCTCAAAACACCTTCTTAGCCGGCTTTCTTCTCGCTTCATCGTCCGTCTGTGATGGTGATGGTGAGCTTGGTTCCGATTCTCCGATTCTTTTGTTTTACTTTTTGACCACCGCTTCCTGGTTGTATCTGCGGCGATTGACTCTCGATAAGAAGATCGGACTGTTTCCTCCTCCCCTTGGATAGGGTCGCTTCATCTTCGAGCTCTTCTACATCTTTAAAGATGTATGTTTCTCGTGTTCAGGTGAGTCCGATTATTCAGATTGATTGAAGACAATCGATTCATCCATATTTTGAAGCGTTGGTCTTTTGGTTCTCAATCGACTTGGAAGTTCTTCGCTACGGTGCTCGTTCTGAGCTTACTCACCTCGTCGTGTTGACGGCTTCGTCTTCCGGTGGTCGGAGCTCCGGAGAGGATCTTTTCCTGGCGATTAAGGTGATGACCTTCAAAGCACCTGTCCCTGTCAGCTCTGCGTCTATACACGTGTCTCGCCTATCATCGGCGTGTCGTTTTCCTCTGCAAGGCTGCTATGCCTTGGTTTTTTGGGCCCTTGTCTAGGTCTCGTTTATTTCCTTAGCTTTGTCTGGACTTTCTTGTTCTGGGCTTCACCTTATAATTATTTGTGTTGTTGGACTTCTGTCTATGTTTAATATTTATAAGATGACAAAAAAAAAACTGGCTAGGCTATACGATGGTCAACTCTTTGACGACCTTTTTCTGTTTTTACCGCAATATGGTTAATGATAGGCGTGGGCAATCGGGTGACCATTCGGGTTCGGTTCGGTTCTAATCGGGTTTCGGGTTTTCGGGTTTATGAAAATCAGCCCCATTCGGGTATTATAAAAGTTCGGATCGGTCTCGGTTCGGGTTTTATCGGGTTCGGGTCGGGTTTGGTAATACATCCTAAACCCGGTTGAACCCATTTAATGTTCGGGTTTCGGGTTTAAATCGGGTATCGAATATCCAAATACCTATATGTTACCGGAAAGTACTAATTTAAACTTGTATTTGTATGAGAAAACAGAGTTGTAATGTTGACCATGCATACGTCCCTGCTTACAAAGTTTATATTTCTTGGTACAATGCGTACAAAACGTGAAGTAGTATCTCGTAACAATGAACCTATTGTGTTCATCCAGATCAAAACATGAAGTAACAATATCAAAACGTAAATAATGAAAGAAAATCTCTAAAGCTTTATTAAAATTCAACGTACTAAGAAAAGAACACAAATATAGAAAACACCAAAACCTTAAAAGCAATTGTCAAAGCTAGAGCACGACAATATCTCAAATGAAAAGGAAATAAAAAACAACACCAAAATGAAAACAAAAAGATCTCCAGCTTGAAGCTTCAGTCTTCAAGTCTTACATTCTCAAACTCTGCAAAGACAAACAAAAGAATGGTTAAAACGTGGAACAAACATATGAAATGTTATAAGACTAAGACTGAAAGTTAAGTGTACCTTTCTCAAGTTTGTCTAGCATTTCAACTTCAGCTAGAATCTGCTCATTAGTTTGGACTTTTTCAGCAAACTTGATATCAGCTTTCATCCATTGCTCACTACACATCAGCACTTCTATCATGTAGTGAGTGAGACAGCTTCTATATGGTTCTAAAATTCTACCACTTGTGCTAAAAGCACTTTCAGAAGCCACAGAGGAAACCTGCATCGCAAGGAGATCCCTTGCCATCTCTGCCAAAACTGGAAACTTGATTCTGTGCACCTTCCACCAACCGAGAATATCAAACTCAAATCCCATCATAAGCTTCTGATTCTCAACAGGTTCCTTCAAGTACATTTCCAGCTCATCCCTTGCCACATTTTCTGTTTCAGAAACAAGTTCCTTGTACACAGAATCCATCCTCTCATAACCAAAATCTTCAACAACCAACTTCAACCTCTCCATTTGCTCTTGAGTCTCCTGAACACTCGCAGATGGTGTTTGCTTCGTCTGAGAGGATTGAGTACTAGCACCTCTGAAACGGCTAGAATACTCCTGGAACATGCTTGTAAGGAGATCAAGAACAGACGCAGTCATTTCCTTAGACTCGAAACTGTCCTTCCCATACAGTTTCTCAAAGCATAAGTTTGCGAAATTCATCTTCTTCCTTGGATCGATTATTGATGCAATGATCAACATCCTATTCACATTCTTCATGCCATCCCAATACTTCAGAAACTTGTGCAACATATCTTCAGCTTTCAGCTTCAAATCTGGGTCTAGGTTGTTAGCCAATGCCGTGAGATTCCTCTCAATTGTCACTATCTCACCATAGCATTTGTAGGAGTTGACTTTTGAGGAAGCAGAGACAACCAAGGTGCTGTTGTAGAATATGATTAGAAACCTCTTAAGCTTATCCACAGCATTCCAATCAACAACATCAGGCGGTCCTTGCCTCTTAACCCCATTTTCTACTTCTAAAAAGTAGTCATTATACAACCTGTCATCTGCTTCCATCCTATCAAAAGCAACTCTAAACTGTAATGCTCTAGACAGCATGAGGAATGTTGAATTCCACCTAGTCTTAACATCCATAGGAAGGCTACCTCGTGTCATCTTCCCAGTAGTAACCCTTTGTTCAAATGAATTCAACCTATTGCTAGAAGATCGAACATACTGGACTGCATTACGGATGGCAAGCACATTATCACCTAAATCACCTAGACCCTCTTTAGCTATCAAGTTAATAATGTGTGCACAACACCTCATGTGCAGAAAGTTCCCCTCCAACACTAAAGCATCAGGCGACACTTGACTGAAATCCCTATGGAATCTCCTAATAGCTGAGGTATTGGCAGTTGCATTGTCTACCGTAATAGAAAACAATTTCTGAATTCCCCAATCAGCTAAGCACTCGAGAAGAACAGTAGAAATTGTCTGACCTTTATGATCCATGACCAATTTGAAACCTAGAATGATTTTCTTCAGCTGCCATGTTGGATCAACAAAATGTGCAGTCACAACCATGTAGCTTGCACCTGCCAAGAAACAATAACATCTGGTTAGAACGACAACAAATGTTTTCATTTTCAATTTTCAGAAATAAAAAAACGCTTACCTGTCACCTGAGAAACCCAAATGTCAGTGGTGAGTGAAACTCTTTGCTGGTTAGTGTATAACCATCTCTTCAATGCCTCTTTCTTCTTCACAAACATCTCCACAATATCTCTAGTTGCAGTTCTTCTTGAGTGGGGCTTGTAGAGGTTAACCTTCATCGAAATGAAAAAAAGTATCATTAGTTTCAGAAATATACAAAAACATTAACAATGCAAATATACAATGCTTTACCTTGTTGCAGAAGTGTTTCCAGCCTGTACTTTCTATGAAAGAAAGAGGCAACTCAGCTAACACCAATAACTCATTTGAGGCTTCTCTGAAAACCGTCTCAGACACCTTTGATGATTTCACATTGCCTTCATCATCGATCCTAGTTTGATTCTTCCCTTGGCTGATTACGTGGGCTTGGTACTCTCTGCAGATTTGCAGGTGCTTCATGAGATTGGAAGTTCCTGATTTTGTCTGACATGAGAAGAGCTTTTGGCAGTAGTGACAAATGCACTTGTCACGGCTCTCCTTTGTTCTGGTGTAGTGTTTCCACACACCAGACCTCGGCACAACAACTTTTGGCACCTTATTTGCCCGAGAACTCTCTCCACATGGTGTTTCTGCTTCCTTCCTCTTCCCACGCCTATCAATAGTTTCACAGTCTACATATTCAACTTCTTTGTCAGCTCCACTGTTTTGTTGATTTTTAGAAGACGATGAATCCATCTACAAGAAATAAAGCAGAAGCAGTACTTATTAGGACATGAAGCACTGACACAATACACATATACAAACATGATGCTTCAAACAAACAATAGACCTGACCAAACACTAAACAAGACTAATTATAATTGTGTACCTGCTTGGTTGAAAAAATAAAAGATTTCTTTATTTCACTTCCTTCCATTTAAATTTAGCATACAAGCGACTTGAAATTTTATTCTAAATACAAATAAAACCAAAAAACTAATTGCCAAACATATTCAAAGTAACAAACGGTAAACTAGCAAGCTTCTAAAACAGAACATGCATATACAAAAACAAGTTGACAAACATCGAAACAAAACAAACATAAAGACAAGGATTTTATCTACAACAAGTTGACAACATATAATTAAATATACAACACGTAAAGAAACAAATCAGTTACTGACTATCACGAGTTGACTATCTACAAAAAGAAGTAAGACATAAGAAATTCTTCTATTAACTAACACATAAGTACAAGTACGACAAGTTTAAGAGACAAGACACGAATATATGTAAAAGAGAAAACCAAAATACTTGAAATACAAAGACACTTACGAACCCGAAATAACATAACTTATACTAATTAATAGAGTGTAAAGAAGAAGGAGACTACCTCTGAGTGTGGTATTGACGTCTTTGAAGAAGGAGGTGAATACTTTTTGATGGATTTTTTTTCTCCATCTCAAACGCTTATATAAGAGAAGATATTCTAGGGTTTACAACTTGCAGAAGAGTAGATTCGAAGAGGATAAGAGTTAGGAAAGGATTTTGGGTATCGGGATTCAGGGAGATTAAGATTTTTCAAGAGAGAAAGTTGAGATTTTTAGGATATTCTTCATATCGAATCCTAAATCGAAAGAGGGGAAATAAGAAAGATAGAGTCTTAGGGTTTTTAGTTCGGGTATACTTTAAACCCGATTGGATCTGGGTATTTTACCCGAACCGGTCCATAACCCATTATACCAAATTATTAGCTCCATTCGGTTTTTTTGCAAGATCCGAACCCGGTCCGACCCGGTTTTATCGGTGTGGGTTCGGTACGGGTCATCGGGTCCGGATTATTTGCCCTGGCCTAGTTAATGACATATCTATGGGACTTTTATTACCACAACGTTTAAAAATAGGTAACTATTGGAAGAAAAACAATCATGGTGCAACTCGAATCCATTTATATTCTCTCGGCCTATTAACATGCAACGGATAAAAATCAAATAAGACCGGCCCATTTTAATATGATCGATAAGTCAAATACTTGCGTCTTTTTACGGAAAGTACTCTAATTTACCCCACTTACAAAAAAAATTATTCTCACTACCCCATCTATTTTCTAAGTAACCTTTATTTTTCTCCATTCCCTCCTTACCCTTTCTTTCTTTATTATTGTTACTAGATCGTTTTCCGCGCTACGCGCGGATAATTATTTTTAAAATTTTACAATTAATTTTTTTGTGTGAATATAAAATATTGCATAAATTTTATATGTATATAAACTATGTAGAATATATAATATATGAGAAGAAACATACTCTATTTTTTGTTGTTTGAATATGTAATATGTTTAAATATACTATGTAGTTTTTTTCTCATTATTTTTTGTATGTTTAAATAGTAAGGTTAAATATGTTTTAGCAGCAATTAAACAATGCTTATATGTTTAAACACTTAAATTTGGGTATTTTCACTGTAACATATTATTCATGCTAAATAATGAAAATAATAACTTAACTAAATGATATTCAAACTCGTTTTAAAATTTTCAATTCTTGTGAGTTTTAACCTTGTACGTAGTCCAATATTATTTCAACTATTATCAACCAGTTTCCTTTTACATTAAATTATTAGAGAGTTTTATTGGCAGTAGGTGTTTTGTTTTTATTTGTTCCAAATGTGATTAACTAATTATATTGTTTTAAGAAGATCTACTTGTTGGATAACTATATTATCATTTTTTTAAGTTTTATTGCTGCAAACCTAGAATATACAATTTCATTCAAAGGTTGTGACATCAAAACAAACAAATATTATTAATTATGTAAGATGATACATATTTGATATTTTTATTTTTATATAAATTCTTATATGTGAATATACGATGAAAGAAAATAATTATTAATAATATAAAATATTATGTATCTTAAGATTGTATTTTGTATATAATTCGGTATTTTAATATATATTATACTGAATTATATTGGTTTGAACAGTATATTCGTTTGAAAATGGACTATCTCCAACGTTATATGTCTCATAGAGATAATTGTATTTTTTGTATTGCTGAGTTATCTAATATACTACATGCCTGCAAACTTGCTTTATCGAATGTAACACATATTGAACTCAAATTTAGCTCGTCGTCCACTATGTTAATGTATACATACCAAAAATGACGAAACCTCCTTAGGTTCTCATCCTAGCTTCCAACCTCCGTCCAACATTTCCACTTCCCTTAAACCATTAAGTCACCACTTCATCTCTTTAACAAATACATAATTACTTTCAGTTTCTTTACAATTAATGCCTATAGATTCACCATCAATATTTCTCTTTGAGGTAGCTATAAACCCTCGCTTTCCATAACTCAAAAATACACCATATCTCAACCAAACAAACTTCGCATAACCAAACATACCATAGCACCATTAACTATGGAAAGTTATGTATGGTCAATGTACTTGTATGAATATATATATGGGAAACATTTTCCTTTCATCGAGAGTATTGTTGTTACTTGAATGATCTGTATTATATATGTGGATGCGGTCTCACCCTAAATTACATGTCACTTGGACGTACCATGAGATTTAAGACTTTGTAAATTTCATAATTTTGTTTTCATTTTTTATGTTGGTCTACAATAAAATTATGCAGTTTGCTCTCAATAGTTTGTCCCGCCTAGTTTAATTTTTATTATTAAGTATTATGGATAAAATATAATTAGTTAGAATAGTTGTCTGGCTCTGATTGGAAAGAAAGCAAGATCACACCTTTTTGGGGAGACAAATGTTTTTTTTTAAAATAATTTTTCAGTATGAGGCTAAACAATAGGGTTTTACTTAAGAGAAACAATGTGGTTACTGGTTTATCCAGTTTAATGGGCTAGAGATTTTGTACATTTTTATGATGTATTTAAAACATGTTAATTGTGTAAAACTTTTTTAATTAATTTTAGAAAGACCTAGAGTGGTAAATAATTTGGAGATGTTGTTTTGTTTTAACATAGATAGAATTACCCAGTACTATAACATATTATTTTGCTGATTTATCCTTTTTTTAATATTACACGCATGTTTTGTTATTTAAAAAAAAAATTCCTTAAAATACTACTAGAACATGTTTAATTTTATAGTTTTTCTTGATAAAGTAAATTTCATATATTTTCGAAAAATATAAATTTATATTTATGCTTCATACAATATTTGGCTGCATAATTTATAGGTTTTGTTGCCTAATATAATGTAAATGAATGCGTGAAGATATATATAATTCTTTTTGAACCAAGTCTTAGCTAGTTAGCACAATTATTTTTGGAAAATTATATGATTTCTAAAAATATTTTTTGCATGATTTCATCTTACTCATGATTTCTAGAGCTTTATTATATATATATTCTTATATATTCCTAACAATCATGGCTTTTTGGACATCATTGTTTGTGGAGTTCAAAGAGAACGCTCTCCAAAGTGAGTTCTTAAGCTTCGACTTAGTCAACCCCTCTCCCCTATGTTATGATTTGTAGTGAACCAAATAAGATCGTTTCCGAGTGAAAGCTACCATCGTCAATCACTCACTCCAATATAACAGTGGAAGATACATTCAGTTGGCCAGCAGAAGATCTAGTGGTTATTGAAAGATAACAATGGTTGAATTAAATTATCTTTCTCAAAAGCTTCCAAGAGATACTTCTCTATAATACCTCATTTGAAAGATGTCAATCTTTTTTTCTACATGCAAATACGTAACAACACTCACGTGTTTCTAAAAAAATGAAAGCTATTTGGAATAACCTTTACTGGACTATTCCACAAATATGCACACTTTTGAACACTAACTTTTCTTCACCTTTTAGTTAGGCTTTACATTGTCATCACAATCCCTTGAGATCATTTTATCCCCTTTCTTTAACTTAAGTGAACTTTAAAGAAAGTATTTATACCACTTCATCTTCCAGCTTGTATAAAAAAATGAGCTTTTGCAATTTCTTTTACATTCCGCAATAAGACAACAATTGTAATTTGTCAAGCGACAAAAAAACAAAATGTGCAAGAATTACAACATTATCTCTATCGTTGTGAATCACCCCTATTTTTCTATCACACTTAAACATGATGTGAGGAACAAATTTCTACAGAAAAACATCCGGGAGCAGCAACTCTGAAACGAATGCAACTTTAATTTTGCATGCACATTGGGAAGAATAACCTTGCAAAGTATGAGCTAAATGTATTTCTACTGTCAAAGAGCTGAAAAGAATCATTACTACATACATACCACAAGAAAAAAAGAAGATTTGTCTAATTGAACAAAGGAGCAATCAAATTGTCATTCAATATATAACATGGGGACAGAGGGTTTAACAGGAAAAATACTTGGGCACTCTAATTATAATGGAAGAAGAAGGTTAATAAGTCATGCCACTCACCAGCTGGATCAACGTACTTTACTACTACGATGACAACACTGGCACTCTCACGCGTCATATTTGTTGTTTTGGGAAAAAAATCAATATGAAAAGATAACTTCCAAGTCACAATTAAAACAAAGAGAGCAGCAGTAAAAGAAACCTATTCTCCACGGTGATGCTCTCTATTAAACCTATTCTCCACCACGAAGCCAGAAAAGATAGGAAAGTTATATTTCATTTGATTGACAAACATGAGATCAGATGTGATCTTCAGCTTAACGTCTATTCTCTCTCTGTCACTCAATTGCAAGCAATAGTTTCCAAGAGAGAAGATGAAATCAGCAAGGCGATGAGACGTTGTTGTGAAAAGCATGTCACAGATTTTTGCTGTTTCTACGCTTCTCTTCATCCTGCATAAACACTTAAAAACAATCCTTTTTATATAAAAAGAAAACAGAGCCTGATCGGAAGTTTATCATCATTAGGTATGGGAGTGATGTGTTGGCACCTGACACCATACCGTCAATGTGAATTCCCTTTCGGAAACAGCCTCCAGAAGGTGTCTTTCATCAAAAACTAAAAACTTTAGAATATAAGAAAGACATATCACGATTGTGTAAAGGAGTATTTAAGTACCATGATATTTGTATATGTGAAGTTACGTCACTAACGGAGGTCGTCAGATCGATTTGGATCAAAATAACGGTATCTTGGGGATTACATCAACATCTGTAGCCTTGATTTCGTCTGACACTACAAGAAAACAGCGATATTCTGACGGACATTCCGACGGAAAATGAAATCCTCGGAATATACCGAGGAATTTCCGAGGAAATTCCGAGGAAACACAAAATTGGGTTTCCTCGGAATTTCCTCGGAATATACCGACGGGATTCCGAGGAAACTACAGTCCGTCGGAATATTCCGAGGAAATTCCGAGGAAAACTCTGTTCCTCGGAAAAAACCGATGAATTCCGAGGAAATATTATAGCCGTTGGAGAGCCGTTGGGGGATTTTACAAAATTCCGAGGAAATTCCGACGAACTAGTTTTGTCCGTCGGAATTTCCTCGGTATGTCGGCAGGATTTAAACTATAAATACAAGCACTCCTCTTCCTCTTCATTCACTTCATATCTTCATCCTCCCTCTTACTCTATTTACACACGAATTTGATTCATAAAAAATATGTCTTCTTCAAATTATTTTCGTTCTTGGATCGATCGACCTCATTTGGATCCGAACACGAGATTGCTTACGGAAGAATACCAACGAGGTATAACTGAATTCATGGGGTTAGTTCACCGACAACCGGAAGCAAAAACAGGTATGTTAAGATGTCCTTGCTCTAATTGTAAAAATAGAAAGGTTATTAAAGAGTGGGATGTTTGGACTCATCTATATTTGAGTGGGTTTACACGAAGTTACAAAATTTGGTATCATCATGGGGAAACTGATTATGAACATGGTAGTACTAGTGAACCTCAGCCAGCGGTTAGATTAGAAGAACCAATTAGAACGGATGTAGATTATGGTGTAGGTACTGAGCAGATGGTAAATGATCATTTTAGAGGGGAAGATTTACCCAATGCAGAAGCTAGGAGATTTTATGATATGTTGGATGCTGGAAAGCAACCATTGTACGAAGGTTGCAGAGATGGTCATTCAGCTTTATCATCTGCTACAAGATTGATGGGCATTAAAACAGATTATAATTTGGCTGAAGACTGTGTGGATGCGATTGCTGATTTTGTAAAAGGTATTCTACCCGAGGATAATGTAGCTCCTGGTTCATACTACGAGGTTCAGAAACTCGTAGCTGGTCTTGGTTTATCGTATCAGGTAATAGATGTATGCAGCGACAACTGCATGATTTATTGGAGGGTGGATGAACAGCGGGTTACATGCAAATTTTGTGGAAAGCCTCGTTATAAAGATACAAGTGGAAGAGTTCCAGTGCCATATAAAAGGATGTGGTATTTACCTTTGACGGAAAGGTTGCAGAGGTTGTATCTGTCTGAACGCACAGCGCAACCAATGAGATGGCATGCGGAGCACTCAACAGATGGTGAGATCAGACATCCTTCAGATGCAAAAGCGTGGAAGCATTTCCAATCAAAGTATCCCGACTTTGCGTATGAGAGAAGAAATGTCTACCTTGGATTATGTACTGATGGTTTCAGTCCGTTTGGCAAGAGTGGAAGACAGTATTCTCTATGGCCCGTCATTCTTACACCATACAACCTCCCCCCAAACTTGTGCTTGCGACGAGAGTTTTTGTTTCTCTCGATTCTCGTTCCCGGACCAGAGCATCCTAAGAGATCACTTGATGTGTTTCTTCAGCCACTAATATATGAGTTGCAACAACTATGGGCTCAAGGTGCTGAAACATACGATGTTTCGTGTAAAGAAAACTTTCAAATGCGGGCAGTACTAATGTGGACAATAAGTGATTTTCCAGCATATGGTATGTTGTCTGGATGGACAACGCATGGAAGGCTATCATGTCCATATTGTCAAGATAACACTGATGCTTTCCAACTAAAGCACGGAAGGAAAACGTGTTGGTTTGACTGTCACAGGAGATTCCTACCACCTGATCATCCATATCGTAGGAGTAGGAATTTGTTTACGAAGAACAAGAGGGTGTTTGACAGTCCACCTCCGGAAATTTGTGGGAAAGATTTGAAGATACAACTAAGAGATTTTGGTGCAGAAAGGACGCCAGAAGTCGGTGGACATGAGCGTTTTCCGGTAGATGCTGTTGGAGAACTACATAACTGGCACAAAAAAAGTATTTTCTGGGATCTGCCATACTGGGAGGATCATCTGCTAAGGCATAATTTAGATGTCATGCATATTGAGAAGAACTTTTTTGACAATCTCATGAACACGATCCTTAATGTTCAAGGTAAAACAAAGGATAATTTGAAGTCAAGACTGGATTTAGTCGATATATGTGCTCGTTCAGAACTTCATGTTGATGAGAATGGTAGGGCTCCTTTTCCCATATACCGACTTGATGCAGCGGGAAAAGATGCGTTCTTTGATTGGATTTCAAACGATGTGGAATTTCCAGACGGTTACGCATCAAATTTGCGTAACTGTATCGACAGAAAGGAAGGAAAGTTTACTGGCTTGAAAAGCCACGATTGCCATGTAATGATGCAGCGCCTCCTTCCGTTCGCCTTCAAGGAAATATTACCACGAAATGTTCATGAAGCAATTGCAGGGATAAGTGGTTTCTTCCGCGATTTATGCACGAGATCAGTGACTCTTGAAGGTATTGAAAATTTGAAGACTAACATAGCCGTGATTCAGTGCAACCTTGAGAAGATATTTCCTCCCTCATTTTTTGATGTTATGGAGCATCTTGTTATTCACCTGGCAAGAGAATTGGAACTTGGTGGTCCTGTGCAGTATAGATGGATGTATCTGTATGAGCGGTATATGTTCCATTTGAAGAAGATGGTGAAAAATTTAAGTAGGGTGGAAGGTTCTATAGTCGCACAGATGATCAATGAAGAAACTTCAAACTTTGCCGAGTACTACTTTCCAGCAGAAGTTCAGACCAAAAACAGAAGACCTGCTCGGCATGATGATAGAGGCGAACGGGCAACATATCATGTTACGGTTCCAGACATTTTCACAGACGTTGGACGACTTAGCGGAAAACCAAAGGACCGTCGACTTACTGAGCAGGAGCGCAGTCATTTGCAAACATATTTGCTCACCAACTGCGAAGACGTTCTTCAATATGAGAGGTAAATAAATGAGCTTACAAATTTTTATTTTAACAAGTTGAAATTTAAATCTTAATTAATTACATTATTGTCATCATATACAGGATTTTCATGGCAGAAAAGCGGTTCGAGTATAGATACGCCACAGAGGACGAACTAGAAGAAATGAAGCAGAGAGAATTTACTGGATGGATGTTTACTTATGTGAGTGCTTTAAACAAATTAAAATATATTTTATCACATATTTATACTAATTCACATTTATTGATATAATATATATATATGTGCTATTAATAGGTGTCTGCTGGTTTGGCCAGAGGTGAAACATTTGACGATTGGATACGTGAGATGGTCGTTGGACCAAACTTTGTTGTGAAGTCATATCCGAGATTTTGTACTCGAGGATATGCATTCACAACTCAGAAGAGGAGACGTTCGAGTACGACTTATGATGCTGGCGTTTGTTCTGCATCAGGAGATGATGTATACTACGGACACATACATGAGATTTTGGAAATCAAGTATTTGGGCATGGTTGGATTGCGCTGTACTGTTTTCTATTGTGATTGGCACGACAACACCCCAGATCGAGGTGTGAGAACAGATGCATTTGGTGTTACATCAGTAAATTCGAGGCGAAAGCTGCAATATTATGATCCTTTCATTCTTGCTTCCCAGGCCGATCAGGTAATTAAATGTTAATTATTCAGAATGATTCATCATCATGTGTATTAATTTATAATTTTTCTAAATGTTACAGGTTTGTTATATCAAGTACCCCCGGGTAAGGAACAGAGATGATCCATGGGTTACTGTTACAAGACTCAACCCGAGAGGCCGAGTTCAGGGAAGTTCTGAGCTGGAAGACCCACTACAACCAAGCACATCCGGCAACTGTAGTGCAGCAGAAGATTTAGCTGGAGTTGGCCTTGTAGTCGATTTAACCGACTTTGGAGAGGAAGCCGTCGTTCACGTAGAGGATGAACCAGTAATTGGAGAGTTTCACCAAGATCCAGATTCAGATTCATCTGGTGATGATGACTCGGAAACAGACTACCATTGAACTTATTTTTTTTTTTTTTTAAGAAATACCGAGGAAATTCCGAGGAACACTTGATATAACCTCTTTCCTTGGATAATAGTTATTTGGTTTATCTAGCAAGGCAAAGCTGAATACGAATTAAAAGCTACACAAAACACAACCAAATAAAACAAAGAAACCATGTAAAAGAAATACGAACTCATAATTAAGAAACCTAAAAAAAAACTCAGTTCAAAATTAACAGAAAATAAGACCATAAAACGTTAGAATAGAAAAGAAAATAAAATAGCCGGTGATAGCTCCTACTCCTCGTCTCCTGCTCCAGATGTTCCTGCATCGTTGGGTCTCTTGGACCTCTTTCTTACCATGTGTGTACCACTCGAACCCGAACCAGAGCTGGATGGAGAGTTGTCCCGATGAACTACATCATCCTTTTGGCAACGACACGGCCTGATACGTGAAATGGCAGCCCAGATCTTGTGTAGCATGTCGTTGTTTGTCTTTATGCTCTGATCTCTCCAATGTTGTTGCTGGCGCGAAGTGGCGTTCGGTGGAAGCTCTTGCAGCTTGTACTGGCTGGAGTCTGATGGGAGTAGCTGATGGGGTTGTGAATCATCTGGAATGGCTTGTGCAGCCTCATCTTGTCCTTCTTCATCAACCACGCCCTTGCCTTTGGTCTGATATTTTGGCGTGAAGAAGGATGGCTTGTCTACTAGTGCGGTAGCAGGGGGTAGAAACTCAACTGCAGCCTCTGAAAGTAGAGCAGTCAGGCCGATCTGAGGCAGGTGGCAGTAGAGTGTTTTCTTCGCTCGGTCCTGGAATACGTAGACGTAAGGACCATCCCGATCGATCCTCGAGTGGGGACCAGCTATGAACTCCTTACTTACTAGAGAAATGACATCCAGGTAGTTCCAAGCAATGTTGTTCGATCTGTCCAGTGCTACCTGGTGGTTCTCACAGTCTACACCCACATGTCTAAGGATCCGAGTAATCACTGCACCAAATCCACATGCATTGCTCTTGGATTTGGTTACTTTCCCCTTGTATCCTGCTAAGTTTGCGGCCAGCACCGCTCCCATGTTGAAGGCAGTAGCAGGTGGGAATGTAGAGTTTCCAAATGCCGGTAGCAAATGCCTCACACCTTGGTACAGGAGGCACAACTCCCATTGCGTGACTGATGCGGCTGTGGTTGTCCCGTATAGCAATGAGCCAATGAGGCGTGTCGCATATCTCAGTACTGGGCTCCGGATAAGTGACTCCTTTGCCTGAGAAGATCTATAAACCCCTGTGCCAATCGTTTCCCAGAAGTTCAACAGCTCTGAAGTCCAATAAAGACCATATGTCCTCTCCCCCGCACTCAATCCAAATAGTCCGCAGAGGTCTGTGAAAGATACCTCATAGTATACTTTCTGCACTACGAATGCCAGAAAACCTTCCTGATGGCTATCATCGGGACGGGTGACGTATGCGGATGCTATGAACTGGCGTACCAACTCCGGATAAGTGGGTTCCTTGAGGTTGCATAGTTGGCCTAGACCCATGTTCTGGAACAGTCCTTCAATGTCTGCTTTGATTCCCAATATTGTCATCGTCTCAGGACATGCTAGTTGTGTAGCCGGAACGGCTACCTTCTTCATGTTGTTGTAGTGGGTGGTATCAGACTTATCCCACTTCTTTGGCCTTTGCTTCTCCAGCTGTGACGAACCCGCTTCTTGTGTGTTTTTCTTTGCTGATGTTTTCGTGCGCTTCATTCTCTACAAAATAGAATCATTGCTCTCAACATGGTTATAATCAATTAAGAAGGCAAAGCTGAACATGAAAATGAAAAGCAAAATCGAGTTGTGATAAAAAAAACGAAATTGAAAAAAATTCTCTATCCCTAAATCATCTCAAATCATGTTCCAAACTCGTTGATCACAGACAATTGTGTTCTATTCCATGTTTAAACATCTGTTTCATGCATATTTGATCAAGGAATCAACACGGAAATAAGAAATTCACAAAACCCAAAAAATTGCTCAAGAACACGATTTCAGAATGTGGAGATTCGCGGAGTATACCTGTCTTAGGGTGAAGACGAGTGTAGGAATCAGGTAGAGCTCGAAAAATCAAGTGGAATAGAGCCCAAAATTGTTCAAATCGGATGATTATAGAGAGAGAAAGGGGGGGGCGAATTATAGGGGAAATCGGAGGGGATGAGAGTTCTAAGGTTTAGATCCAAAAAAGGTCGGGTTTTGCCTTATAATTCTGTTTTCCGAACACGCATCGATCGATGCGTTTTGTTTCTATAACGCATCGATCGATCACATTCTTACGGCCCGGGCCATCTTGGTAATCGATCGATGCGTTTTTGTTCTATAACGCATCGATCGATGCGTTTTTAAAAAAACATACAAGATTTTCCGAGGAAATTCCGAGGAACAATTCAGATTGTCGATCGATCGATGGGATACTCTCATCGATCGATCACAATCTTACGGCCCGGTCCATCCTAGTAATCGATCGATGCGTTTTTGTTCTATAACGCATCGATCGATGCATTTTTAAAAAACATACAAGATTTTCCGACGAAATTCCGAGGAACAATTCAGATTGTCGATAGATCGATGGGTTACTCTCATCGATCGATCACAATCTTACGGCCCCGTAAATCCTAGTAATCGATCGATGCGTTTTTGTTCTATAACGCATCGATCGATGCATTTTTAAAAAAACATACAAGATTTTCCGATGAAATTCCGAGGAACAATTCAGATTGTCGATAGATCGATGGGTTAATCTCATCGATCGATCACAATCTTACGGCCCGGTCCATCCTAGTAATCGATCGATGCGTTTTTGTTCTATAACGCATCGATCGATGCATTTTTAAAAAAACATACAAGATTTTCCGAGGAAATTCCGAGGAACAATTCAGATTGTCGATAGATCGATGGGATACTCTCATCGATCGATCACAATCTTACGGCCCGGGCCATCTTAGTAATCGATCGATTTGTTTTTGTTCAAAAACGCATCGATCGATGCGTTTTTTTTAAAAAAATTACGTTTTGAAACCCCAAACACTAGTTCGTCGGAATTTCCTCGGAATATTCCGAGGAAATTTCGAGGAAGAAGAGGGTTTCGTCGGAGTTCCCTCGGAATAATCCGAGGAAATTCCGAGGAAATAGGGTTTTTAAACCGAAAACAACGTTTTGCCGTTTGAATAACACCTATATAACCCTTATTAAGTGTCTTACGTTCATTATGAAGTCAAAAATTTGTTCCTTACCGTATAATTAACACTTTTCCGATTGTATGAACGAAATCTCGCAACATAAGAGAAACACTTATACCTTTTAACGAACGGTAAAGGGAATACTTTCAATTAGTTTTGAAATTTGTTATTTCATGGTTTATGCTCATGTATACAAAGAATCCTCAATGGTATGCATTACAATTGTATAAGAAATGAAATACGGCAAAAAAATTGATGTTTTGAAACCCCAAACACTAGTTCCTCGGTATTTCCTCGGAATATTCCGAGGAAATTCCGACGGATATTTTACTATCTGTCGGAATTTCCTCGGAATATTTTCATTTTACCGGGCAAATATTTCGCGAAAATTGAAATTAGAATTCCGACGGAATTCCGACGGATAATGTCCGTCGGACCCTAGGTTTTATAACCACGAGCCCCTTCTTCTTCCCCATTTCTCTGTTCTTCCTCTGCGCGACTCCTCTCTTTCTCTCCGGCGATTTCCCCCTGAAATCCGACGATATCTCCGGCGATCTCCCTCTTCTCTTACACAAATCATGTAAGGACCCTATCCCACTCTCTTAGGTTCTATTTGTTAGGTTTTTGTGTAGTTTTGATAGATTTTTGTTAGGGTGATTGGTTAGGATTGTGATTTGGTTGTATAATAGGTTTAGAATTGTGATTTGGTTGAATAATTTGTTTTGTTGAATTGATTTAGAATTTTTTTATAATTTTTTATTTTTTGTATTTATAAAATCAATTTTTGTATATAAAATCGATTTTTGTATTTTACAAAACGATTTTTCTATATAAATTCGATTTTTTGGATTTTACAAAAAAAATTTCTATATAAATTCGATTTTTTGGATTTTACAAAACATTTTAATTATTAAACAATTTTATTTATTAAAACTATTTTTGTTTATTAGAACTATTTTTATATATTTATTAAAAAAATTTAATATATATAAATCTTTTTCTGTGATTAAATTATTTGGGATTTTTTTTTAATAAAAAAAATTAATTTATATATTTCTGTATTTATTAAATATATTTTTTAATTTACAGGTCTCATGATGATCAGACCCGGCCTCGACAGCGTCGTGGTCGTGGTGGTACGGGGAGCCAGTCTCGGGATTCCAGCCATTTTCAGGATTCCCCTTCGCCCCACAGCTCCAACCAT
The DNA here is from genome assembly GCF_020379485.1 of Brassica napus. Taxonomy (NCBI): domain Eukaryota; kingdom Viridiplantae; phylum Streptophyta; class Magnoliopsida; order Brassicales; family Brassicaceae; genus Brassica; species Brassica napus. The sequence goes on from NC_063450.1 coordinate 34,328,932, forward strand.
ACATCTCCCTCTGCTGCACCCGCTCATGCTCCTCTCCCTCCCGCTGCTGCATCCGCTCCTGTTCCTCCGGGTCCTCCGGGAGTGATGAGGGTTGCGGAGTTGGTTCAACAGCCCGGTCGTGACCATCTTCCGTATCTCACTCCGTATCCACATGGACGGGGTCAAACATGGTAATTAAACATTTTTTTTTCTTTAAATTTGGATTCATTATTAACCGTTTGTTCTTTTAATAAGGTTCAACCGATCCGGGAACGGGATCAGCGCATGGATCAACCGTATGATGTACTCGGCCCTCGACAGTGGACATCCGACTTTCACTCACTTCCCAACCGACAAGCAGGTTCTGTGGTTTCGTCAGTTTGCGGTAAGTATTCTAATTTTTTACTTATATTTTTAATCTTTAATATAAATTTTCTACTAATTGTGTTTTTTTTTCAGCAAGAGTTCAACTGGAATTCCGATGAGACGCTCTTTATCTATCACCACTTCGTCCATAAAGTAATGGACAACTATGGGAAGCAGATCCACGAGTGGAAGAAGAAGTGGGAAATCAATAAGGTTCGATTTAATTTATTAAACAATTTTTTAATTTATTAAACTATTTTTTAATTTATTAAACTTTTTCTTTTTTTTTTAATTAAAAGGTCCCAAAGTCGATGAACGATACGGTCTGGAAGGAGTTGTGTGCGCATTGGGATAAGGAGGAGACGAAAGAAACTTCTTCCACCAACTCCACCAACCGCAGGAGCGACCGTAAAGGGAAGGGCATCTACAAGCATAACTTGGGTGCTCAATCTATTGCCACTCTCGGAGATCGCATGGTAAGTTCAACCGCTTTTTCTTCAATTATTTGAGTTTCAGAATTTAAATTTATTGTGCATTTCTTCTAATTTCTAATGTTTCTTTAATTTTATGTTTTTTTTCAAGGCGGAAGAAAATGATGGCGAGCCGGTCGATGATCTCGCCCTAATGAGGAGGGCGTATACCAACAAGAAGACCGGCCAGATTGATGACGGTCTTGTGAGGGACGTGGTCGACCTGGTCCAAACTCAGGTGGTAGACGAAGTGTCTCAGCTTCAAACCGAGGATGACGCTTCGACGGCTTCGACCAACTTGTCCCGGTTTCGAATCAACGAAATCGTTGAATCCGTAAGTTCTTTTTTTTTAAAGTTCAATTCATTTATTTCTTGGTTTAAATTTCTAAATTTGGCTTTTTTCTATTCAGTCGGTTCCAAAGAAGAAGGGACGTTTGTTCGGTTTGGGTCGTCGCACCCGGTCGGTTCCTCCTTCTTCTGCACCACCGCCCTTTGTTGATCCAGAAGTACTTACGGCTCAGTTGAAGGACAAAGATGATCGAATATCTTTGTTGGAGACCCAGATGGCGGCTCAACAGGCGGGCTATGAGGCACAGAGGAGGCTGAACCAGCAAATGATGGAGATGATGCAGAGGATGTACCCGAACGAGGTGTTCCCGGACGTGCCAGACCCGTAGTTTTTTTTTCCCCAATCTCGGAATGTTTTATTTTTATTTGTGAAACTTTGAATATTAATTAGTATGATTTCAATTTTACTTTTAATTTCATATTTTCGAATTTAAATTTCAGAAATTTTTTTTTTTCAAAAAAATTAATATTTTTTACATTTCGAGGAAATTAATTATATTTTTCACTACATCGATCGATGCGTTTTTGAACAAAAACGCATCGATCGATCCGTTTTTTTAAAAAAATATAGCGAGGGACATTTCCCTCGGAATTTTCCGAGGGACAACTCCCTCGGAAAATTCCGAGGAACGGATCCCTCGGAATATACCGAGGGTACAGTTCCTCGGAATAAACCGAGGAAAAAGTCCGTCGGTATACTCCTATCGATCGATGTATATATGTCCAAAAACGCATCGATCGATGAACTTCCGAGGAATTATCCCGACGAAGTTCTACCTCGGTATATTCCGAGGACTTTTCCGACAAACAAGGGTTCCTCGGAATTTCCTCGGAAATTTATTTCCTCGGAATTCCGTCGGAAAATTCCGAGGGATTTCAGAGGAAAAAAGAAATTCCGAGGAATTATTTCCGACGACGTATTTCGTCGGAATTGCGTCGGAATAACGATATTCCGACGAAATTCCGACGATTTTTTCCCTCAGAATCCTTGATGTTTTCTTGTAGTGTGATACCAAGACAAACGAACAAATCATCTAGATTTAGACACAACTCACAGATTAATGTTCCAAGTTTCAAACTTTAGTAAAAGAATTATTGAATTTACTCACAATAGCTTATGTTCCAAAGATTTCACAGATTGTGACTTCCTGGTGGAGACGGGAGACTTTCCATTGGATTTCATGGCCGTAGCAGTAGCTTCTTCAGCGGAGGTTTTCGATCAGGGTTGAACTGAAGATCATATGAAGCACTTTATATAAAAGGAGGAAGAGGGGGAGGTGGAACAAAACAATTACAAAGGATTAAAGAGGATAATGGATTGAGGAAGATTTGTAACGCTGTGACGATTAAGTGGAAGAGTCAGAAGATCAAAACTTAACGCTTCCGAGACTAAAGGCTAGATGGGCTTGAGTTGCCATTTAAAAATATATACACAGCCCAAACGAATGACCAGTTTTGTCTTAAAGCTCTTCTGACGTGGCGAGTTAAAACTCTATAATTGGTGTGAATTATCAATCTGACGTGGACACCCTAAATGATGCTCATATCCACACAACTGTGATTTTTTTTTCATATGTTGCAGGATCCACGCAACTTTTTCTTTTTCTTTAATTTTTTTTTTCAGGTGGATCCCATCTCAGTCTTTTGTAACGAAGATGGCTTTTTCTTTCAGATTTTTCTTCCCATGATTTTTTTTTTAATTTTTTAAAAGAATTATTAATGATTAACATTACTAAAATTATGAAAACAAAATTAAAATTTAGATTTATCTTAAATTTTTTTTAAAAAAATAATTAAATAACAAAATAAATTATTTCAATACTATTTCAATAAATAAACAATTAATTTCAAAAGAAATTTAAGAAAATATTTATAGAATTATTTTCCTAAACGAAATTTTTCTCTTTTATTTAAAATTTATCAAATTTAAAACAAGACATTTTAATCAACAGCTAATTTCAAAATATTTATATAATTATTTCAAAAATACAAATTTAATAAAATGTGTATTTTAATAATATGTTAATCAAAAATTTCAAACATAATTTAATAAAATATTTATATTAATTTAGGTTATAAAAATATTTTCAAAATTACAAATTCAATAGATCATATATTTCAATAGTATTTTAATCAATAATTAATTTCAAAAATATTTTTAAGAAACTGTGTATACAAATTATTTTCCTTAATTAAAGTTTTATCTCTTTTATATAGCCTTAAAATTTAAAATAAGATGTTTAATATATTTTATTATTTTATATTTATAATTGAATTTAACAATCTGTATAACTTATAAATAATATTCTCTTTGTTTCATAAAGAAATAAGACACTTTTTCTTATGTAAAGATTATCATTTAAAAATCCTAATTTAGTTATATCTATTTTGAATTTAATATTAATGTAAATATGCTTTGATATTCGTCTTAAAAACTTTTGATTAAATAGATTTATTTATTAAGAACATGAATGCATTTAAATCATTTTTAATCTGTAAAAATATCAAAATTGCATTCTTCATTAAACGGGAAAGGATATATATTATTTTATATAAATTGAAAATTTTATATTATATTTTATTTATATAAATATGTATTGTCGATTACTAGCACTGCTAGAACTACCTTAAACTACCTTGGATTACCTTGTAGTACTATGTATATACATATTTCTAATGCTTGCTTTCGTCTCAGATCTTATATGATCCGCATGTTTGCTTTCGTCTCAGAACTTATATGCTTAGTAATTTCACCACTTCACCGATAATGCTCCCTGCTTTTCCTATGCCTTGAAGCCTGAAACAAAACAAAATGTATAGAAAAATGTATCGCTGGTTTTGTTGTTCTGTAGGCAAACTTTCTTCTTACATTAGATGCTTATGTTCTCTATTGTTGTGTCTCTCTTAATACTAATACCACTCAATCTTGCTAAACTAATTGTCCGACTCAAGGGGTGTAAAAGTTTGGATCTTACTCTGGTGAAATGTGGGTAAGCGCTCTCTTCAATCCATTTCATGTTGCTTCTGATTCACACAGACAACAAAATTAAGGAAATTCGTCAAACTAAATCAATTGTGTTTCGATTGACCTTGGGGGGTTTCGATTGTGGAACTACTCGACGGATTAGAAAAGAAGTTAAGAGTAAAAAAGGAATTTGTTCCGTTCAAGCACGAGAAAGGATACGAGGTCTTCCACTGCACTTGCCTCCTTAGCTATCTTCTTGAATCGAAGACTCTCGTGTCTCAACATTAACAACGCCGCCACGAAATTCTCTGCTGCCGATGACGACGAACGACTCTCTGTTGTCGACTCCGTCCTCTCCTCTGTTAGCTTCCCCACGAGAATTGCGACTGCGCTCACATCAAGCATAGCCGTTCGTCCTCGGTACAACAGTCTAAGGTTACAAATGATTAAAAGTGCTTAGCTTACCAATTCACTGGATATGGCCAACGAGAATGCTCCATAACCATTTTTAGCCTGAAGAACTTCAATTAATTCGTTGGTTTCAAAGATAAAATCATAGGAAGATGCCTCTGATAGGAGGAAGAACGGGAATGTGGTGATACGAATGAGTCGTTCCGTCGTCGGAATAGAGCCTGAAATAAAACAGAGTTATGGAACTGAGCGATTTTTTCTGTTGAAGAGAAAACGAAAGCTCAGAAGAAAAAAAAGATTAAAATCTCCAAAAAAATCATGAAAGAATGATGGAAAGATCCATATGTTCTAGGTTTGGATTTGGATAATCCGATTGAACCATGGTTGGGTTTGTAATTATGCAAATTCATTAAGTCCTTAGATGTCTTTTACTCGTTTTCTAGTTTAAAAAATATTCAAAAAGAAAATCTTTTTAAAACTGGGGCATACTAGAGTTTTTGAGTAAGGTACTAGGGCATTTTAGAATAAAGTCCTCTTTTTACCACTTGGCTCAGTTTCATCTTCTTCCTCGTTTTCTCGTTCCTCCGACACCGAGATCTCGTCAAAAAATAAAAAAAAACCTCGAATTTAATATCAAATCGCCTGTAATTCAGCTAGTCTATACGATCTGTGCTTGAGAATTGCGTAGATCGAAGATGCCGGTGGCAGCTTCCGCCATCTACTTTCTGAATCTCCGTGGCGATGTTCTCATCAATCGCACTTACCGAGACGATGTCGGGTGAGAATCTACATTTTCAGCTCTAGCACTTCTAAGTAGCTCATGTGATTCGAGATTCTTGATTTCGAGCTATTCTCTAATTCCATTTTGATAAATAAGGGGAAACATGGTGGATGCATTTCGAACGCATATAATGCAGACCAAGGAGCTAGGCAACTGTCCTGTGCGTCAGATTGGTGGCTGCTCCTTCGTCTATATGCGTATCAGCAATGTCTACATCGTCATTGTTGCCAGCAGCAATGCTAATGTTGCTTGTGGCTTCAAGTTCGTTGTTGAGGTTTAAAAGTTCTTTGCATTTTGCCACAATACTTTTTGAACCTTGTTGAAATACTTAGCTACCACTGCTCTTGATTCGCGTTCAGGCTGTTGCTTTGTTCAAATCTTACTTTGGTGGAGCTTTTGATGAAGACGCTATTCGAAATAACTTTGTTCTCATTTATGAGTTGTTGGACGGTATGTAACCTCATAGATTATCTACTGTTCTATTTTATCGCAAAGACATATTATATGTGGGAATCATTGCAGAGATCATGGACTTTGGCTATCCCCAGAATCTCTCCCCTGAAATTTTGAAGCTTTATATTACTCAGGAAGGTGTACGGTCTCCATTTTCATCCAAGGTAAAGCCATCTCTGGTTCTTGCTAGTAAATCAATGTTTTCCGGCACTAAATCAAGATTTTGTTTCTTCTTTACTTCATGCATTTTCGTTTTTAAGCCTCTATTTTTTTTTATTACAGCCGAAGGACAAGCCTATACCAAATGCAACGTTGCAAGTTACGGGTGCTGTTGGTTGGAGAAGAGAGGGCCTTTCTTACAAAAAGAATGAGGTAAGTGTTTTGAGTTTATGTCTGTGTGTATATAGTTTGCTAGATTCTGTCGGTCTGTGTTGATATGATGCATTTTCACCATTGCAGGTGTTTCTGGATATTGTGGAAAGCGTAAACCTTCTTATGTCCTCTAAAGGTAGATAATTGCTTCTTCTTTTAAGGTTTCTTTTTCCTTGATTATTATCTGTAGCATTAATATGATTGTTTTTGGTGCATTATCGCATCTGTTAGGCAATGTTCTTCGGTGTGATGTGACGGGAAAAGTTCTAATGAAATGTTTCCTTTCGGGAATGCCTGATCTGAAGCTGGGGTTGAATGATAAAATTGGTCTTGAGAAGGAATCGGAAATGAAATCTCGTCCAGCTAAGAGGTACGTTCTGTCAAATCTGCGATGCACACAGCACACTAGCTACTAACTCGCTGATTCATTCTTGTGGTGCAGTGGCAAAACCATTGAGCTTGATGATGTCACATTTCACCAGTGTGTGAACCTGACAAGATTCAACTCCGAGAAGACCGTTAGTTTTGTACCACCGGATGGTGAATTTGAACTGATGAAGTAAGTTTTGGAATGTTTCTTATTGCAATTTGTTCGGCTACCAAAGTGTACTGACTACTGACTTAATAATGATACAGGTATCGTATCACAGAGGGAGTGAATCTGCCGTTCCGGGTTTTACCAACAATCAATGAACTTGGTCGTACACGCATGGAAGTAAATGTCAAGGTAAGTAGCTCAACTTCTCAGAAAACATTAAGAACAAAAAAAGTAGCTTGATCTTTGTTTTCTTACAGTCCACTTTCATGTTTTGTAATTTTCAGGTCAAAAGTGTGTTTGGTGCCAAAATGTTTGCCCTCGGCGTCGTAGTTAAGATTCCAGTGCCAAAACAAACAGCAAAAACCAACTTCCAAGTGACAACTGGTCGTGCTAAGTACAATCCATCAATCGATTGCTTGGTTTGGAAGTGAGTTTTACTCCTTGTTAAGAAATACTCCAAATGTATTATCTTTATAACTCTATTACTTGGAATTTTATCAATCATTAGCCTTCTCTCTTTAACTCCTTAGGATAAGAAAGTTTCCAGGACAAACAGAGTCCACACTAAGTGCAGAAATTGAGTTGATCTCAACAATGGGAGAAAAGAAATCTTGGACAAGGCCACCAATCCAAATGGAGTTTCAGGTCAATCTTCTTCTCTTGTTGACACTGTTAAATAGAACCAGGTTGCGAAAGGGGATTGTTAGTTTAACTATCTCAGCGTCGTGCTATTTCCAGGTGCCAATGTTCACTGCATCTGGTTTACGAGTTTGGTTCCTCAAGGTACGCTTAGTTTTCTATACGTTTCTAGGACAAAAAATGTGATGCTAAATATCGGAATCTCCAACAACCCATTTGTGACATTAAAACCCAGTTCAGATCTTTTATGTTATAAGTGTTTGCTTCTGGTCTTGAGAAAGATTGAACTCGTTACTTGGTTATCAAAACTTCACCATTTCCTTGGATTTGACCCGTAACCGGAATGTTTGATAGGTGTGGGAGAAGAGCGGTTACAATACGGTTGAGTGGGTTCGATACATTACGAAAGCGGGATCATATGAGATCAGATGCTAACCTAAAAATCACTGTTCAGCTTCAGTGACATCAGACGTGACGCTCATGGCTTCTAGTTTTTGTTCCTTAATGCAAAACAAGATATACGAGTTAAATATCTTTTATACCTCGTTCTGTTTGTTTTTGTCCATTAGAGATTTCTTTTGTTAATATTATTTCTTATGTCTTTACATTTAGAGGGTGTTATTGGTTCATATATTTTAATGGATTTGAAAATACAAGTCAAATCTAGTGTTATTGGTTCTGTAATTTTAAAATTCATATTCAAATTCATTGTTATTGGTTATATGATTTTAAAATATATATTCAAATCAATTGTTATTGGTTTTATGATTTTAAAATAGATTTTAAAATCAGGTGTTATTTAATAATAATAATTTATTTAAAGATTTGATTTAAAATTAGATTTGAATGGATGTATGAATGATTTTAAGTTTAAAATACAAAGGAGCAAATATTGAGTTGAACCATGATATTTTGACAAATCTGTATTATTGGTTTTCCTAATATCTTTTCGGCACCAAGTTTCGTATATATGTATTGCATACGTTAATTATAACAAGCACTCACAAAGATATGATTATTTTGTTAAACGGTAGTGTGCTTGTAACTTTTCCATTTAAAAACATCGAGCACTCATCACATTGATTTGAAAGTTTTCTATTTTTCCAATTGTCCAATTTCTACATTTTCCTTTCTATTTATATCGTAGTGATCGGTCTATCATAGTTATATATAATCTCTACTATACATTAGTAAATTAACACAAGAAACAAACACTTTAAAACCCTAAAAGAACATCAATGGAAGAATCACAACAAGAACCACAAGAACGTGAAAAATGTTCTTATGTTCAATGGAGTCCTCAAGAGAACCACAACACTTTAAAACACTTTAATTTTTTGGCTGATTTATGATAATCCAGTTATTTTGATTTTGAAATCTGTATCATTGATTCTGAAATCTACTTATTTGACTTTAAAATCTATGTATTTATCAAAAATTTCTAAATCCAAGAAAGAATTTTAAATTCATCAAAATACTACAACCAATAATCCACACTTAATTCGTTTTCTTCTCTTCACCACAAAACCTATACTTGCATCTTTATTTTTAAAAATTCCCCCAACATTTCACTGGAATGTCTCCTCCAAACTTCCATGTGGCCCACCCAACATGTTATGTATATCAAAACCTATTTTTATAGACATTTGCGAGAGATGGCCGGTGATATACATTGTGCATGCAAATCCAATCCAACAATGTGACCAAGTACCAACACAGAATAGAGCTAGCTACAAGTATCAACATCCATTATTGCATAACGAGTTCCTTATGGAACGATTGTCTCGTGGTTGTACATGGCCATAGAAGATGGAATTCAGAGGGCATAATTTTTTTTTTCCATCTAAAGATTCTTTGACACATTCACACAAAGTTCAGACCATGAGACAAGCGAGAAGACTGCAGCTTATCTTACATTTATTAAGGTATCATCGCTTGTGCCTTTGGTTATGTTCTTTTCGGTTTATAGTTTGATAATTTACAATCACACTAGGTGATTTTTCCGTATTCATGCACGTGTATAAATATTTACTAAGTAAATAAATTATAATAACTAATTAATTTCTTAAAACATTTAAATTATTTTATAGTGTAAATATGTAAAATATTATTTTAAATAATATTATTTTATTTTAGTTAGACATGTGATTTTATGTAGAATATTTAGTCGGTTCGGCTATCATACATGATTAGTTTGGTTGTTTTTGTTATGTGTATATTAGATTGTCGGAATTTTTGTATTAAACCCAATTATCTTTAAAATTTACTAGCTAAGATTAATGTTGTTAATTTTTATACTAAAGTGTTGTTAGTTAGTATACTACGACTAATATCTTTTTGGCTGCTTCGATTAAGTTTTGTTGAAATCTATAGATACTAAGATCAATATTTATCTTTAAGAAAGAAGAAATAAGATGAAGCATTGATAGGTTCGAACTTAAATAATCAAACCAAACATAAAATCTATTTTTGTTTTGTAAATAGTTTTTGTTATCTATTCAATTTTATAAAAACTATAAATAAAAATAAAACCAAAAATAATAACAAAAATATCATTTTTAATAATGACATAGCATTGTATTTTTTACTTATTAAAATATCTCAACTTATGTTATCTTAGTTATGTAACTATGTATAACGGTATTAGTTCACTAAAGCTATTAATTTATGATAATTAAAATATTTTTATTTTTAGTTTATTAAAAATATTGGTTGATAGAAAATTTAAATTTAGTACATTTTAATATTTAATATCTATTATGTCATTTTAGATTATGATTCAAAGGGAAAGCTATTTGTTTAGTTAAATATTATGTTTTTTTTCTGAATTTTCCTTTTTAAGAAATCATATATATATATATATATATCACTTGAGCGTTTTCATAATGTTATCATTATATATGTTGATATGGTTACCTTTCATGTGTATAAATTATGTATACAAAATTATTTAATATTTAATCTTGAAATATCTTTTTTTTTATAATATTGGATATGTAATAATTAGAATATAAATTAACACAACAAAAGGCTGAATATAATTTATTATTTTGCTTATATTTTGCTTAATTGTTTCTTACGTTCTAATTATGTATTTCTTTGTTTTCACTTATTTTTTTATCAGTTTATTGTTATCAATCAAACGCCATGCAAACTCAGAATAATATTTTATAAAATAAATTGAAAATAAAGGATCAAACAATTTATAATATATATATATATATAACCACTGAATATGTTTGTATATTAGTGAACAGTTTGAAATTTGATATATATCCATCATACACTAGATTTTAGTTTTTTATTATGATGATTTTAAAGAAAAGCTCACCATGGATAAATATCAAGGCCAAACTACAAGATGAGCCTATGATTGAGGGATCATCTGGTATTTTCAAGGAAAACAAGATGATCTCTTTCCAAAATCATGTCTGGTAGAGTAGTATCACAAAGAAAATCGAAGGTTTACTAACAAGTTCGGTTGGAGACATTTTTCAGAATGAAGTTACCATTCTCTAATATATATGCCACCACCAGTTTTAATTGTTTTTTTTGGGGAAAAGTTGCCAACCAAATAGGTAAACTCCTTTCTTCCTCAAGCAAAACCAACAAGTTTTCAACCCATTTGAGTGTTCCATTCAAGCCAAAGAGAGGCGTGTCTCAGTTACCCATACGTATGTCACAGGTTTTATACTCCTATACTAAATTCCTAAGTATCATCTCTTTTTACCTAGTCTAATGAACCCTAACTCGATTTCTCTAGAAACAATTGTGTTTCATGTCGCAACATTGAGTCGGTTCCTTAAAGTGTGTTTCTTTTAGCCAAACACAAAGAAATAGAAAAGAATAAGAAAACCATCACAAAGTTGGAAACATTCTTTTAAATATGAATCTTATTATTTATGAATTTTTTTATGAAATCAATATATATATATATATATGTATAATAGACCATGTTTTTATATTTTATAAATATAACTTTTTATATATGTGATTTGAAAACCAGTACAAAGAAAAGAAAACTAAGGTAAAATAAAATTAAATAACAAAGATTATCAAATAAGAAAAGAAAATGTTAATAATGACATTAATTATATTTTTTATAATTTATTAATCATATCATTGTAATTAGTTATTTTAATAATTAACGTGATAATGATACATAAGAAACTGACTTCTCAAATAATATTTAGACTATATGTTTTTCTGCACCATGTTCAGTAAACAAAATTTTAAATCTAATTTATATTTAAAAATAAAGTTTATTAAATATTATAGATTTTACTATTTTTTACTAATATTTAATATATATTTGATATATGTTAAATCAATTTGTATAAAACTAATAAAAATAATATAAAATTGTATAATTAGCAAATATTTAACCTAAACAATATTTATAAAATTTGTAGATATATAAGTCTAATGATCTTACGATTAGATATTTAAATTTTTAAGAAATTGTAGAAATTTTTGAAAGTTTTAGTAATACAAATTGTATAAGTATACAAAATAATAATATTTCAAAATTTGAAATGTTAGATATGAATATATTTATTTTATAGATGATGTATGAGCTATTACCATATTTTAAAAAAGTTTACCAAAAAGAAATATCAATATTAAATTTAATATATGAATTATTACCATATTCTAATAAGTTTGCCAAAAATATAAATCAACATTAAATGAAATTATACATGTCATATTTTTTCGGAAGCCATGTCATCAATTTCAGTAGCTATGTCATATTTGTTTTGTGAAATTGATTGTAAAAAAGACATGTGGCAAAATCATTTCGCAAATATACTCTAGCGGATATTTGCAAGAAAAGACAAACGATTGTTAGTATTTTAAATTCAGGAAAGTATCTCAAACGAATCATGTTGTAGCCAAAAAATTACTACTAAAATAACAATTTTTTCTATGGATTATTATTAGTAGTGTTATGAATCATGAAATGGATGGTCCATAACCTAGACCATACAAGTTCAAGACTAGAGTACATTGGAGGTTTACATCCAGCCACATGGAAGATCCATTCAACCTTAGTCTTTATGAGTTTGACCATGTCATTATGTAGAGTATCTTTGTAATCAATTCTCCCTTTGACTCCACCTTGTATGAACCACTATATATAGTGGTGTAAGCAATAAGAAATATACAACACATTCTCACAAACTTTCTCTCAAATCTTAACACGTTATCAGCACGAAGCTCTCTCCACCTGAGCAAGCTCTCCGCCGGCGACCTCCTCTCCTCCGGCCAGCCCCACGCCGGCCACTTCTCCACCTCTCTCCACTATCCGCGGATCATCTTCCTCTCTCTCTTAAGGTGGTCCATTCAGAATCCTTGTGGTGAAAAGGTAAAATAATCTAACCCTAAAATCTAAGAACACCACATATCTGAATTTTGATTATAAAGATCTATATGAATCTGAATTTTATATGAATCCTAAAACTTATAAAAAATAGAAATCTATAGATATTAAAAAGGAGAAAAATCTATAGATCTAAAATCATCTTAAATATTAATCTTGAATCCATGATCTATATGAATCATGATTCTAAGAACCTTTTGAATCATAAACAAAATTATTGAAAGATTGCAAATCCCCTTAGCTAAAAGCCATTCATAAAATTGGCTGCTCCTCTCTCCTTTTGTCATCCATGTTTCCGGATTTGATGAAAGATTAAAAAAACAAAAAAAACTCATGATTCAATCCTTTGATTGGCCTAATTACCAGATGTGAAATCATGAATGTATAATCTGGCCTAATAAAAAACCCCATCAAAATCCTCAATCCAAACTGATGTGATGTTTGCCAAATAAAATCGGCTGTTACACACATCAAAGTTTTTCTCTTGCTTGGTTTCACAACCAGCAAAATCCAATATCCAAAATTCAAAAAAAAAAAAAAAAAATATTAAATAAATAAAACAATCATGATCACCCTAAAGCCAAAATCGTTTTTGATCCTTTGTGATCAGTCAAAATCAGAATAAATGAAATATTAAAACCCATAAATGAAAATCTTTGACCATTGATGTCTGATTTTGAAAACTGGAAATCTTTTTTTGAAAAACTTTTATGATTATTTAAATGAAAATCTTTGACCATTGATGTGTGATTTTGAAAACTGAATTTTTTTTTTTGAAAAACTTTTATGATTGTTTAAATGAAAATCTTTGACTAAAGTAAATATTTATTTCAAATATTATAAACTATAATCAAGTTTTTAAAATTAGTATATCATATAATAAATTTAAAATACTTGTTTGGAAAACATTTGATTATAAAGTTATCATTTGATCACATAGTTATTATTAAAACCAACCTTGAAATCGATTTTTATGATTGAATTTTATTAGTGATGATTGAAAAATATAAAAACATTTCAAATATTTAAAATCCTCATTGATCATCTTATTATGAATCCTTATCCCTTTATGGATTATTTGATTCAGATGTCGAAAATCAACAATCTTGAGTATGCTGCCCTCAATCTCTCCGGAGACAATTACCTTCAATGGGCACTTGACACCAAGATCATCTTGAAATCCAAAAACCTTGGTGCTTGTATCACTGATGGCAATGAGTCATCTGAGAAGGATAGAAACAGTGCGATCTTAATCATACGCCATCACCTTGCTGAAAGTCTCAAAGACCAATACCTCACTGTTGAGAATCCTCTGGAACTTTGGACATAACTGAAATCCAGATATGATCACCAGAGGACGGTGCTCTTACCAAAGGCCCTATATGATTGGAGGAACCTAAGGATCCAAGACTTTAAGTCTGTGGATGAGTATAACTTGGCTCTATTCAAGATAGTCTCAAAGTTGAAACTGTGTGAAGAGACTATCACTGATGCTGACATGTTAGAGAAGACATTCTCTACATTCCACACAAGCAATGTTTTGCTTCAGCAACAATACCGAGAAAATGGTTTCTCCACCTATGCAAATTTGATCTCTTGTTTGTTGCTGGCTGAGCAAAACAATGAGTTACTCATGAGGAATAGTGAGATGAGGCCTCCTGGTGCTAAGGCATTACCTGAGGCACATGCGGCCATAGAGCCAAAAGATGAGTCTCCAAAGAAAGAGTCAAACCATCGCCGTATGAGAGGCCGTGGAAGATGGCAAGGTCGTAACCGTGGGTTTCAACCACGTGACCGTGGGTTTTCAACCACATGAACACCTTGGTCGTAGCCAAGGCCGAGGATATGGCCGAGGTAATGGCCGAGGGTGTCAACCTAGCCGTGGGTATAAGTCCGACTTCAAAACCCATGGCTCGACCAAATCTTCTTGCCATCGGTGTGGGATGACCAATCATTGGGCCAACCGATGCAAAACTCCCAGTCATCTTGTTAAACTCTACCAGGAGAGCATAAAGGGAAAGAACCATGTGGCCCATTGGGTCCATCATGATGATGAGAATGATCTCGACCATGAGGATGTTCAAGCCCATGACAATGATGACCAGACTGAATTTGAGACTTCAGATATCCTTAAAGAGGCCAATTAAGATTTCGACATCATGTTGCTTTTGTCTTTGCATTTCCCTTTGGCTTTATGTTTTTGTTCTACTACTTTGAAATAAAGTTCTATCTATGAAATAAATTTGATTTTATATATCCAGTTAAACTTCCTAAGAACATTTAAACAAAGCCAAATAAAACATTCTTATACTTAAGAAATGTCTAAGATGATGATCCTTTTCTATTTTTCATAAATGAAAGAAGACAAGAACATGCTAGTGGTGGATAGTGGATCAAGCCACACTATATTAAAAGACAAAAGATATTTTGTTAACCTCACCCTAAGAAGTGCCAATATCAATACTATAGCAGGCACAACCAGTCTTATTGAAGGCCATGGCCAGGCCCACTTAATGATGCCTAATGGCACGCATCTAGAAATTTCTGATGCATTATGTTCTCCTAAATCAAAGAGAAATTTGTTAAGTTTCAAAGACATTCGTATGAATGGTCTACATGTTGAAACTAAGAGCGAGGGAAAGAAAAAATTCCTTTTGATTTATGAAAATGCCCAAGGCCATAAGAAAGTCCTAGAGACTATCCCTGCTATATCTATGGGCCTTTATTGTGCTCATATAAACTTGATCGAGGTTAATGTCACAATGACTAAAGAGTTCAGAGAAACCTTTAACCAATGGCACGACAGGCTCGGCCATCCTGGTTCGGCTATGATGCGTAAAATACTCTTGAACTCAACTGGCCATTCCTTGAAAGAAAGGAAAATTCTCCCTAAGAGCTTCCCATGTGTTCCATGCTCACAAAGGAAATTAATAATAAGGCCATCACCTGTAAAGGTGGTTAAGGAAACATTAAACTTTCTGGAAAGGATTCAAGGCGATATATGTAGACCAATACACCCACCTTGTGGGACATTTCGATATTTTATGTTCCTCATTGATGCATCGACCAGATGGTCGCATGTTTGTTTATTAACCACTAGAAACCTGACATTTGCTAGATTACTGGCCCAGATCATAAGACTGAGAGCCTACTTTCCAGATTTTCTACTCAAAACTATTCATCTTGACAATGCTAATGAATTCAATTCCCAAGCTTTTAATGATTACTGTATGTCCAAGGGGGTAAGTGTGGAACACTCCGTGGCACATGTACATACACAGAATGGATTGGCTGAATCCTTCATTAAAAGAATCCAACTCATAGCTCGACCATTACTCATGAGGTCGAAGCTTCCAGTATCAGCTTGGGGACATGCGGTATTACATGCTGCTGAATTGATACGCATAAGGCCATCTAGTGAACACAAATATTCTCCATCCCAATTACTCTCGGGTCATGAGCCAGACGTGTCCCATATCAAAACATTTGGATGTTCTGTGTATGTTCCTATTGCACCACTACAGAGAACAAAAATGGGACCTCAAAGGAGGATGGGAATATATGTTGAATTTGACTCTCCCACCATTATTAAATATCTTGAGCCAACAACAGCAGATTTGTTTAAGGCCAGATATGCAGATTGTCATTTTGATGAATCTGAGTACCCAACATTAGGGGGAGAGCAAAGCAATAAAATGGAATCAAATATCTCTATCATGGCAAGATCCTCGGACTCAATCATGTGATTTAGAGGTCCAGAAAATAATTCATTTGCAAAAGCTAGCTAATCAATTGCCTGATTCCTTTGCTGATCCGAAAAGAGTGACTAAGTCCTATATACCAGCTTGTAATGCACCAATAAGTATTGATTTCCATGATGGACACAATCAAGTGGCTACAGAGTCTAAAGCACGTCTCAAACGTGGTAGACCAATTGGTTCCAAAGATAAAGGACCTCGGAAATTAAAGAAAGGTGCAAAAGAAACCGAGGTCATAGATTGTCCAGACAAGGCCGAAATGGCCATGCCTAAGGTACCAACCAATGAGACTCGGGACGCCGAGCCTCATAGTACTAAAGGTGCTAATGATGAGATCTCAATTAATTATCTTATGTCTGGGACAAGATGGAACCGAAAAGATGTCGACATCGATAATATATTTGCTTATAAAGTAGCCCTTGATATGATGGAATTAAATGAGGATCATGAACCCACGTCTATTCTAGAGTGCACTCAAAGATCTGATTGGCTCAAATGGAAAGAAGCCATAAACGTGGAGTTAGAATCATTAAAGAAAAGGAATGTCTTTGGATCGATTATCCTGACGCCTTCTAACATTAATCCAGTGGGATATAAGTGGGTATTTGTGAGGAAGAGAAATGAACATGGTGAAATTGTAAGATACAAAGCATGGCTTGTAGCACAAGGATTCTCACAAATACCAGGCATCGATTATGAGGAGACATACTCCCCTGTGGTGGATGCAACTACATTTCGCTTTTTAATAAGTTTGGCCATCAAAGAAAATTTGGATATGCGGTTGATGGATGTTGTAACCGCATACCTTTATGGTCCACTGGATAATGAAATATATATGAGATTACCAGAGGGTATTGAGCTTAAAGCTAACAAAGGTTCTCGAGAAGAACACTGCATAAGGCTGAACAAATCCTTATATGGACTTAAGCAAAGTGGTCGAATGTGGTATAATCGTTTAAGCGAATACCTTTCCAAAGTAGGCTATAAGAACGACCCTATCAGTCCATGTATCTTTATAAAGAAGTTTGCAAACAATGGATTTGTTATCATAGCAGTGTATGTTGATGATTTGAACATCATTGGAACCTCTGGGGAAATCGCCCAAACAGTTGAATATCTCAAGAAAGAGTTTGAAATGAAATACCTAGGTAAAACCAAAGTCTGTTTGGGGTTGCAACTTGAGTACATGAAAGGAGAAATCCTTGTGCATCAAATGACATATACTGAAAAAGTACTCAAAAGATTTTATATGGACCAGGCTCACCCATTGACCAGCCCAATGGTCGTGAGGTCCCTTGATTTGGACACGGACCCATTCGGTCCTAAGAAGGACGATGAGGATGTCCTGGGTCCAGAAGTTCCATACCTCAGTGACATAGGAGCATTAATGTATTTGGCTAGCCACACTAGACCAGATATATGTTTTGCCGTAAACCTCCTATCAAGATTTAGTTCTTGTCTGACCCAAAGTCACTGGAACGGAATTAAACATATCCTACGTTACCTACAAGGAACTAAGGATTTGGATCTATTTTATACCAATGAAACCAAAGATGGTTTGGTAGGCTTTGCAGATGCAGGCTACTTATCTGATCCACACCATGGTCGGTCCCAAACTGGTTATGTGTTCACTCATGGTGGTACTGCTATATCATGGCGTTCCATGAAACAAACTATAGCAGCCACTTCATCTAATCACTCAGAAATTCTTGCCATGCATGAGGCAAGTCGTGAGTGTGTATGGTTGAGGTCTATGACCCAACACATCCGATCAGATAGTGGAATGGTCAAGGACAATGGTCCGACCATCATATATGAAGATAATGCTGCTTGCATTGCTCAACTTAAAGACGGGTATATCAAAGGTGACCGAACCAAACATATTCTACCCAAGTTCTTCTTTACTCATGATTTGCCGAAAGCTGGAGAGGTCAACGTCCTTCAGATCCGTTCTAGTGAGAACTCAGCCGACCTCTTCACCAAGTCATTGCCCACCAGCACATTCAGGAAGCTCACGCAGTAGGTTGGCATGCGAAGACTCAAGGACCTTCAGTGATGTCCAAATCAGGGGGAGTAATGTGTGTTGTACTCTTTTTCCTTTCTTTGGTTTCCCTTTTACCACATTTGGTTTTGGGTTTTCCGGAAGAGGTTTTAATGAGGCAACATTAGCATGTTACAAGCCCTATATGGTTATGGCATCCAAGGGAGAGTGTTATGAATCATGAAGTGGATGGTCCATAACCTAGACCATACAAGTTCAAGACTAGAGTCCATTGGAGGTTTACATCCAGCCACATGGAAGACCCATTCAACCTTAGTCTTTATGAGTTTGACCATGTCATTATGTAGAGTATCTTTGTAATCAATTCTCCCTTTGACTACACCTTGTATATATATAGTGGTGTAAACAATAAGAAATATACAACACATTCTCACAAATGTAGTAATATAGTAGTAATATTCTACTCATAACTCTGAACGGAACCGTTTTTTCTATTCAAACACCGAAATACTTAAAGACACAAACGAGGCTAAGAGAACTAAATATTTCTCTAAAAGCTATAAATTCATGTTAACAAATAATTTGAGAAGTTAGCCATAACAATGATTTTCTTATCTTTGCCGAATCTGTACTTGTCGTAGAATGTGTTTGTATATAAAGTAAACAAAATTTACAGTTATTTTTTAAAAAGGGGAGAAAGGTATTTTAGAATACCTTATTTGGGTGAAGTAAGTTAATGGTCGGGAGTGACTCTCTCTCTCTCTTTACGAGAGAAGGTCTATTACATAGTGCCGAATAATTTGAGAAGTTAGCCATAACAATGATTTTCTTATCTTTGCCGAATCTGTACTTGTCGTAGAATGTGTTTGTATATAAAGTAAACAAAATTTACAGTTATTTTTTAAAAAGGGGAGAAAGGTATTTTAGAATACCTTATTTGGGTGAAGTAAGTTAATGGTCGGGAGTGACTCTCTCTCTCTCTTTACGAGAGAAGGTCTATTACATAGTGCAAACACTATTGGGCGCAAAGGCGCAAACTATTCGAACTCAAACGTGTTGATGCAAGCTCACTGCCACTTGCTCGCTGCACCACCGAGCCACTCGAATAGCTGCGGTTATGTTATCACCTCACTCTTATTTAAGCTTTCATTTCTTGCGTTTCATCTCAAGTTATTATGTACGCTAGTAGTTATTTTGTATGCGTCTTTATATGTTGTTCATCAATTATTTTAAACTTCTAAAATGCTGATAAAATAATTACTTGAGCTTTAAGCAAACCTTTTCCACATTTTAGTATATAGACTTAAGTAGATGAGGTGGTTTAATCACCAAGACAATGTAACTAAAGACTCGTTCAATGCAAGTTAAACCAATCAAACACACACAACTAACAAAACTCATTTCTAAATTAAGTAAACACACCCTGAACACACTCACCATACACAAAAACTCAACACACTACCATATTTTTTCAAAACAAAAACCAAAAACAAAATATAAATCAAGAAACCAAAGAGAAAACATTCCAGTCATTGAATCGGAGATAAGCAATCTCCGGCACTCTTTCCTTCAATGCCGATAACGAAACCGCTCGGATCAAACACAACTCTTCGATCTCAGCCACCACATCAGTACAGTAAACCGCCACTCCTTGTAATCCTAACCGTGATCCTCCTCGTTGTCTTCTTCATCGGTTTCTGCGCTCTCTATTTCTGCAAGTGTTTCTTCCACACTGTCTCACAGGCCTGGGATCGCCGTTACGGCAACAGATCACCCGGAAATCAAATCCAATCACAACAAGAAAACGCCAGTCAACCACCGGTTAACCCCGGTTTAGAGCCGCATATCATCCAATCCTTCCCATTGTTTCCATTCTCCTCGGTGAAAGATCTTAGAGAAGACAACCAAGGACTCGAATGCGCGATTTGTCTTCTCGAGTTCGAAGAAGAACACGTCCTCCTACGACTTCTAACAACATGCTACCATGTTTTTCATCAAGAATGCATCGATAGATGGCTTGATTCCAACAAAACATGCCCTGTTTGTCGCCGAAATTTAGATCCAAACGCTCCTGAAAACATCAAAGAGTTGATCATTGAAGTCATACACGAAAACAGCAACGGAAACCACGAGCAACCTTCAACATCAAACGAGGTTTCGTTGTCGAGGCAGAGCAGTAGTAGTGGTAAGACAGAGCCTTTACCGGATAAGTTTTCGAGGTCGAAGACGACGGGTCATTCGATTGTGAGGAATAAGCCGGAGGAAGAAGATCGGTATACTTTGAGATTACCGGATCATGTTAAGATTAAGGTTACGAGAAGACATAATAATAACCAAACAGAGAGTTGTATTTCGTTTGGTGAGCTTATGAGAAACAAACAAGGCCGGTTTGGTGAACTCTCTGGTCAATCACTTGTACCGGAATCCCAAAGTTAAAAGAAGATCTACAATTTTTTTGTTGACATTATTCATTACATGTTTTTCTTTTTGTATTTTGTTAGTAGGATACTTAAGATATCTTTGTCTAATGATGATGACTGAAGAATGAAACACGCTTAGATCGACTATTCCATTCAGAAAAAGAAAAAGTATAGATACTTGAATCAGTTACATAAACTAGAGGAATCAATATTATTAATTCAGAGTTTATGGCCAAACATATGAATATTGAATTGTTTTTGTCAATTAAGACAGAGTTTACTTTTTCACTTTTTCAAGGAATCTAATATTGGAACAATAAGATACTTCAAAACAGTTATATTGGAACAATAAGAGCAATATTATCGGTAAAAACGTTTTTGGGTTTTTAAATTTTTGTTTTTTTTTGTTTTCTGATTTTTTAAAAAAAAATTAAAAATGAATCAATCGCGGGCCACCACGTGTCAGTAGGGTCCGCGAACAGTACAAAGACCAAACCAAAACGCTTCTTATTTAGTTTCTTCTCCCTTCGGTTTTTTTGTGTTTTTTTGTGGGTCCCCCCCTTAAGAAACCTCAAATTTGCTTGGATAATGTTGCTCTAAGATACTTGAAAACAGTAAGATACCTGCAAAATATGAACGGAATTGATATGAGTCTTACAAAAAAGAAATGAATATTGAATTGTTTTTGTCAATTAAGATACACATAAGATATCATCTCCAAATTCTGTTTAGGGGCTTTTTGAATGGCAAAACGATAATATTCTGCTCGATTAGAAGATAGTGGCTGCATATATTACAAAATAAACTTACTATTTTTCTTTACTGTTAAGTTATATTATGTTTAAATAAAAAAATAAAAAATAGTAATAGTTTCAGAACATTAAACTTTAAATACTGAACGTTAAACTCTAAACTATTGGATAAATCAATTGGTTGTTGAGCATATGCAATATGGAGGAGCCAGGTTGGCTCAAGAAAATCATGGGTTCTTGGGCAAAATAGTTTTATTTTTTTTCACATATATATATATATATATATAGATATTTTATGCAAAAAAAATATTTGGGTCCTGATACTAATGCAAAAAAATATTTGGGTCCTGATACTAATGCCCCTTGCCCATATGCCTAAGCCCGCCCTGGGAGGAGCCAGAAGCATTTGGCATGTATTGGAGAGATGGGGATGCAGCGTGTCGTCACTTGTAACAGTCTGATCAATGGGTTGTCCAAAGAGGGTCACAACGGGATGAAGTTGTTTGTGTCGATGAAGATCATACAATTATGTTGTTCATAATCTATGCAAAGATGGGTGGGCGGGCTCGTATGCGCTTCAAAATTTCTCTTGTTGTGTTACAATAAAGGATTGAAATTACGTCGTCAGCTAGACGAGCAGTAGTGTTGTCAGGTTTACGGATGACGGTATATTATCAGGCAGCAAGGAGAACACAATACACAAGCAAAATTGCTTTTGAGTTCACTGCACTAATGTATCCTTAAGACACTGGATATATCTTAGAGAAAGTTCTTGATCATGTAAGAGCTACCTCATAGAGTCTCTCACCATTATAGTATATTATTATTTCTGATAAAGTTAAGTTAAATGTATTTTTTTTCTGAAAAGCTAATCACTAATTAAGTTCCATGTGTTTTGATAGTATCTTATGGGGTTCTTGCATGTTTTTAAACCAGATACGAACTTCGAAAATTTGTTCTCTCCTATTTGTAATATTTTTTTAGTTTAATAGGTGAAATATTGTCCTAGAACCTACAACTGAAAATGTTCTAAGAAAATCATTATTGATTAAGAATTTTCATGAGTCTCTCATCTCAACTTTTAGTCTTTAAACTAGACTTTTAGTCTTTAAACTAGAAAGTGTAGATTTGCTTCTCACTTATTGATCCAAAATTGATTTAAAAACTATTATTTTTTTATGTGTCGAATCTTAACAATTGAATTTTTATGTTTTTATCATTTGTTTCGTTTACCAAAATGTGATATTTGTTTGAAATATATTTAAAGATAATATGTGTGATTTAATAGTATAGATATTCTCTCGTGGAGAACAATGTGTTCTCATTTTTGAAATGTAATAATGGTATCGAAATTGATTTTTTTTTCTTGTTATATATTTGTATGATCGTTATAACCATCAACCTACACTATTTTCCTGTCCCTATTTGATTTAGATATTACACTTTTGACCCGTTCGTTTAAAACGCGAGTATTTTTTTGTTGACCAATTTGATAAAATTTTCATGAATTTTTAAATTTATTAGAAAATAAATATTTAAAAGTTGTTATAATATAATGTTTGAGTTTCAAGCAGTGTTTTCATATCTTACCCAAATCCGTGGTTGAACCGGTAAATCTAGCGGTCCTGTATATAATATGGTTTAGATTTAATGAAAATTCTTTAACTAAAAATCTTATTGAACCCGGTAAAACCCACTATTAACAAGTTAGAGGTAATCATTATAAAAATGATTTGAATTTAACAAAATTTAAAAGAAACAAACACACATTCAAATAAATGAATTATATCACGTGGTTGAATTTGATACGCTCCTGATGGACTGCAGTCATATTGTTGTAGTACATTGTTATATTGTAATTTTGAGTAATATATGTTTTAAAGAATAAAACCACATGATTAAAATAGTTTTCCTAACTGATTTGTGTATAATAAAAGTACCTTTTGTGTATAATAGGTTTTTCAAAAAGATATAGTTCATAACGAAATTTATGTGTATAATAAAATATGAGCACTAGAAGTTTGATTTTATGAGCTATATTAAGATTAAATTACATTTGGAAACAAATTTTTTCTCAAATGATACCAATGGATATTCAAATTTGGGCATTTAACTAATGAATAATTTTGATTATTATGACCCAAACTCATGATTTGATAGAGATGCATTTGTAGTTATATACTTATATGCCCAAAACTAAAAGACTACAATGTCATTAATTATAATTAAAAAAGTTTTGGAAAAGTAGTTGCATTTTAGGTAAAAAAATTTTTTTTAATGAGAAATAAAAAAACAAGAATGATCATCTTTTATTAGTATCGATAATGTTAACCATTAAAATTTTCATACAAATAAAGAGAGTTTTTCAACAAATAACATAGCTGTCTCTTATATGAGAGATTGTGATACTCTCCCTTTTCTTTTGTGCTATTTTCTTTTATGGGTGAGAGATTAAGCAATCTAGAGGCTCTAAGTGTTCTTTGGTGATAATTGTGATTCGACTTCGAGATGTCTCTATTGGAACTAGAGGTTCTTTTTAGTCTGCATCAATGGAGTCTAATATCAGGTGTAGCGTAAACTTCTCATTAGTTAGGTTTTTCTCATACCAACCTGTGGAGAAATGTTCTCAGAAAAAAAAACCCAGTGGAGAAATGTATCTTTTTTTTTTTTTTGTAAATCAGCCTTCAAATTAAAACTTAAATCGGTTACATAATGGATAGAGCATGCTTGGCCACACGGTCAGTTCTATGATTATCTAGTCTAGGAATGAACTTAAACTCAACGACATTAAAGAGGGTAGATAGGAATTGAATATCCTTGAGGAGAACGGCGATCTCGACATGTCTTCCCCTTGAATTCACCAAATTAATGAGAATCTGAGAATCAGAACAGATGATGAGACCGTTAATCCCGCAACGCAGAGCAGAGGTCATGGCATCTCTCAATGCCAAGGTTTCCGCAGTTAGGGGCGATGCTACGAAGGTAGCTATCGCTGAATGAGAGGAGGATGAACCCGCATCATCAATGATCCAAGCAAGTCCTGCACACTTCGTTGATGGATTCCATGCGGCGTCCGTGTACATGCAAGTTCTAGACGAGACTAGATTGGGATCCTGGTTGATGCGAGGGTTGATTTGATGATGGGTAGGGTTTAGATTCTGAGCAGAGGTCCACTCGCGGGCTTCTCGGATTGCCTTCAGGATTGTCTCCTCTGGTGAGAAGTGGCGTTTTTGGAAGATCAATTGGTTTCTGGAGATCCAGAGGTTCCAACAGATCCAAGCAGAGAGTATCCCTGGGCCTAGTCCTGTAGGCGGTAGGAAAGGAATCCGTCGGAGCAGGTCAAGACAGGTCCACGTTGTTGTAGTGAGAGTTATGGTCAAGGTCGAAGCCAGCGGAGCTAGGTCCCAGACTTCATGGGCATACGTACAAGTGAAGAGGACATGGAACACAGATTCAGTCTCATTACATCGAGTACAACTGTTTGATAGATGTATGTTTCTGACTGAAAATTGTTCTCCAACTGGTAAAGCATCATGAAGGGCGCTCCAGAGGAAACGCTTTATCTTCTCTGCTGCCTTCAGATTCCATACATTTTCTAACCAGTCTTGATTCATCGAATGTGCAGGTCTCTCTTCATTGATGAGTGTCTCCATCTGCGTTTTGTATCCGGATTTTGTGGAGTATTCACCTGATTGGCTTCGGAGCCACACCAGTTCATCAGGGCCGTTGCAGATGGAAGGTTTAATTTGAAGTACTTCTGCCTTATGGAAGGGAAGAACGAGATCGATCTTATGGATGTCCCATTCTGTGGAATTGTCCATCATGAGGTCCGCAACTAGAAGATCCTTAAATGCTTCTGGGGCAGGTCCAAAGGGTCGATGTTGGCATAATGTTGACAAACAAGGATCATGCCACACGCTGATGTTAGTACCTGTGCCGACAATCCACCCCAAATGTTTTACTAACAGGTCTCGACCAATCAGTACACTCTTCCATCCATGGGAGGATGATTTAGCTGCTTGAACTGATAAAAAGGTTCTTCCTTACAGTGCTTCCCCAGTAAGCATCGAGCAAGGAGACAGGAAGGTTTTGTGATTATTCTCCAGCTTAATTTCGCTAGAAGAGCATCATTAAACGTAGGTATGTCTTTGAATCCTAGACCTCCCAGTTTTTTTGGTTTTGCCATCTTCTTCCACGAAATCCATGATATTTTCCTCTTATCTTGTGTAGAATCCCACCAGAAGCGCGTTAGCAGAGATTGGATTTGGGCGCAGAGGGTTTGGGGGAGCTTAAAGAAGGACATTGCATGCGATGGTATTGTGGCCAATACAGAGCGTAGCATCACCATCTTCCCTGCTCTGGATAGGTGTTTTGAGGACCAGCAAATAGCTTTGCGCTTCATACGATCGACTATGAATCCAAAGGCATCGCGCTTCCGGCGACCAAATTGCTCAGGCAGTCCTAGGTATTTCCCAAAGCCTCCACTATTTTCTATGCCTAGGATCTGCTTTATCTGCGCTTTTAGTTCATTGCTTGAATTTTTTGAGAAAGAGACTGCAGATTTTTGAGTGTTGATTAGCTGCCCCGAGAGTGATTCATAGGTAGCTAGGATCTTGTTTAGCGTTTGGGCATTGGCTGCGTTTGCTTTGCAGAAGAACATAGTATCATGTGCAAAGAGCAGATGATTTATGATTGGTACGCCTGATGCAAGGGCTATTCCTTTGAGTTTCCCATTCCTTTGTCCCAGGTTGCATAGACTTGATAGGAGTTCCCCGCAGAGGATAAAGATATAGGGGGATAGAGGGTCACCTTGTCTTATTCCTCTGCCGGGTTTGACATTTCCTTTTGATGCATCATTGATTATGAATGAGAAGCTGACTGTCGAAATGCATTGCATGATCCAATCTGCGAAGGTAGGGTGAAAGCCAAATCTTAGAATAACAAGCTTGATGAAGTCCCATTCTAACCTGTCATAAGCTTTGCTCATGTCAGTTTTGACAGCCATATAACAATGTTTCTTCGCCTTTGACTTCTTCAGATAGTGTAGCAGTTCATGGGTGATCAAAATATTATCTGATATGGCTCTTTGTGGGACAAATGCAGATTGGGTTTCAGTGATGAGGTCACCAAGGAGAGGCTGGAGGCGCTTAGCTAGAAGTTTCGAGATGATTTTGTAGCTCACATTGCATAGCGCTATCGGCCTGTAGTCTGAGACCTTCATAGGGCTGAGTATCTTTGGAATCAGCCTGAGATGGGTTTCGTTGATCGAGCTTGGCATTTGGCCTGAGTGAAAGAACTCTTTGACCTCTCTAACCACATCGTTTCCTATCACCTGCCAGTTTGATTGAAAGAAGCAAGCTGAAAAACCATCAGGTCCCGGTGCCTTGCCCGGGTGAATGGAAAAGAGAGCGTTCTTAATCTCCTCTGAATCAGGTAAGCGAATCAGTCTCTGGTTTGTAGCCTCAGAGATGATTGGTTGGATGGCTTCATTGATCACTGCTTCCATAATGTCAGGGTCGCGGGGAATAGGAGTGAAGATATTAGCAAAATATGTCTCCATTGTGGCTGCGATATCTTCCTCTGTGAACATCGGCTTACCATCTGCATCCTCAATTACAGTAAGTTTATTGAGTGTTCTTCTTTTCCTAGTAGAGGCGTGGAAAAAGCATGTGTTCTTGTCTCCCAAGTTTAACCAGAGTTGTCTGCTTCGTTGGTAACAATGGTCTTCTTCGTTCTTGTATGTTTTTTTCAACTCTTCATAGAGTCCAGCAAGACGTGTTTCATTGGGTATAGAAGCCGACAGTAGCTGGTCAATTTGTCTCTTTAAGTCCTCCAATCGCGTCTTTAGCTCAACTTGTTGTTGTTTTGACCATTTGATAATAGCTGTTTTGCACTTGTCAATCTTCTATTTGACCCTAAGTTGTATCTCCTCTGCCCAAATATCTTCCACCAGTTTTTTCACTTCAGGGTTGGTACTTAAGGTCCGGTTGTATCTAAAGATTCCCTTCTTTTTCTTTCGCAGGGATTCAAAATATGTAACAATGGGTCGATGGTCAGAACTTTCGAATCTGAGGTACTCGCAGCGGCCAGACGGATAAAGTTCTGCCCAAGAGCTATTTGAGAGCGCACGGTCTAGGCGACACTTGAAATTGTGATCCCATCGTTTTCCCCTCCAAGAGAGGCAATTACCAGAGTGTTGGAGGTCATAGAGGTCACCTTCGATAAGGAAAGTTCTGAAGTCTTCAAAGGATCCCTCTGGTCTTTCAGGTCCTCCTTATTTCTCGATATTACCCGTGAGATCATTGAAATCTCCAGATAAGAACCAAGGAGCGTCACGCACCAGAGCTAATGCGGAAAGGAAGTCCCAGGTTTGCTTTCGCTTCTTCTTATCTGTGTCTCCATAAATGAATGTAGCAAAGCTTAATTTCCCTTCATAGATCAACTTAGTGTCGAAATAATTTTTACAGGAGGAGACAACTTCAAGATCAATTCCCTCTTTCCAAAGTAGAGCTAGTCCTTCTCCTGCAGTTCCATGTGGAGGTACCGTTCTGATGTTCCCCAGCCTTAAGCATTCGAGTTTTTTAACCACCACATGATGGGGATTTTTTGTCTCCGAGAGAAATATGATGTTAGGATCGACTTTTTTGCAGATTTCTCGGAGTCGTCGAACTGTCCAGGGGTTCTCCACCCCTTGACAGTTCCAGCATACTACTTTTCAGCAAGAGGAGAGGACGGATGCCGAAAATCCGCCTCCACATCAACCCGTAGCTTTTTTGGTGGAGCCTTTGATGTCTTGGGTACCTTAGGACCTTTGTGAATTGTGCTAGGACCTGCTCCATTAGTTTTCATGTTTTTTCGAATGTTCACCTCTCTGCGAGGGATAGTTGAAGGGATTCTTCTCTTCAGTGGGGATGGTTGGGTTTTTTAAATAGTACGGCGACGTACTCCAACACCCAGAAAGCTAAGTGGAGAAAGGATTACATTTCTTCTGCCAGGAGGTCTTCCAGGTCTTCGTTTTGTAGCCACTGGAAGTGTTTCAGGGGGGGGGGGGGGTCACAGGGTCCTCCTCAGTTTCCCTTATTGGCCCAAGTCGCATGGTAGCAGGGATTCTAGATGGGTTTGGAGACAAGTTTTCTCGGAGGACGCTTGGATTTGCATTCTGTGGGTTGTTCGATGGTGGGACTCTAAGCATCAGGGTAGCAGCTTCTACCACTTCACCAGCTTCTTCCGCAAGGCGGAAGCGTTCTTTCCTGGCTGCACTTTCAACAGGGTCTGCGCAGTTTGTATAGTTGTTCATAACCTCCCTGACTTCCGTCATTGCAGCGTTTAAAGCCGTATCCGGAGCCATATCTTCGTTTTGTTGATAGGGTGGTTTAGAGGACGCTGAGTGTTCACTGCGAGGTATCATCTCAGGTGCTGGTTCCCTTGGGCGTGGGGGTTTCTCCACCCAGATCTGCCTGTGGGAAGTGTTCTTCTGGATATGGTGAGACAGTGGTTTATCGGAAAGGGTTCTATCAGACGACTGATTGAGCGGTCTCCTGTATTCCCTAGAGTGGGCGGAACTCGTCTCATTGAGTTCTCTGGGGCTGTAATAGTTAGCACGCTCGTTGCGGGAGTAAGGGAGATTGAATTCTCTATTTCTCAGAGGCGGGGATCTTTGTCTACTACCACCAGAGTAGATGGGTTTTTCTCTCTCAGCTCTGTGTCTGTCCTCTCCCGGAGTAGGGTTTCGGTGGTTGTCTCTTTGGCTACGAGAGTTGAAGTGGGAGGTAGCTCTTGCGTGATACTCAGGGTAAGCGTCGTGTATTTGGTTTCTGCTATGCTCTCGCTTACTGGCTTCACTTGCTCTTTCCTGACTCTGGAAACTTTTGTTCACAACTGTAGGGCAGTCTAGTTGCTCATGGTCAAGCATGAGACAGAGGGAGCAGTGCTTCTCGAGCTTCTCATAAACAAGTGTTACTTCAACTTCTTCTCCAGTGTCAAACTCCATCGTTGCTTTCTTTATGAGGGGTTGGAGACCATCTAGTAGGACTTTCATCCGAGCTTTCGTTGATGTTATCTCAACCTTGTCGAAGATACCTATGTCATTGGCCAGAGATTTTAGAGCGACGTCTGACCATAATTGGAGAGGGATACCTTGGACCTGGATCCAAAAAGGTATTAAGTTCGGAAATTTTGGAGACAATGAAGGTTCCCATCGTTGAAGGATGAGCATCCAATGGGCAAAGTGGTAGGGTCTTTCATCGAGGACTTTTTGTAGGTCTTTCTCGGATGCAAACTGGAACTGGAAACATCCTTGGCCTAGATCTGCACCCACTGGTGTCGTCTCGACCTTCCAGTGCTCTCCAAAGAAGGCAATGAGAGACCACATCCGCTGGTATTTTGGGTTAGTCACCCTCCCCACGAGGGTGAGAGAGTGTTTACGCAAAAGTTCAGAGTTGTCTACTGGTGGGACTCTAACTCTTGCAGTTCTTGGTGGGTCTTGGGGAGCAGTCACCTCCTTTCCTTTCTCAGCGACAGAGAAACGTCTGTTGCTCATGCTTCAGTTGTAGCTAGTGGTTGAGGTAATCTTTGGTGGGTTTAGGATGGTTGGGGGTAAGAAGGTTTGAAGCTGTTTCAGATAAGGTTCTTCTCACACAGGTGAGAGATGGAGTATATTAGTTGCGAGCATCAAAGGTTCATGACTCTGTCCACGGTGGGAAGTCTTTCATGTCTCCGGTGGGAGTTGCTCCGGTTGACAAGCTGCTGCACGGCGGTCCCGCTGACCACGGGTCGGGGGAAGAACCCGGAGAATAAGAGTTCAAGACTTCCTATTAACCGAAGGATATCTCCCAAAGATAAAAGGATTTGAAATGGGCAGGTTAATATTCAACGGTCAATAAGAAAGATCTAGGTGGTGGGCCTCACAGACTGCTGGATATTGCACACTCTCGATAAAGTCGCCTGGGAGGTTTTAAGTCTCTTCCTTTCTTATTGTAAAAACAATTTTTTGTGTCACACACCTAAGAAAATAGTCTCGTTTTTCTTTTTATTGTAAATATATGTATTGAGATGAATTTTTGGCTAAAGAGAAACGCTATGCAGATTCAGCAACACCAACGACTTGAGAGCAGTTATTGTTTCACTATTGAGCAAAAAATCTCTTATAGCTCAATTTGGTAGAGTATTTTTGGATTTAGTTCAATAAAGATAAGAAATATATATGCACTTGTAGATTCACTTAGATGAACAAGATTTTAATGATAACGAATGAAAGAGCAAGAGTGTGATTCTGCTCCAGTAATTTCCAGGTTTAGGTGTATCTCCTTGGTGTTCAATTTAGTCATCTGTGGGTTAGACTTTTGGTAAGAGGTCTTTTAAAGTATCCAATGTAACTTCAGACAAGTTGACCAAAGACGTCATTTTTTGAACCAACTGGTCCCAAAATGTAGGCGCATCCACATTACTCATGTGCCTCTTCTGAACGCAGTAAAAACAGAGTTTTGAAGTTTGAGCCTTCTCTTGAAGACATTTTACTACAAGGGGTTCTGTATTTTAACAGAATCAGTAAGAAAGTTTTTTTGCAGAGGACTAAAGATAAGACTGTGTTACTCTCTAGACGTGGGCAAATCTGACAACAACAGTTTCAGCTCTTCGTCCTCTTTGTTGTTCTTGTCTTCATTTTCTCGGACTTCGTAAAATGGTAGACACTACTCTTAATCTCTCTTTATACATAAATAAGTACAAAGATTTGTAGCGTGTTTAGAGATGGATGCTCTAAGAGTTTTTTTTACAGACATGAACACGTGTTTGTTTGTTGATGCAACGAATCAGATTAGAGTAGACACGTTTCGTGGGTGTAAAAACATTCACAGGAAAGTCCTTTCTCAAAAAAAAAAACATTCACAGGAATCTTCATGTAAAATTCTTGGTAATAGATAGATACGTTGGAACTTGGAAGCAGACGGACATTTTTGCTTGTCAATGAAATTAGCAGATTATAGTGTTAATGGGTTTAACTTTAAAAAAATGGGACTGGCTTTGCTAGGTGTGTATACTTTACATAACGTGATCATTAAGTTTAGAAAACCCGTTGGTTAAAAACCAAAATTAACCGAACTGACGAACTGGATCAAAATTCTTTGAAACTAATATCAGGTTGCATTATATAGAAGAAGAAAAGCAAAATTCAAACGAATCTAAATCTGAATCGAATCCAAGACCGAACTCAAAATCAATACAAACAAACCAATAAATCAAAATTCATTTAAATTAATACTAAATTTGGTATATGTACCAAAACTTTTACTAGTATTATTCAAAATAAACTTTTAATTGCAAAATGAAGCAAATCTATATCGAAATGCAAAATGAACACAAATTTTTGAACCAGACCAAAGTTGGTTTTAGACTTATTAGTAGATCTGTTTTTCTAAAACCAAAAACCAAAATTTAATATAACTGCAAAAATATAATGCATAGGCCTAAACAAAAGTGTTGTTGGATTTTCGTTTGATATAGTCAAATTCGTGGAAGTTAACATACTTTTTATGGTAGAGGTCATTGCTGATTGTTCAAACGAATAATAAATTAAGTAGCGATAGTATGATGCTAACTTTATTTTGTTGTTAATTTATTTTTGTATGCTTAATCAATTACAGATTTTATATAGTACGGATTTGTTTCTGATGTATGATAGATTTTGTGTCCGGAGTTGTCTAATTTGTGAAAGTTAACGTTTTTTAGAACTCTGACAATATCTATCAGAGAAAAAAAAACAAAAACTCAAATGGTTAAAATTAAAAGTAACTTAAATAAAAACAATAAAAGAAATACTTTTAATCACGGGTTGTGTTTTTTACCTTCGTAGCTTCCTTCTGGTCCTTCTAATGTGCAAACAAATCTGACAGTCCTTTTTAATTATAAGCATACAATTGCAATAATTATTACTACCTTTTCCCAATATCACACAAAGAAAAAATCTTGTGGATATATTATATTTAGCCCACCAAGTAGTTTTAAGATGCAATCGAAGAATAAATATAATGAATACAAAAAAAAGATTTGAATGTGAAATTTTGCTTTCTTCCAGCACACATTTGTTCTTATATGTGTATGCTAGTGCCCGGTCCCCACGGTCCAGACATGCCAAATACCGAACCAGTTTGGTTCCATTTGTTTTCTTCTTGAACTGAGTAATTGGAATTAATCTAGTCTCTCTTTTAATCATTGATTTCTTCTTTTTTTATCAAACAATTATGTTAGCATTGTATACATAATTTGAATAATGTATGATGGTATATTTTCTTTGGGGCAGCCCAAGTATGTTACAAAGAGGTAATAATCATAAAATGTAAAAAAATGTTTAGATGCTTTTAGGATAGTAAAAGGGGCAATGAACTGAAAATTAAAAGAAGTGATGGTCCAGAATTGCGAGAAAAGAACACGACCTTAGACTCTCTGACCCATCTCACGTGCCACTATTTTCTTCTTCCTTCTAATCCCTTTCTCAATCATCAAAAATCATATGCATGCAAATAAATATGTATATATAGAAATTTTACACATCAATTTTTCTGGAAGATGGGTTACATGCTTGTGTGACTTTGATCACTACGATTATATAAAACTTCATTTCCAAATTTTGATGTTTGAAATGATATGATGGACAAATCTCTCAAATCCATTTGTACATATCTCTTCCGATTAGAATTAAGGTTTTTGTTAAAGAAGCCAAAAGTACGAACTGATATAAATGTATTGGAAGGTAAAAACGATTATGTGATTGTGCATATTTTTATGGGCTTACATAGTGTAGTAATATGTTTAGTCAAAATTTTACAATGTTGAAGGGTAAAACAAAGAATATATAATGTCATTCAGCAAATTAATTTTATAGCTAAGCTTACTCTTTTTTGAATATAATATAGCTGAGCTTACTTCGGAATTACACATCCATGATAGTACGGATCAAAATCAATATCAAATAATGTCTCACATGCACACATTCAGAAAACTCAGAGCTTCAACGTTTGTCAATTTTTAATCATTTCCATTTATTTTCCTGAAAATGTCGTTTTCGCCCACAACTTTTTATGAAATCTATATTCGTTATTTGAAAGCAAAAAATAATTAAAAAGATTTGGAATGTCGCTTTATAAATCAATGGTACTTAGTAATTCAATAAGGAAGAAAACGTTGTAAAGAGCAATGACTCTGGAAGCTTTATCATCAAATGGTCTCTTAAACTTTTTGCTCTCCGAGTCTCTTTCACCAACCCCATTCAAGTCTCTCCTCGATCTCGATCCATCGCCGGAAAATGACATCATCATCATCCCCAAGAACACAATTCCGGAGATGTCTCAACAAGAACCGGCGTCACGGCAGCCACCACCGGCTAGCAGAGGGAAGAAGCGGAGGAGGAGGAAGCCTAGGGTTTGCAAAAACGAAGAAGAAGCTGAGAATCAACGAATAACTCACATCGCGGTAGAAAGAAATCGAAGAAGACAAATGAATCAACATCTCTCTGTCTTAAGATCTCTCATGCCTCAACCTTTTTCTCAAAAGGTTCATTTTATGATTATCTTCTTACAATTCCGACTAGGGTTTCAATTTTATGGAATATTTTGATTTTGATCGAGTTTCAATTTTTATGATAAATTATTTTAAAAGGTTTAGGATTTTCAGTTGACTTTCAATATTTATTTACTAATATGTTCCTTCTTTTCTTTGTGCCGTTCTTTTCCATGAAAGGGTGATCAAGCTTCAATAGTTGGTGGAGCCATAGATTTCATCAAAGAACTTGAACATCAGTTACTATCTCTTGAAGCTCAAAAGCTTCAAAAGGATAAACTAAGCCAGACGGTTATTTCTTCAACAAGTCAAGACTCAAACTGCGAACCTGAGAATCCTCACCTGTCTCTATCACAGTTCTTTCTCCACTCGTACGATCCAAGCCAGGAGAATAGAAATGGCTCAACAAGCTCGGTGAAAACGGCTATGGAGGATCTTGAAGTGACTCTAATAGAAACTCATGCTAACATCAGAATCCTGTCAAGAAGAAGAGGTTTCCAATGGACCTCGGTGGTGGCTACCACCGGGCCACCGCAACTTTCAAAGCTAGTGGCTGCTCTACATTCACTCTCCCTCTCCGTGCTTCACCTCAGTGTCACAACATTAGAAACTTTTGCTATTTACTCAATCAGCACTAAGGTAAATTAACTGAATCCTCTTATCTAAACCGGACTTAAACAAGATTAGTAAAAGATGTTACACCATTGGTCCGTTAGACACTCTATGCAGTCTATTCTATCAGAACTATGGTAACAGAACTGAACTCTTATAATTACCATATACTATTATCTAAGCCGGACGATAAACCGGACTAAACCGAGTTTGTTCAAATACTATTTGAGGGTAACTTTTGTAGAAATGTTATGAAATTAGAGCTAGACGGCAGATTATGTACGGTTAGAGAGGCAGAAAAACAGAAAAGGAATGTCTCTGAACTCTTAACTAGATTTGGTCTAACATTTATTGCCATACTTGGCGGAGTTACTTTTTATTTTTCACCAATTTTTTGAAAATAGGTTTAGTTATTGAAACGTGAATCAATATTAATTACTATATTTTTTTCTTTTAAACTTCATACGGTGTTATATTTTTAGGGATGTAACTGAAAGTTTACATTAAATTATATTTTGTATTGGATTTTGGAAGGTGGAAGAGAGTTGCCAGCTAAGTTCAGTAGATGACATTGCAGGAGCAGTTCATCACATGCTAAGTATCATTGAAGAGGAACCTTTTTGTTGTTCAACAATCCCAGAGTTACCCTTTACTTTCCCCTTAAATCACACAAATGCCACTCATTCTCTCTGAGAATTCTCCTTTCCTTTTTAATTCCTTCTTTTAATTTTATAGCACATCTTTGATCGTTTTTTCTTTCAGAATAACGAAGGTTTAGTGCTTTCTTTTTATTTCCTAGGTTCTTTTCTGACTCTGTAAAGGCTAAATGTGAATCCATCTGGAGTATAATGGCACATAATATAATAGTAGTTTTTTAGTCGTTTTTCATTTTTTCTAAATTTCAAATAATTTAGCATACTTGCCAGGGTTTGAATTCTTATTTGATCTGATTGGGATTTTTAAGTTCTTAACTTGTAATATTTGTTTTTGGGTTCCGGGAACGTGAATTTCGTTCGCCGGCTTTACTCTCTAGGGAATGATCTTAGTTCGCCGGCTCTTAGTTTTATATAATAAATTCTTATTTTGTCATAATTTTCAGCTAGATTAACAGTCTTGGATTTTAGTAGTAGACTAAATACCTTTTAAATTTTTGTATAGAATCCCTATGACTTGAATGGTACTATATGGAGTAGTTTTGAATTTAAAGCTCTAACCCAAGATCAATCAAATCTAAACATATTTATTGTGTTAAGAAAGAGTTCAGGTGTCCATTCGGATTTGAATTAGGTTCAATCATGTTTTTGAACCTGCAGGAGCATAAATTTTATACATGTAAAATTTCAAAATCCTATTTGGATTCTCTTCGAGCTTACTCTGTTCGAATTGGGCTTAGTGAGTCATGTAAAATTTAGTTAAGCCTGAATCAATTTTAGGTTCGATTATATTTCATATTAGTGGTTGGTCCGCCCTACGGGCGGGGTGTATAATTTTATAAAGCAATTTCTAAAAAATATTCTAAACCTGTAAATATTTTTAATTTTTATGAAGCATTTTTGAAAATATATTCTAAATTGAAAACAATATCATAAACTAAAAAATAGTAAACAGAGTAGAATATATGTTTGTTTCAGTTCATAATTATATTTTGAATGAAATTTTAATTAATTTTAGTGTTTTAATGATTGTGTTTTGTTAATTATTAGAGCGTTTGTTGAACACTACTCCCTCCGTTATGTTTTAAAAGATGTTTTGGAAAGAAAAAATGTTTCAATATACATGTCGTTTTCCAGAAAACAATGCAAATTATAGTGACAAAAGACTATGGTTACCCTATATTTACTCCATTTCACGTGCTTTAGTATACAAAATAATCAATTAATGAAGGATAAGAAATGAATTATACTTTGTGCATTAATTTGTGTGAAAATTTCTATAACGACATATAAAAGAAAACAGAGGGAGTATTTAATAACAAATATTCTCATGTTATTTTAAATAATTATATAAATTAGTATTTAAACAATTAATAAAATATGATACTTCTAGCAGTTATTATTTTGGTTATGTAGCGTTTCAGATCAAATAAATTAGTAAAAAAACTAAAGGTATGAATGGTAACCAGGGAAAAGCGAGGAATAATGCATTTCCTAACGTTCTTAAAAAAATCACCATTCACAAGGAATAATAGTTCTCTCTCATTCCCTTTCATTCGTTTTTTTTGTAGAGAATTACAGAACAAAATTATTCCTTGTTAAAATTGATAAGGAACAACTATTCTTTTTCATTCCTGCTATTTTATTTCCGAACATTCTTTTTTTATGCGTTCCTCTTGTTTTCTGAATGGTCACCAGTCATATCCTAAAGTGAACCAAACTGTAACTAAACAAAAAAACTTAAATGTAATATAACTATTAATGATCTGGAAATCACTATGAACCAAACCACATATAAATATTTACTGAAATTCGTTTTTCTTTTCATCAACTAAAGCATATTCATGCAACTATATTCTACCACTTTTTAGTGTTGTTTGTATTGAATGAAAACCTATAATTTATTTCTCATTTTTTATATAGTTATAATAACAACGAAAACATCATTAAACATATATAGTTACATAATTAAATAGAATATAATAATCAAAAATGTGTTACCTTTATATTACAAACCCCAAAAAGACACCACAAAGCATGATATATACAATAATCTCTGCACTCTAAACATCGACCTCCTTTATGTAATTTCATTTTGATACTTTAGGAGCAACATAGTAAACACTTCCTACTATATCCTTGTAAACCTTTCCTGTAAGCATGTGAAGACAAAATTTTCAATTAAAATGATATTGCATGACAATGTAACAGTATGTGAAGGAAACAATTATGCAAATCTAAAATACCCAGAGCCACATCCATCGTTTAATGCAAAGATTCCAAAATTGATCCAAATAACGAAATCACAATCAAGACCCTATCACTCACTCATCACCCCCGTACGTAATCATCGTTTGTTGCTTCACGCGGGAGGTTTATGTGTGTTTATTTAACATTTACTTTATTTTAAAAAAAAAAATATTTTGTTATATATTATGTATTTTACTTTATTTTTATTTTTATCATTTCTACCGATTTAGTTTCGAGTTTACTATATCCAACATATATTTTTTGCAATTAACTAAATTTCATAAATCAAAATTTGAGATTATTTTAGTGAGGCTATGTTCTACTTTAATTTTGGTAGTGTATATCTTTTTTAAAATCTTTTTTATTTTATGTCATCTACTTTTATATATGTTTTCTAATTTTTTTATCAAGTTGTTTAATGATACTTGTAACTATTATATGCTTTCTAAAATATCATTATTTATTTTTTATGAAAGTATTAATATAGATACATGCAATAAGTAGTGAATTTGTAGATTTTGTAGCATTTTCTATATTGTTTTTGCTTTTTCGGTGTGAATTTACTGTTTTTAGAATGTAATTTGTTGATGTTTGTAAATTTTCATGAAATTAATCATTGTTCCTATTCCTTTTAGTTTTTGGTGAATAGCCTTTATAAATTTACAATTTTACAATTTTGAATATACCAAAAATCGCATACACGATTGTTTACGAATAAGTGATTACTTAAAAGAATTTTGAATAGTAATTTTATTTTATATGTAATATTATTAATAAACCAGATAATTTTTAATTAAAATGTAGAATATTCTGTTCGTTTTAATTTTTGTTTTAAGTTGGATATAAGGTAATAACATATGTTTTTTAATATTTTATATATGAATAAAATTAGGATTTATCTCCAAAGTTTGGTGTAGTGAACTTATTTATTAATTATTCAATGGATTTATCAAAAGAATTCGTCATGTAAGATGTATCATATATTTTCAGAAAAAAATTAAATAGCAACATAAGTATAGCAGAGTATCAAGAGGATATTTTCATTGACTTAAAAACAGCAAGAATTTCACAAATTTATTAAAAAATGCTGCCAAGATTGGAACCATTAGAAATAATATCTTATCTAGAATATTATGATCTTCAAGTAGACTATTAAATGTTGTATTTCTCATATCTTGAAGTGTGATTTGAGGAGTTGAGGATTTTATTTCCATAGTGTGAACTCTCAGACCAAACACCAGAAGGAAATTTTTTTTTCTCTAGAAAGCCAAATCATAATATTGGCAAATACGCTGTTGCATGGTTGCCAGAGATGGAAACTCCATCAGCATACATATGGAGAGAATCTCAAGAGAGGAAGATGAAAAGGTAGTGCAGCTGATGACATGAGAAGAAGAAGAGTGAGAGAGAGTAAGAAAGATTCAGAAGTTGAGGCGTTAGAAGTTAAAAAAAAAACCTCTTATATAGGTACGTGATCTCGCATGACTTGGCTGGTCAAGATGTCCTCCATTGAGGACCTGAATATAGACAGGTAAGTTTAATATTGCATATATTTTGATGTTTTTATTTTTATTTGCTATTAAAAATGTTAATGTTGCTATTAAAAATGTTAATGAAATTATATTATTTTGAATATTATCATCCATTATTTTATGTTGGTTTTTATTTGATGAAAAACTTCCTCATCCTATGCGTCTGACCATTGTCTTTTACATATGTTAAAATGACAAATAATGTATCTGGTGTGATCTTAATAGCGATGTGATAATACTGTAATGTGTTCAATTTTTCTTTTTTTGACAAAGTTCGATTTTGTCTGTTCTATTTGATTTAATTAACTTATACTCTTCTCGTTTTCTTTTCTATTGGCTTTATAATGTTTATCTCGTTTCTAATGTGTAATTCATAATATTTTTGCAGTATGGGTTTAGAAAGTTAGTGAGCAACATTAAAACATTTTAAAATTTAATGAGCATTTGAAAAAGTGCTTAATTTACGTTCATTTGAAAATAATGAACTTTCGGTATTTTTATTTTGTTGTTCTTATTAGAAATGTTGTCAAATAATTTTGGGTCTTAAACATGTGTTTTTAAAAAAAAATTATTCGTACTTTCTTTATTCTTTTTAAATATGATCTATGCATTCATAATATTTTAAAATACTATTTTTATTAACAAATTTCATATATATATATATATATGGTCATTTTAAATTTATATATGTAAGGATATATTGTGTACACTACAAACCACTTGATTTTTTTTCACCCGATTTTCATACGGAGAGCAAGAATATACACATCGAGTTGTGTGTGTTGGACTTATGAAACATTCATTGTTGCTGGAAAGTACCTGAATCTTGATAATTAGCATTTGTTCAGAAAAATATATTATATGTCGAAGGATACACATATATATCCAGCTGATGTGGCAAAGAACTTGATGGCCATGAACCATAAAATTGATTTTGTTGGATCCTTGAAAAATCTGATCAAAGCTCTGGAGTAAAAAAACAGTCGGAGAGGAGCCAATATGATGAGGATATGAAGAGAAGCAACAATTTTGGATTATATGTTGATGATCACTGATTACTATATTTTAGCTGTTTTTAATGAGCTTACATTGTTCATATTATATATAGTATAGATTTCACTAATTTTGAAATGTTTTTGTTAAAAGATCTTTTGTTTACCAAAAAATCATAGGAGATGGGACTCAGTTGAATGTTGAGATATCTTTGCGATGGGTTGTAATTTGTAAACTAAGCGTAGATTACAAAGATGTAGCTTAGGTATCGAAGGTCGGCTCTTTTTTTGTGTGATCTATTAAGTTTTGGTGTTGTTGCCGTTTTCAACTTCAGCGTCACAGATACTCATTTTGCTTCTAATGTATTTCTTTGTATCTTCTCTCTTCTCTTTTTCCTCTATCTACAATCACTGTCAGAGTTAGAGCTGCTAGAGCTATTTTCATTGTCACTCTCGTGTTTACGTGCCATAGCCTTCTTGTTAGTGGACCTTCTGCGATGATGACTATTTTCATCAAACTCAAATTAATCATTTTGTACGCTTTATATGCTGACATCATGCTGAAAAAAAAGACAAGGAAAGCTTTGGTAAACTGATCAGATAAACGGAGAAAAAGCATCTACATGTTGATAATTTGAGACTGCACCAAATGTATATTGTCAAAAAATTACATTAAATAAATGATGTCCGATGACATGATTTTATAACAATTTTTACCTATGCAAATCTTATTTAATCACGGTGATTGTGATGTCTATTGAGATTGGTCGACTTTTCTAAATGTCTTATTAGAAATTCAGAAGCATTGAAATTTTGAAACATTCAAATATGCAAACTGGAAATTGAACTATATAAATTTAGCTTAAAACAATGGCTGTATTATTAATATGAGAAAAAGTATGATGATCCATAAATTATGATTTGCAATCAGAATTATAGTCTAGGTAATGCGCATCCGTGATAGGTATCACCTTCAGTTTCAATAAGAAATTACAAAATGGGATAACTGATTCTTTTTTTTGTAACACTACTGATCATTTATTTAAAAGGCATTTTAAATAACTAAAAACTGGACCAAATTCTTGTATATTCTTACTAAATCTTTGTACTTAATAGAACCTTCTAATAAGAAGCCTCGCTTTTGATTATGTAGTTTATGCTTTTGATTATGAAGTTTGCAAGACTCGACACTTCAAGCAGAATATCAGACATCACTGTTGTACCCATAGCTTCTTTTCTTCTTCTTCCTCTTTGCCAAATGAATATTAATCTCCTCAAGACACAACGCGAGCACTGGAATCTGCCAATAGTCTCTCCAGTGGAAAGCTTGCAGGCCCTTCTTGCATGCTTCTGCAATTACCTTCTTTTCTATCGATTTCTCAGAGGCCTTGAGAAAGAAACATCATCAAGAAAAAACATCAGATTCTATTAAAATACATCTCAGCACTGTTACCATTACATACACTTCTCATCAAATTTAGTAAACATGTTCTTTTAAGATAAGACCTATACGCCAAAAGCTTACTTCCGCTTGCTTTTACGATTATCCAGGCCCCCTGAGGAGTTAAACATTCAGGCATCTAGCGATATTGGGTTTGTTGAAGCAAGATACGCTGCAATAAGAATGTAATTTGCTGAAGTAGACATATGGAAGTGGAACATTTAGGCATGTATTCAGCAATCTGGACATACATGGTTTGTTCGTTGAATCTTATAGCAAAAGGACTGCCACGGAACCTGAAGTTGGTGCTGCTTCTTGTCACATCAAAAACACTGAGCTCATAGAGAGAGCCTTCTCTCAGCGTCGTTTGAAGGAGTTAAACCGGAACATTGTTCGACGTTTTGGATTAGCGTTGACTGAAAAAAGAGGTTAAATCAGAAGCAGGTCCTAAAGATCTTAATGTAAAACTAATAATGAGAAACAAAAAACACATACCTTCCCATCAATCAACAGCATCAATCAAAAGCATATCAGACACCCATTGGCGCACGACCTTTCTTATCATTTCGGGCCTCTGAAACCCTTCTAAATATATACATGATGAGCGAGTTTGATAAGGAGTTAAGAGGCACCAAAGAGGATGTAGTGGGCATCGTTGGCTGAATTTCATTACTGTAAACGTTTCTCAACAGAAGCAATGGAAGGGATAGTGGAACGGTATCGAGTTGGAAGAGAAGAGCTTGACGGCTGACTTCGTCAAACATATTAATGAAGTAAATGCTTCGATTAATAGAGTAAATAGCTGGAGGCACAGCGTCTGTCCACAGCAGAAACGTATTGGAAAATAAAACCAATCCCTAATTACCAATAGGCCTTGTTTGAAAAGAGTAGAAAATTCCAATAAGAATCCACTGCCAAAAAAACATATTTGGATTGCTTAAGACGTGTGCCACGTGTCCTATCTTATCTTGCTTATGTGGCATAGCGAAAAAAGAGAAAAGCTTGTTTTATTATTATACTAGATTTGTATATTGTGTTTTTGAATGAGTTGACAATGTGTTTTCGATCCATTTGATAGTAGTTACTGATAATGTGTTTGTTATTTGTCAAGGGTAGATCGTGATTTGTATTTGTTAAAAGATATGTTTTTATGTATTAATTTTTGTTTCGGACGTGTGATTTCACTACTTGAGTTCCAATATTATCTATTTCTGCAAATGATTGTTTATTTGGTTAGTGGCAGAAGTTCAACATGTATTTTGCTACGTTTTTGTTTTCTCTGGGCTATCCTCCTCTATGTAATTTTCTGAATGATTTTTTGTGATTATGTATTTGACTGAGAGCCATGGTGGCTGATGTCCCACATTCTTTTTAATCGTGGATGCCCTAGGTCTTGCTTACGCACCAAATGAATTGTAACTTAAATCCATCACTTTTTAATATGTCTAATGAATGAATGTGTACTATGCTACTTACCATTGAGTTTATTTTTTAATTTCTACAATCACCATTCAGGAGATATGTATGACCCACATTTTTCACCAAATATCAATTGTTTAGGTAGACCGGGGTTAACATTACTTCACTGTATTTGTGATTGAGTTATAGTTATAGATTTGAAAGAGAATACAATGATTGAGACTGATGTAGTAATTTTCCTAGCTGGTGCAAGTTCCCTATGATCGGTAAGCCATAAGGAGAAGGTAGATGCCGACAATATGCTACTTCACGGAGGTGTTAAAAACAGAGACGAGGAAGATAAGCTTTAGATGCCAATTCAAATTCATACTTGTAACACGTTTCAATTTTGTAACTTCATAAGCGATGATGATGAAGTAGAGCTCCTGTATTTATATGAGCAAACCATATAAAATGACATTCAGTTTATTGTTTCAGAGCAAAAATATTTTATATTTGTATAACACAATATGGTAAACTTCCTATTCTGAACAAATGTTCAAAATACAACAAACATAAACCGGTACACTTTGACCGAGCCATGGCTGAAATCACAATAACAAAAAACCTTTGCTTATTTGTTCTTTCTTATACTAAAATCTTAAAAAGCTAAGCCGTCTCTTAAAGAGATATTAAATCCTAGAAGCATTTTCAGATTCTTAATTAGGCTGATTGAATGACAGCCTTATACATTACAGAAGTGGCATTCAACGTTGATCGTTACGAAATGCAAAGACTCACTACTTTCTCATCAGAGCCTTCATCATCCTCGTCTGATTCACTATTCACTTCTTCAGGCTTTTGCCTTTGGCTTTGAGTCAGCCTTGACAACACTCGAAGCAGCAGCTCCAGCACTTACATTGGCAGTGCAGTTGAAGGGACCTCCACTTCCTCCTCCTCTTCTGAGTCAGAAGAAGAGTAATCCTCAGAAGAAAAGGAATCCACCTATTCATCGAGGTCGGGCGTTTTGTAGCCAATGAAGTAGACACTTCCTCTCACCAAGGAGTGGGAGAGTTCAAACTCCTTCTCAAAGACCAGATCGAAGCTGACCTGAGGAATCTTCTCCTCCTGAGAAAGAGTTCTATTCACAAGCTTCTTCCCAATTAACAGTCACATACATGAGAGCAGTTTCACCCATCTTCCTATTACCAATACATGCTTACATATTAAAAAAAAAAAAAGTAAAAAACTGTAAAGAAAACCAATCATGAATCTTTCAAAACTGTTAATAAGGGTATTTGAAAGCAGGATTGAGATGGAATAAGGTGGTGAAAAGAGCATCGTTGTTTGTATTAAGCTTTATACCATAAACTCTAATGGAAACATTTTGTTTCTGGTAAGGTGAAAAGGAAGAGACGGCAACACTAAGAAGACGGAGATTTAATAAAAAAGACTTAGTTTGGGCTGATACGAATCTAGACCTAGAGAGCTTTAAAAGTCCAAATCAATAGTATAGTTTGTAAGTTTCAGGGATTGACTGAAACGTGGCGCAAAACGCCCCGTCTCCAGAGTGATGTGGCAGCAGAAAAAAAGAGGTAAGTCTACTTTATTGTTATAGATAGATAGATACTAGTGGATAGCCCGTGCTACGTCCAGAGCGGTTGTCTGTTGTATTTATAAATGTTTTGTTTATGTTATATTTGTATTGTTTCTTTGTGCGAGTTAATATTTCTTCATTGAATTATTATTGTATATATAGTCTATTGTG
Source organism: Brassica napus (assembly GCF_020379485.1). Lineage (NCBI taxonomy): Eukaryota > Viridiplantae > Streptophyta > Magnoliopsida > Brassicales > Brassicaceae > Brassica > Brassica napus. The sequence continues at coordinate 34,373,764 of NC_063450.1, forward strand.
GATTAGGATATTCATTATATGTGACAATTGGTTGTTAAATATTATTTGTTTGTGTGTATTGAAGTTGTTTTTGTTTGTTGTTGTAGCACTCTTTATAATAATTTTAATGTTTCCTCATCTTTCAACTTGTGTCCATTTTATATTTTCATTTGTTTATATATTTATGTACATAATTGTTTTTCAACCTTATGTATTTTATAATGATGGTGAAATTATGTGACATATATTCACAGTTGTTCTTCTTCTTATAAATTTGTTTTGAATTTTAACTTAAGTAGTCTAACCAATATTTTACCTCAAGGTAAATATATGTACATTACTTAGGATGCAGTTAATGCATCTTATTTCTTCAGCTGGACTATTAGGAAAACAAATTCCCCAATCTTGAGGTTCTATAAAATACAATTTAATTTTAAATCTGAAGTAAGTTTCTAGTTTAAATCTTAAAGCAAGATTTTAGTTCAAAGCAATTAATAATATACAGAATCAACTAAAGGATCATTTTCTAATGGATTTCCCTGAATGAAGTTGAAATACATATAATCTTACGTTTAGATTTCTTAATAGCTTTGACAATTAGAACGTAGTTGCAATTATTGCATTAGAAGAACAGCAAACAACCATCCAACTACATAAACTGATTTGAATAGATTATGAACTTTGGTTAGAACTTTTTGGTTGACCAAATTTCTTTAGAATCATCATCAAACCCAAAAAGTAGATTTCCATTCTTTCGTATTGATTCGACTTTTTTTATTGTTTGTAACTCTTGAAAAACAATAATGAATTATAAATGAATAATTTGAGGGAAAGTACTTTGAAACTACGGTTAAAGACATCTAAGCCTAAAAGATAAAACTCTATTACGTAATTATATGTCATTATACTGACTTGACTTTTTTTTAAATAAAATTTTATTCTACCCAAAAAGTGATGTAGTAAAGTTATTTCTCAAAAAAAAAAAACATACCAAAAGTGATGTAGCAAATCATTTTATCACATTTAAGATTATTTATGAGAGCTTTTATTTTTTGTTATGTATCTACGTATAAAATTCTGAAATTCAAAAAATGAAACCATTTGTTTTGAAAGAGAAACAAACTTGCAAAAGAAAGAGTTATTCTGTAAGGGAAAAATAGCAGGCGGAATAAATGAACCCGGATTACACTTTGTCACGATGAGTAAGACTTCTAATCATTGCTCGGGCCTGGGCGTTCGGTGGTCCGTTCGGTTTCGGTCCGGGTGATTCGGATTTTCAGATTTTTGGATTTTCGGTGTTATACTCATAAGTACCATTTGGTTTTTACTAATTATCGGATTGGGTTCAGTTCGGTTCCTTCCGGGTTCGGTTCAGATCGGATTTATCCAATGTTTAAAATCGTTCAAAAATATATTTTTAAAAACCTCGAAAATTGACCCAAAAAATTCAAAATATATAAATTATTTACAAATCTAATTAAAAATTAGTTAAACTATCTAAATTAAATAAAATGAATTCAAAATAACAAATAAAACAAACTACAAATATATTTTGAATACTCTAAAATATTTAAATCACCTTAATATATATAAAAACATTAACATATTTAACTAATTTCGGATATCTTCGGATCCTATTTCGGTACGGGTTATAACCAAAGTCCAAAGTAGTAAGTTCATAAGTCTCATTCGAATATTTTTGTAAAACAGTTCGGATTCGGTTTCGGTTTTTCTGGTTCGGGTTAAGGTCAGTACTTCGGGTTGAGTTAAAAACGCCTAGGCCTAGCTCAGATTTTTAGAAAATAAGATGATCTAGCTAGTTTTAAAAAAAAAAGTGTTAAAAAAAAAGAAAATGATCTAGCTAGAGGAAGAATACATACACAACCCCTTTCGTGTCTCTTTTCTTTACATGTAAGAAAACGTGTCCAATCTATCGTATGTACTACGTAGTCCCAAACATCGGTCTAGTTTGTGGACATCTTTCATGTTTCTGAGTTCATGGTAGTTTGATAAAAAACACGAAGAAAAATACAGATAAAGATTTGAAGAAGAATAGAGTGAGGTTCTCTCCTTAGAGTTTCGTCTCTTTAGGTTCAAGTCTTTACCTCAATGCTAGTTGGGTCACCTATCTGGGCTCAGCAGGATCGAGTTGGCTCACACCGACGGTCATAGAAGAAGACGGAGAGACTTCATAAGCAACAGTTTATGAGCCACCACTTGTTGTGATTTTGGGTTTAATGGGGCTCGAAGAATGAATCTCTGTGCGTTGGTCATTCCACCACTAGCCGGAAACGCCTCCAACTCCCAAATTATTTAGCATTGAAGAGATTTTGGCTCGTGATCACTCCACCCAAACTCGAGTAGTAGAATGAGACACTGCCCTGATAGGAGGTGAAATACTGGTATATGTTGTTGTCTCCAACAGAGAAAGAGCTTGTTAAATCGAACTGTTTGGTGTACATCTGAAACTTCTCTTCCGCGAAACTCACATCACCGAAGTAGTCATGTCCCATGTTGTCAAAAGAGTTGTTGCAGTACCGACTCAGATGCGTTGGCGGCTGAACGCTGGGTCTGAAATAGCGTCAGTGCGGTGTGAGGCGTGGTGCATCGTCCGCCTTCCTGAAAACACCTCGCTTCAAGTCCTCAAGGCGACAACCCCTCAGGTGGAGATAGCTTCTAGCCTTAGAGTCTCCTAGGCACGCTTCTTTACACATAGCATGAACCAACGTCGAGCTTTTGTTTGGTTTAGCTATTGGCTTCTTAAGATAAGTCTTAGCAGTATGACGTTTCTCGGAGGTGCTATGCAGCTATGGATCATCTCCTCTGGAAAATTCACCTTAGCTCTATCACCACAGATCCTGCATGCAACTACATCATAAGCTCTTGATTTTTCCTGAGAAGTGTTGAATGCTCCAAGCAATTATCGAGAGTCTTTTCTGTGATCACAGATCTCAGCGGCCATTTTCCCCTAGGGCGCGGCCTAATTCTATTTACTGATTCTTTCTCTTTCTCTTGGAAGATTTCTCACTGGATTTCACAGTTTTGTTGTCAGAAACTGAACCTAATGGAGTAAAATCACACAATATCAATCGATCATATGATAGACTCAGAGAGGAAGGTTGAAAATACGCATAAACAAAACTGCATGTCTTAGCGAGTAACATGATTTGGACATATTAACAACACAATATAATCAACGTAGTAACAATACAAAAAAAAAAAAAAAGTAACAAAACAGTTAATATCAACCATAGACTTGAAACAGTAGTTGACGTTAAACACTGAGTAACTTTGAAAACAAAGATCTTGAAGATATAAAATCATTTCAATTTTTTTTGATATGATCATATAAATTTAGAAACGTCAAATAACTCCTTTACTAATTGATAGACTGTAAATATTCCGAGAAATAAAGAAAGGCTAATAAGCATATAGTAAAAGAATAAATCTATAAAAGGTTGAATGTGAATTACTGGTATATGTTGTTAGCTCCGATATTGAAAGAGTTTTTTACCATTAACCGGTACCAGTTCATCAGAATAAACCACGTCTGGTGGGCTGCTGCGTAGACCAAAGAACTTTGTATTTGACACACGCCCATAACGAACTTGGGATCATATCTTCTGTATATAACACATCTGGCGTTTCATCAAATAACGAGATTAGTCTAACATCACCTTGCAAGAGACAGAGAGAGTTGTTCTGGTTTACCTTCATGAATTCGCCATTTACAGGACACCACGCCAATACGAAACATGTAAACAATATATGAAACCAGTGATACAAATGTGGATACCGAGAAAAAATAAGCTTCCCCCAAAGGAGCCTTAGTACGCCTCCGGTTTCGACTTGTCAGCATCAGCCAGAACTTCACATGTAAATCACCAACCCAATCCAAATCAACGGAAATGAAAACTCATGACGAAATATATCGAACTTTAAGAATGACGACAAGGAAATGCTAACCTATGGTCGTAGACGTGACCAAGCCTTGGACTTGTGCATTTTTTTTTTGATATCAAGACAATGGCCGGAGCATCACTAACCTTCAGATCCAAAGTTCTCAGCCCCTAGTCACCAGACTCCCATCCAGGACTTGAAACCTGATTTTGATTTTCAATCGTCAATCACAGATGCGGAAAAAATGAGCAAATGTAAATTCTTTGTGCACGCAAAGAACTAAAATAAAAAGTTTACTTACTGATAGCCATTAATAAGAATCTAGGATGATGATGAAAGCTTCTCCTATCAAAGACTGAAACTCTCCGCCATGAAACCCTAACGATTTGGTATCTTCTTTCCCGGCGAAGATGAGAGAGAGAGAGAGAGAGAGAGAGCCTTTTGATATGATATGTCAGTCTGTCTACACCAACCTGCCTTCAACTCTGAAAGAAAAACTTGAGAATTCGCCATAATCAACGCTGAGAGAGTGTTTAGTCGGAACAAAGATTGTAAGCCACTGAATTATGCTGAAGTCTCGATTCGGGCTCATATGAATACTGGATGAAATGGGTAACGAAGACAGGGAAGATGGATGGTTGAGCAAGAACTAACTGCTTCGATTGAATGACATTACTAAGCACAATTACTTAACATCCGGGAAGTGGAGGAGGATAAGCGTTATGTAGAAGGTTTCAGACAAGATGTCGTCTCTGGAAACATAAGAACACAGAATATGAAAACCCTAACAACATGTGAGACGCATAAGATAAACGATAAAACCCATCACATTATTCATTTGAAGATGTAGCCCACAATGAAAATCTATACGAAAAAGCTCCTTCATGTTATAAATCCATGATATGGATATGTGGATTGCCATTAACCATCAAGGAGGTTTACATCCGTCCAGACTATCCGGTCCGTCTACACCCGTCTCCGGTTCGTCTCATCCGTCCAAGACTAGTCAAGATGAAGACTCATTCAACCGGAGCATTTATGAGCTTTGACCAAGTCTAGATATTTGTGGTCAATATGTAATAAATGTGTAGATACTCTCCTTTGTTGTAAACCCTTGGAACCTCCACTATATATTGATAGTGAGAGCTAATGAGAAAGACACAACTTTCACAACAACACTTCTCTCATATTTCTAACACGTTATCAGCACGATTGTGCTCTCCACCTGAGAAATCTCTCTCAGCCGGCGATCCTCTTTCCGGCCAGCTCCTCCGGTGCTCAGCCTTTGCTCCACCGGCGCTCAGCCTCCTCTCCACCAGGCCACCTCTCTCTCTCCGCCGGAAAACTCCTCTCTCTCTCAAATTCCGGCCAACTCTCACGGTGGTCCTCTCAGATTCTTGTGGTGAAAAAGGTAAACAAATCAAAACCTTGAAATCTATAGAACACCATTATGTCTGAAACAAATCTAGGATCTATATGAATCCATAACTTATAAACAATCTATGGATTTAAAATATTGATCTTGTTTCTATGATCCATATGATCCATATGAAACTTGATTCTAAAAGTATCTTGAATCCATAAAACTTAAAATTCTCTAAAGGTTCTATGTTTCTCTAAAAAACTTATAAACTTATCAAAATACCTAAAGATCTACATGAATCTTGTTTATAAAAACTTATGAATCATAAAATTATTAGAGAAAGCTTAAACCTTTTTGATTCAATCCTTTTGTTTGGCCATTTTACCAGATGTGATAAACATAAGTGTATAATCTGGCCAAAACAAAATTCCATCAATCCCTTGTTGTGCCATTTTCGGCCAGAACTCCTAAAATCAGTCAACCCATCAATAAAATCGAAATTAAAATCATTCATTGCATATCCTTGACTATTAATATTTATTTTGTAACTATCAAAGTTTTAAAAACCTTTTATGATTTTATAAATGCATAATCGATTTTATAAATGCTTGTTTGATTTTATTAAAAGCATATCTTTGACTGAAAATTATTTCTAAAAGTTTTATAAGCCATAGTCTTGTTTTAAATTGATATGTCATAAGGTAGAATAAAATCTGGTTGAAATCATTTGATCATATTGTTAATTAAACCAACCATGAACCGATTTTATATCATACTGAATTTTGATCACATAAGTTTGCTAGTTAAAATAAAACTTGATCTAGTTTCATCCTTGAACTTGATTCTATGATTAAATTATGTACTGATCATTTGCATACCTGATAGCATCATTTAGTAAATCATTAGATCGAACTTGAATCATCCATGAACTGACCTTTGCATGCATCCAACTATCATATTGTTAAAACTGGACATAGGTATCACATAATTGAAACCAAACATACATGTTCGCATAGCTTTAGCAATGATGATACTAGTGCGTCTGAAGTGGTTCATGTTGTTTGCATCTAAATGATTCACACTGTTTGCATATAGTTAGACAAAATCGGTTTCCATTTAAAATTTAGTACATTTGCTTTATTCAAAATTTATAAACCAAGTTTTAACCGATTTTGAAAATCTACTTTGGTTTACAAATATCTTGAACATTATAAAAGTTATTTGTCTTGTCCATGATGCATTTTTAAATCCATCCACATTGATTGACAAAATTTTTATCTTAATACATATAAAATATTTTCTGAAAATAAAATGCATAATAAATCATCAATCTCCTTGGCATATAAATTCAAATCCGGATTTATATTATGAATCCTTACTCCTTTATGGATATTTGATTCAGATGTCGAAAATCAACAACCTTGAATATGCTTCCCTCAATCTCTCCGGAGATAATTACCTCCAATGGGAGCTTGATACCAAAATCCTCTTAAGGTCCAGAAACCTTGGTGATACTATCACTGAAGGCACTGAGCCATCAGACAAGGATAATTACAAGGCACTTGTTGTCATTCGCCATCACCTTGCTGAAGGTCTCAAGGACCAGTATCTCACAATTGAGAATCCTCTGGAACTTTGGACAGAGTTGAAAACCAGATTTAATCATCAGAAAACTGTGATATTGCCAAAAGCCCTTTATGATTGGAGAAACCTGAGAATCCAAGACTATAAGTCTGTGGAAGAATATAACTCGGCTTTGTTCAAAATAGTCTCAAAGTTGAAACTTTGTGGTGAGACTATTACTGATGCTGATATGTTGGAGAAAACATTCTCCACATTCCACACCAGCAATGTTGTGCTTCAGCAACAGTACCGAGAGAAGGGTTTCTCCACTTATGCTGCCTTAATCTCTTGTTTGTTGCTAGCTGAGCAAAACAATGAGTTGCTCATGATGAACAGTGAGCTAAGGCCTCCTGGTGCTAAAGCATTGCCTGAGGCACATGCGGCCGTAGAGCCAAAGGATGAGACTCCAAGAGAGTCATACCATGGTCGCATGAGAGGCCGTGGTAGATGGCAAGGTCGTAACCGTGGATTTCAACCACGTGGCCGTGGATTTCAACCACGAGACCATCTTGGTCGCAGCCGAGGCCGAGGCTACAGCCGAGGTCATCAAGCTAACCGTGGGTATAAGTCCGACTTCAAAACCCATGGCTCGAGCTCGACCAAATCTGCTTGCTATCGTTGTGGGATGACCAATCATTGGGCTAATAAATGCAAAACTCCCCAACACCTTGTTAAGCTCTACCAGGAGAGCATAAAGGGCAAGAACTCTGAGGCAAATTTCGTCCATTATGATAATGAGAATGATCTGGACCATGAGGATGATCAAGCCCATGGCAGAGATGGTCATGAGGATTTTGAGACTTCAGACCTCCTTACAAGTGGCTGAATATGAAGATTTCGATATCATATTGCTTTTGTCTTTGCATTTTGAATTCTTGATTTGGCTTTATGTTCTATGACTTTGGCAATTCTATTTATGAAATAAAGTTTTTACTTTATATATATGCCTTATACAAAGTCGAAATTATTAAGAACATAAAACAAAGCCATTAAAAACATACTTTAAACCTTAAGTAATATCTAAGGTGTTGACTCTTGTCTATTTTCAGAAATGAAAGAAGACAAGAACCAGCTAGTAGTGGATAGTGGATCAAGTCACACTATATTAAAAGACAAAAGATATTTTGTTAACCTCATTTTAAAGAGTGCCAATATCAATACTATAGCAGGCACGGCCAGCCTTATTGAAGGCCATGGCCCGGCTCACTTAGTGATGCCTAAAGGCACGCATTTAGAAATTTCTAATGCATTATATTCTCCAAAATCAAAGAGAAATCTGTTAAGTTTCAAAGACATTCGCATGAATGATCTACATGTTGAAACTAGGGGCGAGGGAAAGAAAGAATTCCTCTTGATTTATGAAAATGCCCAAGGCCATAAGAAAGTCCTAGAGACTATCCCTGCTATATCAATAGGCCTCTATTGTGCCAATATAAAATCGAGTGAGGCTAACACTTCAATTCCTAATGAGTTCAGAGAAGCCTTTAAACAATGGCATGAAAGGCTTGGCCATCCTGGCAGATCCATGATGCGCAAAATAATCTCGAGCTCAACTGGCCATTCCTTGAAAGATAGGATAACTATCCCTATGAGCATTACATGTATTCCATGCTCACAAGGAAAATTAATAATAAGGCCATCACCTGGAAAGGTGAGTAAGGAAACATTAAACTTTCTGGAAAGAATACATGGTGATATATGTGGACCAATACACCCACCTTGTGGGACATTTCGATATTTTATGGTCCTCATTGACGCATCGACCAGATGGTCGCATGTTTGTCTATTATCATCTAGAAACTTAGCATTGGCAAGACTATTGGCACAGATCATAAGACTGCGAGCCCATTTTCCAGATTTTCCACTAAAGACTATACGTCTTGACAATGCAAGTGAATTCAGTTCCCAAGCTTTTAATGATTACTGTATGTCCATGGGGGTAAGTGTGGAACACTCCGTGGCACATGTACATACACAGAATGGATTGGCCGAATCCTTCATTAAAAGAATCCAGTTGATTGCTCGACCATTACTCATGAGGTCGAAGCTACCAGTATCAGCTTGGGGACATGCGGTATTACATGCTGCTGAATTAATACGCATAAGGCCATCCAGTGAACATAAATATTCTCCATCCCAATTACTCTCGGGTCATGAGCCAGACGTATCCCATATCAAAATATTTGGATGTTCTGTGTACATCCCTATTGCACCACCACAGAGAACAAAAATGGGACCTCAAAGGAGGATGGGAATATATGTTGGTTTTGATTCTCCAACCATTATTAAATATCTTGAGCCTACTACTGGAGATTTATTTAAGGCCAGATATGCTGATTGTCATTTTGATGAATCAGAGTACCCAACATTAGGGGGAGAAAATAACAAGCTGGGCAAAGAAATTGTATGGAATCAAACATCCTTATCATGGCAAGATCCTCGGACTCAATCATGTGATTTAGAGGTCCAGAAAATAATTCATATGCAAAAGCTAGCTAATCAATTGCCTGATTCCTTTGCTGACCCGAAAAGAGTGACTAAGTCCTATATACCAGCTTGTAATGCACCAATAAGTATTGATGTCCAAGATGGACACAATCAAGTGGCTACAGAGTCTAAAGCACGTCTTAAGCGTGGTAGACCAATTGGTTCCAAAGATAAAAGACCTCGGAAACTAAAGAAAGGTGCAAAAGAAACCGAGGTCATAGATTGTCCAGACAAGGCCGAAATGGCCATGCCTAAGGTACCAACCAATGAGACTCGGGACGCCGAGCCTCATGGTACTGAAGGTGCTAATGATGAGATCTCAATTAATTATTTAATGTCTGGGACAAGATGGAACCGGAAAGATGTCGACATCAATGATATATTTGCATACCAAGTAGCCCTTGATGTTATGGACTTAGATGAGGATCATGAACCCACGTCTATACTAGAGTGCACTCAAAGATCAGATTGGCTCAAATGGAAAGAAGCCATAAACGTGGAGTTAGAATCATTTAAGAAAAGGAATGTCTTTGGATCGATTATCCGGACACCTTATAATGTTAAACCAGTGGGATATAAGTGGGTATTTGTGAGGAAAAGAAATGAACATGGTGAAATTGTAAGATACAAAGCACGGCTTGTTGCACAAGGATTCTCACAAATACCAGGCATCGATTATGAGGAGACATACTCCCCTGTGGTGGATGCAACTACATTTCGATTTTTAATAAGTCTGGCCATCAAAGAAAATTTGGATATGCGGTTAATGGATGTTGTAACCGCATACCTTTATGGTCCACTGGATAACGAAATATATATGAGATTACCAGAGGGTGTTGAGCTCAAAGCTAATAAAGGTTCTCGAGAAGAACACTGCATAAGGCTGAACAAATCCTTATATGGACTTAAGCAAAGTGGTCGAATGTGGTATAATCGCTTAAGCGAATACCTTGCCAAAGTTGGCTATAAGAACGACCCTATCAGTCCATGTATCTTTATAAAGAAGTTTGCAAACAAAGGATTTGTTATCATAGCAGTGTATGTTGATGATTTGAACATCATTGGAACCCCTGGGGAAATCGCCCAAACAGTTGAATATCTCAAGAAAGAGTTTGAAATGAAAGACCTAGGTAAAACTAAAGTCTGTTTGGGGTTACAACTTGAGTACATAAAAGGAGGAATCCTTGTGCATCAAAAGGCATATACAGAAAAAGTACTCAAGAGATTTAACATGGACCAGGCTCACCCATTGACCAGCCCAATGGTCGTGAGGTCCCTTGGAGTGGACACTGACCCATTTCGTCCTAAGGACGAGAATGAGAATGTCCTGGGTCCAGAAGTGCCTTACCTCAGTGCCATAGGAGCGTTACTGTATTTGGCTAGCCACACTAGACCAGATATATGTTTTGCCGTGAGTCTCCTAGCCCGTTTTAGTTCATGTCCGACCCAAAGGCACTGGAATGGAATTAAACATATCCTACGTTACCTTCAAGGAACTAAGGATTTGGGTCTATTTTATACCAATGAAACCAAAGATGGTTTAGTAGGCTTTGCTGATGCAGGCTACTTATCTGATCCACACCATGCTCGGTCCCAAACCGGATATGTGTTCACTCATGGTGGTACTGCAATATCATGGCGTTCCATGAAACAAACTATAGCAGCCACATCATCAAATCACTCAGAAATCTTAGCCATGCATGAGGCAAGTCGTGAGTGTGTATGGTTGAGGTCTATGACTCAACACATCCGATCAGATAGTGGAATGGTCGAGGACAATGGTCCGACCATCATATATGAGGATAATGCAGCCTGCATTGCTCAACTCAAAGATGGGTATATCAAAGGTGACCGAACCAAACATATACTACCCAAGTTCTTCTTCACACATGAGTTGCAGAAAGCCAAGGAGGTCAGCGTCACTCAAATCCGGTCAAGTGAGAACTCAGCCGACCTCTTCACCAAGTCACTTCCCACCAGCACATTCAGGAAGCTTACGCAGCAGATTGGCATGCGAAGACTCAAGGACCTTCAGTGATGTCCAAATCAGGGGGAGTAATGTGTGTTGTACTCTTTTTCCTGTCCTTGGTTTCCCTTTTTACCACATTGGGTTTTGGGTTTTCCGGGAGAGGTTTTAATGAGGCAACGTTAGCACATTACAAGCCCGATATGGTTATGGCATCCAAGGGGGAGTGTTATAAATCCATGATATGGATATGTGGATTGCCATTAACCATCAAGGAGGTTTACATCCGTCCAGACTATCCGGTCCGTCTACACCCGTCTCCGGTTCGTCTCATCCGTCCAAGACTAGTCAAGATGAAGACTCATTCAACCGGAGCATTTATGAGCTTTGACCAAGTCTAGATATTTGTGGTCAATATGTAATAAATGTGTAGATACTCTCCTTTGTTGTAAACCCTTGGAACCTCCACTATATATTGATAGTGAGAGCTAATGAGAAAGACACAACTTTCACAACAACACTTCTCTCATATTTCTAACACTTCATAACTTAAACAGATGATGACAGGTGGTTCAAGGAAAAGACAGAAAACTCAATTTTATTGTTATATACTAAGGGTATTCGGGGTCAGACATTTTATTTTTCATTGAGTTCAATTTGTTTATTTGTTCCATTTGTTAGTTGTTAGTCATGTATTCTAATCTCTTTTTATTGGTTTGATAATAGAAATAAGATAAGTATGTGATAATTGCAACATAATGTAAAGTTGATGTTCCAAAGGTAAAATAATGTAAATGGGCTTTGGACATCATCTTAATGCATTTTTGTCTCATGCGGAGCTATAATGGAAGAGACTTTTAATAATGGAAGCGATGCAATGTTTTTTTTGTTTACTACTAATTGTTTAATACTTGACTTTTATGGTTTTATCTTAAACAGATATTTGATAGTATAAGTTAACATATAAGGGGGTAATAATCGTTTTTCTTAAATAGAGTAAACAATAAATAATTTTTTTTTATTTTTTTCTTGATAGAAGTAATGTAATTTACCTTTTGGTCTTTAAAAAGTAAAGTAAACAATAACATAATTTTTTATCTATGAGAAATGTAATCGAAAAATTTCTCCACTCTTAGAAAGTAGTAACAATTCTTACATAGATGGTCCATGTTTTGGAGGTCGCAACTTCGTGGAGGTTTGAGTCTGGCCATGTTGTTTAGATATATGTCCTTCAGAGGAATACCGTAAACACCGAGTGTTTTTTTTTATCTTTCTCCAGCAAAGGTTGGATGTAGATAGTGTGTTCCCAGTCAAAGATATCTACGATCTTTTTCCCCTCTTTGATTTTTCCTGTGCACAGCAGTAATAAACCACAAAGGTATCCCTCATCGTATTTTCCATAAGTAGAATGGCGTAGATGATTGAGTGCTTTGATTGATTTGTCATGGAAGAAAAACTGATTTATTTCCTCAACATAGTGTGCTTCAGGGTTGTTGTTTTCTAAGCATAACTTCATTAAGTGTGTGATGAAACACCATCCTCAGTACAGATGCAAAATATTCTACGTTCAGGTTGTAGAAACAGGATGTGGGCGCCATGACTGAAGTGTCTTCAACTGTCATAAGATAAAAAGATCTTGTTGGGTTATTGGTTTATGTATATTTGTGGATTGATTTTAGGCATCGGTGTTCAGTTTTTTATTCATTTCTAGTTCTTTTTCTATTTCTAATTTTTCGGTTCACTACAAGAAAACATCAAGGATTCTGAGGGAAAAAATCGTCGGAATTTCGTCGGAATATCGTTATTCCGACGCAATTCCGACGAAATACGTCGTCGGAAATAATTCCTCGGAATTTCTATTTTCCTCTGAAATCCCTCGGAATTTTCCGACGGAATTCCGAGGAAATAAATTTCCGAGGAAATTCCGAGGATCCCTTGTTTGTCGGAAAAGTCCTCGGAATATACCGAGGTAGAACTTCGTCGGGATAATTCCTCGGAAGTTCATCGATCGATGCGTGTTTGGACATATATACATCGATCGATAGGAGTATACCGACGGACTTTTTCCTCGGTTTATTCCGAGGAACTGTTCCCTCGGTATATTCCGAGGGATCCGTTCCTCGGAATTTTCCGAGGGAGTTGTCCCTCGGAAAATTCCGAGGGAAATGTCCCTCGCTATATTTAAAAAAAAAACGGATCGATCGATGCGTTTTTGTTCAAAAACGCATCGATCGATGTAGTGAAAAATATAATTAATTTCCTCGAAATGTAAAAAATATTAATTTTTTTGAAAAAATAAAATTTCTGAAATTTAAATTCGAAAATATGAAATTAAAAGTAAAATTGAAATCATACTAATTAATATTCAAAGTTTCACAAATAAAAATAAAACATTCCGAGATTGGGGAAAAAAAAAACTACGGGTCTGGCACGTCCGGGAACACCTCGTTCGGGTACATCCTCTGCATCATCTCCATCATTTGCTGGTTCAGCCTCCTCTGTGCCTCATAGCCCGCCTGTTGAGCCGCCATCTGGGTCTCCAACAAAGATATTCGATCATCTTTGTCCTTCAACTGAGCCGTAAGTACTTCTGGATCAACAAAGGGCGGTGGTGCAGAAGAAGGAGGAACCGACCGGGTGCGACGACCCAAACCGAACAAACGTCCCTTCTTCTTTGGAACCGACTGAATAGAAAAAAGCCAAATTTAGAAATTTAAACCAAGAAATAAATGAATTGAACTTAAAAAAAAAAGAACTTACGGATTCAACGATTTCGTTGATTCGAAACCGGGACAAGTTGGTCGAAGCCGTCGAAGCGTCATCCTCGGTTTGAAGCTGAGACACTTCGTCTACCACCTGAGTTTGGACCAGGTCGACCACGTCCCTCACAAGACCGTCATCAATCTGGCCGGTCTTCTTGTTGGTATACGCCCTCCTCATTAGGGCGAGATCATCGACCGGCTCGCCATCATTTTCTTCCGCCTTGAAAAAAAACATAAAATTAAAGAAACATTAGAAATTAGAAGAAATGCACAATAAATTTAAATTCTGAAACTCAAATAATTGAAGAAAAAGCGGTTGAACTTACCATGCGATCTCCGAGAGTGGCAATAGATTGAGCACCCAAGTTATGCTTGTAGATGCCCTTCCCTTTACGGTCGCTCCTGCGGTTGGTGGAGTTGGTGGAAGAAGTTTCTTTCGTCTCCTCCTTATCCCAATGCGCACACAACTCCTTCCAGACCGTATCGTTCATCGACTTTGGGACCTTTTAATTAAAAAAAAAAAAAAGTTTAATAAATTAAAAAATAGTTTAATAAATTAAAAAATTGTTTAATAAATTAAATCGAACCTTATTGATTTCCCACTTCTTCTTCCACTCGTGGATCTGCTTCCCATAGTTGTCCATTACTTTATGGACGAAGTGGTGATAGATAAAGAGCGTCTCATCGGAATTCCAGTTGAACTCTTGCTGAAAAAAAACACAATTAGTAGAAAATTTATATTAAAGATTAAAAATATAAGTAAAAAATTAGAATACTTACCGCAAACTGACGAAACCACAGAACCTGCTTGTCGGTTGGGAAGTGAGTGAAAGTCGGATGTCCACTGTCGAGGGCCGAGTACATCATACGGTTGATCCATGCGCTGATCCCGTTCCCGGATCGGTTGAACCTTATTAAAAGAACAAACGGTTAATAATGAATCCAAATTTAAAGAAAAAAAATGTTTAATTACCATGTTTGACCCCGTCCATGTGGATACGGAGTGAGATACGGAAGATGGTCACGACCGGGCTGTTGAACCAACTCCGCAACCCTCATCACTCCCGGAGGACCCGGAGGAACAGGAGCGGATGCAGCAGCGGGAGCGAGAGGAGCATGAGCGGGTGCAGCAGAGGGAGATGTATGGTTGGAGCTGTGGGGCGAAGGGGAATCCTGAAAATGGCTGGAATCCCGAGACTGGCTCCCCGTACCACCACGACCACGACGCTGTCGAGGCCGGGTCTGATCATCATGAGACCTGTAAATTAAAAAAATATATTTAATAAATACAGAAATATATAAATTAATTTTTTTTATTAAAAAAAAATCCCAAATAATTTAATCACAGAAAAAGATTTATATATATTAAATTTTTTTAATAAATATATAAAATAGTTCTAATAAACAAAAATAGTTTTAATAAATAAAAATTGTTTAATAATTAAAATGTTTTTTAAATCCAAAAAATCGAATTTATATAGAAATTTTTTTTTGTAAAATCCAAAAAATCGAATTTATATAGAAAAATCGTTTTGTAAAATACAAAAATCGATTTTATATACAAAAATCGATTTTATAAATACAAAAAATAAAAAAATTATAAAAAAATTCTAAATCAATTCAACAAAACAAATTATTCAACCAAATCACAATTCTAAACCTATTATACAACCAAATCACAATCCTAACCAATCACCCTAACAAAAATCTATCAAAACTACACAAAAACCTAACAAATAGAACCTAAGAGAGTGGGATAGGGTCCTTACATGATTTGTGTAAGAGAAGAGGGAGATCGCCGGAGATATCGTCGGATTTCAGGGGGAAATCGCCGGAGAGAAAGAGAGGAGTCGCGCAGAGGAAGAAGAGAGAAATGGGGAAGAAGAAGGGGCTCGTGGTTATAAAACCTAGGGTCCGACGGACATTATCCGTCGGAATTCCGTCGGAATTCTAATTTCAATTTTCGCGAAATATTTGCCCGGTAAAATGAAAATATTCCGAGGAAATTCCGACAGATAGTAAAATATCCGTCGGAATTTCCTCGGAATATTCCGAGGAAATACCGAGGAACTAGTGTTTGGGGTTTCAAAACATCAATTTTTTTTGCCGTATTTCATTTCTTATACAATTGTAATGCATACCATTGAGGATTCTTTGTATACATGAGCATAAACCATGAAATAACAAATTTCAAAACTAATTGAAAGTATTCCCTTTACCGTTCGTTAAAAGGTATAAGTGTTTCTCTTATGTTGCGAGATTTCGTTCATACAATCGGAAAAGTGTTAATTATACGGTAAGGAACAAATTTTTGACTTCATAATGAACGTAAGACACTTAATAAGGGTTATATAGGTGTTATTCAAACGGCAAAACGTTGTTTTCGGTTTAAAAACCCTATTTCCTCGGAATTTCCTCGGATTATTCCGAGGGAACTCCGACGAAACCCTCTTCTTCCTCGAAATTTCCTCGGAATATTCCGAGGAAATTCCGACGAACTAGTGTTTGGGGTTTCAAAACGTAATTTTTTTAAAAAAAACGCATCGATCGATGCGTTTTTGAACAAAAACAAATCGATCGATTACTAAGATGGCCCGGGCCGTAAGATTGTGATCGATCGATGAGAGTATCCCATCGATCTATCGACAATCTGAATTGTTCCTCGGAATTTCCTCGGAAAATCTTGTATGTTTTTTTAAAAATGCATCGATCGATGCGTTATAGAACAAAAACGCATCGATCGATTACTAGGATGGACCGGGCCGTAAGATTGTGATCGATCGATGAGATTAACCCATCGATCTATCGACAATCTGAATTGTTCCTCGGAATTTCATCGGAAAATCTTGTATGTTTTTTTAAAAATGCATCGATCGATGCGTTATAGAACAAAAACGCATCGATCGATTACTAGGATTTACGGGGCCGTAAGATTGTGATCGATCGATGAGAGTAACCCATCGATCTATCGACAATCTGAATTGTTCCTCGGAATTTCGTCGGAAAATCTTGTATGTTTTTTTAAAAATGCATCGATCGATGCGTTATAGAACACAAACGCATCGATCGATTACTAGGATGGACCGGGCCGTAAGATTGTGATCGATCGATGAGAGTATCCCATCGATCGATCGACAATCTGAATTGTTCCTCGGAATTTCCTCGGAAAATCTTGTATGTTTTTTTAAAAACGCATCGATCGATGCGTTATAGAACAAAAACGCATCGATCGATTACCAAGATGGCCCGGGCCGTAAGAATGTGATCGATCGATGCGTTATAGAAACAAAACGCATCGATCGATGCGTGTTCGGAAAACAGAATTATAAGGCAAAACCCGACCTTTTTTGGATCTAAACCTTAGAACTCTCATCCCCTCCGATTTCCCCTATAATTCGCCCCCCCCCCTTTCTCTCTCTATAATCATCCGATTTGAACAATTTTGGGCTCTATTCCACTTGATTTTTCGAGCTCTACCTGATTCCTACACTCGTCTTCACCCTAAGACAGGTATACTCCGCGAATCTCCACATTCTGAAATCGTGTTCTTGAGCAATTTTTGGGTTTTGTGAATTTCTTATTTCCGTGTTGATTCCTTGATCAAATATGCATGAAACAGATGTTTAAACATGGAATAGAACACAATTGTCTGTGATCAACGAGTTTGGAACATGATTTGAGATGATTTAGGGATAGAGAATTTTTTTCAATTTCGTTTTTTTTATCACAACTCGATTTTGCTTTTCATTTTCATGTTCAGCTTTGCCTTCTTAATTGATTATAACCATGTTGAGAGCAATGATTCTATTTTGTAGAGAATGAAGCGCACGAAAACATCAGCAAAGAAAAACACACAAGAAGCGGGTTCGTCACAGCTGGAGAAGCAAAGGCCAAAGAAGTGGGATAAGTCTGATACCACCCACTACAACAACATGAAGAAGGTAGCCGTTCCGGCTACACAACTAGCATGTCCTGAGACGATGACAATATTGGGAATCAAAGCAGACATTGAAGGACTGTTCCAGAACATGGGTCTAGGCCAACTATGCAACCTCAAGGAACCCACTTATCCGGAGTTGGTACGCCAGTTCATAGCATCCGCATACGTCACCCGTCCCGATGATAGCCATCAGGAAGGTTTTCTGGCATTCGTAGTGCAGAAAGTATACTATGAGGTATCTTTCACAGACCTCTGCGGACTATTTGGATTGAGTGCGGGGGAGAGGACATATGGTCTTTATTGGACTTCAGAGCTGTTGAACTTCTGGGAAACGATTGGCACAGGGGTTTATAGATCTTCTCAGGCAAAGGAGTCACTTATCCGGAGCCCAGTACTGAGATATGCGACACGCCTCATTGGCTCATTGCTATACGGGACAACCACAGCCGCATCAGTCACGCAATGGGAGTTGTGCCTCCTGTACCAAGGTGTGAGGCATTTGCTACCGGCATTTGGAAACTCTACATTCCCACCTGCTACTGCCTTCAACATGGGAGCGGTGCTGGCCGCAAACTTAGCAGGATACAAGGGGAAAGTAACCAAATCCAAGAGCAATGCATGTGGATTTGGTGCAGTGATTACTCGGATCCTTAGACATGTGGGTGTAGACTGTGAGAACCACCAGGTAGCACTGGACAGATCGAACAACATTGCTTGGAACTACCTGGATGTCATTTCTCTAGTAAGTAAGGAGTTCATAGCTGGTCCCCACTCGAGGATCGATCGGGATGGTCCTTACGTCTACGTATTCCAGGACCGAGCGAAGAAAACACTCTACTGCCACCTGCCTCAGATCGGCCTGACTGCTCTACTTTCAGAGGCTGCAGTTGAGTTTCTACCCCCTGCTACCGCACTAGTAGACAAGCCATCCTTCTTCACGCCAAAATATCAGACCAAAGGCAAGGGCGTGGTTGATGAAGAAGGACAAGATGAGGCTGCACAAGCCATTCCAGATGATTCACAACCCCATCAGCTACTCCCATCAGACTCCAGCCAGTACAAGCTGCAAGAGCTTCCACCGAACGCCACTTCGCGCCAGCAACAACATTGGAGAGATCAGAGCATAAAGACAAACAACGACATGCTACACAAGATCTGGGCTGCCATTTCACGTATCAGGCCGTGTCGTTGCCAAAAGGATGATGTAGTTCATCGGGACAACTCTCCATCCAGCTCTGGTTCGGGTTCGAGTGGTACACACAGGGTAAGAAAGAGGTCCAAGAGACCCAACGATGCAGGAACATCTGGAGCAGGAGACGAGGAGTAGGAGCTATCACCGGCTATTTTATTTTCTTTTCTATTCTAACGTTTTATGGTCTTATTTTCTGTTAATTTTGAACTGAGTTTTTTTTTAGGTTTCTTAATTATGAGTTCGTATTTCTTTTACATGGTTTCTTTGTTTTATTTGGTTGTGTTTTGTGTAGCTTTTAATTCGTATTCAGCTTTGCCTTGCTAGATAAACCAAATAACTATTATCCAAGGAAAGAGGTTATATCAAGTGTTCCTCGGAATTTCCTCGGTATTTCTTAAAAAAAAAAAAAAAATAAGTTCAATGGTAGTCTGTTTCCGAGTCATCATCACCAGATGAATCTGAATCTGGATCTTGGTGAAACTCTCCAATTACTGGTTCATCCTCTACGTGAACGACGGCTTCCTCTCCAAAGTCGGTTAAATCGACTACAAGGCCAACTCCAGCTAAATCTTCTGCTGCACTACAGTTGCCGGATGTGCTTGGTTGTAGTGGGTCTTCCAGCTCAGAACTTCCCTGAACTCGGCCTCTCGGGTTGAGTCTTGTAACAGTAACCCATGGATCATCTCTGTTCCTTACCCGGGGGTACTTGATATAACAAACCTGTAACATTTAGAAAAATTATAAATTAATACACATGATGATGAATCATTCTGAATAATTAACATTTAATTACCTGATCGGCCTGGGAAGCAAGAATGAAAGGATCATAATATTGCAGCTTTCGCCTCGAATTTACTGATGTAACACCAAATGCATCTGTTCTCACACCTCGATCTGGGGTGTTGTCGTGCCAATCACAATAGAAAACAGTACAGCGCAATCCAACCATGCCCAAATACTTGATTTCCAAAATCTCATGTATGTGTCCGTAGTATACATCATCTCCTGATGCAGAACAAACGCCAGCATCATAAGTCGTACTCGAACGTCTCCTCTTCTGAGTTGTGAATGCATATCCTCGAGTACAAAATCTCGGATATGACTTCACAACAAAGTTTGGTCCAACGACCATCTCACGTATCCAATCGTCAAATGTTTCACCTCTGGCCAAACCAGCAGACACCTATTAATAGCACATATATATATATTATATCAATAAATGTGAATTAGTATAAATATGTGATAAAATATATTTTAATTTGTTTAAAGCACTCACATAAGTAAACATCCATCCAGTAAATTCTCTCTGCTTCATTTCTTCTAGTTCGTCCTCTGTGGCGTATCTATACTCGAACCGCTTTTCTGCCATGAAAATCCTGTATATGATGACAATAATGTAATTAATTAAGATTTAAATTTCAACTTGTTAAAATAAAAATTTGTAAGCTCATTTATTTACCTCTCATATTGAAGAACGTCTTCGCAGTTGGTGAGCAAATATGTTTGCAAATGACTGCGCTCCTGCTCAGTAAGTCGACGGTCCTTTGGTTTTCCGCTAAGTCGTCCAACGTCTGTGAAAATGTCTGGAACCGTAACATGATATGTTGCCCGTTCGCCTCTATCATCATGCCGAGCAGGTCTTCTGTTTTTGGTCTGAACTTCTGCTGGAAAGTAGTACTCGGCAAAGTTTGAAGTTTCTTCATTGATCATCTGTGCGACTATAGAACCTTCCACCCTACTTAAATTTTTCACCATCTTCTTCAAATGGAACATATACCGCTCATACAGATACATCCATCTATACTGCACAGGACCACCAAGTTCCAATTCTCTTGCCAGGTGAATAACAAGATGCTCCATAACATCAAAAAATGAGGGAGGAAATATCTTCTCAAGGTTGCACTGAATCACGGCTATGTTAGTCTTCAAATTTTCAATACCTTCAAGAGTCACTGATCTCGTGCATAAATCGCGGAAGAAACCACTTATCCCTGCAATTGCTTCATGAACATTTCGTGGTAATATTTCCTTGAAGGCGAACGGAAGGAGGCGCTGCATCATTACATGGCAATCGTGGCTTTTCAAGCCAGTAAACTTTCCTTCCTTTCTGTCGATACAGTTACGCAAATTTGATGCGTAACCGTCTGGAAATTCCACATCGTTTGAAATCCAATCAAAGAACGCATCTTTTCCCGCTGCATCAAGTCGGTATATGGGAAAAGGAGCCCTACCATTCTCATCAACATGAAGTTCTGAACGAGCACATATATCGACTAAATCCAGTCTTGACTTCAAATTATCCTTTGTTTTACCTTGAACATTAAGGATCGTGTTCATGAGATTGTCAAAAAAGTTCTTCTCAATATGCATGACATCTAAATTATGCCTTAGCAGATGATCCTCCCAGTATGGCAGATCCCAGAAAATACTTTTTTTGTGCCAGTTATGTAGTTCTCCAACAGCATCTACCGGAAAACGCTCATGTCCACCGACTTCTGGCGTCCTTTCTGCACCAAAATCTCTTAGTTGTATCTTCAAATCTTTCCCACAAATTTCCGGAGGTGGACTGTCAAACACCCTCTTGTTCTTCGTAAACAAATTCCTACTCCTACGATATGGATGATCAGGTGGTAGGAATCTCCTGTGACAGTCAAACCAACACGTTTTCCTTCCGTGCTTTAGTTGGAAAGCATCAGTGTTATCTTGACAATATGGACATGATAGCCTTCCATGCGTTGTCCATCCAGACAACATACCATATGCTGGAAAATCACTTATTGTCCACATTAGTACTGCCCGCATTTGAAAGTTTTCTTTACACGAAACATCGTATGTTTCAGCACCTTGAGCCCATAGTTGTTGCAACTCATATATTAGTGGCTGAAGAAACACATCAAGTGATCTCTTAGGATGCTCTGGTCCGGGAACGAGAATCGAGAGAAACAAAAACTCTCGTCGCAAGCACAAGTTTGGGGGGAGGTTGTATGGTGTAAGAATGACGGGCCATAGAGAATACTGTCTTCCACTCTTGCCAAACGGACTGAAACCATCAGTACATAATCCAAGGTAGACATTTCTTCTCTCATCGGGATACTTTGATTGGAAATGCTTCCACGCTTTTGCATCTGAAGGATGTCTGATCTCACCATCTGTTGAGTGCTCCGCATGCCATCTCATTGGTTGCGCTGTGCGTTCAGACAGATACAACCTCTGCAACCTTTCCGTCAAAGGTAAATACCACATCCTTTTATATGGCACTGGAACTCTTCCAATTGTATCTTTATAACGAGGCTTTCCACAAAATTTGCATGTAACCCGCTGTTCATCCACCCTCCAATAAATCATGCAGTTGTCGCTGCATACATCTATTACTTGATACGATAAACCAAGACCAGCTACGAGTTTCTGAACCTCGTAGTATGAACCAGGAGCTACATTATCCTCGGGTAGAATACCTTTTACAAAATCAGCAATCGCATCCACACAGTCTTCAGCCAAATTATAA
This sequence comes from Brassica napus, assembly GCF_020379485.1. Classification (NCBI taxonomy): domain Eukaryota; kingdom Viridiplantae; phylum Streptophyta; class Magnoliopsida; order Brassicales; family Brassicaceae; genus Brassica; species Brassica napus. The sequence goes on from NC_063450.1 coordinate 34,396,481, forward strand.
TCTGTTTTAATGCCCATCAATCTTGTAGCAGATGATAAAGCTGAATGACCATCTCTGCAACCTTCGTACAATGGTTGCTTTCCAGCATCCAACATATCATAAAATCTCCTAGCTTCTGCATTGGGTAAATCTTCCCCTCTAAAATGATCATTTACCATCTGCTCAGTACCTACACCATAATCTACATCCGTTCTAATTGGTTCTTCTAATCTAACCGCTGGCTGAGGTTCACTAGTACTACCATGTTCATAATCAGTTTCCCCATGATGATACCAAATTTTGTAACTTCGTGTAAACCCACTCAAATATAGATGAGTCCAAACATCCCACTCTTTAATAACCTTTCTATTTTTACAATTAGAGCAAGGACATCTTAACATACCTGTTTTTGCTTCCGGTTGTCGGTGAACTAACCCCATGAATTCAGTTATACCTCGTTGGTATTCTTCCGTAAGCAATCTCGTGTTCGGATCCAAATGAGGTCGATCGATCCAAGAACGAAAATAATTTGAAGAAGACATATTTTTTATGAATCAAATTCGTGTGTAAATAGAGTAAGAGGGAGGATGAAGATATGAAGTGAATGAAGAGGAAGAGGAGTGCTTGTATTTATAGTTTAAATCCTGCCGACATACCGAGGAAATTCCGACGGAATTCCGACGGACAAAACTAGTTCGTCGGAATTTCCTCGGAATTTTGTAAAATCCCCCAACGGCTCTCCAACGGCTATAATATTTCCTCGGAATTCATCGGTTTTTTCCGAGGAACAGAGTTTTCCTCGGAATTTCCTCGGAATATTCCGACGGACTGTAGTTTCCTCGGAATTCCGTCGGTATATTCCGAGGAAATTCCGAGGAAACCCAATTTTGTGTTTCCTCGGAATTTCCTCGGAAATTCCTCGGTATATTCCGAGGATTTCATTTTCCGTCGGAATGTCCGTCAGAATATCGCTGTTTTCTTGTAGTGGTTATAGATATATAGGAATCATTTAGTTTCCGATGAAATTTCGTTTAGATATGGTTCAGTTATTTCAACTTTTATTCGGTTTTGGATAACAAAGTTTGGCTTGGTATCTGATAAACATTCTAGTTCCTATTAATTCCGGTTCGAGTAAATTAGATAACAATGCTGTTTTATTTATTTATTTTCTAAATGACGATGTTCGTTGTTATATTCGAGAGTTGGTTGTTGTGGTTACAGCTTGTGTTAATGGAAGGGGGTAAACAGTCCATCTAACTATATATTTCATAGTTGAGTTTTTTTATTTGTGTTATATTTGTAGTTTGTAGTTAGTTTTGGTAGAAGTGTATTTTCTTTTACATATTTCTGGATATAGTGTCCGAGATTTTATTGAGTTGGCTGGTGCTTTTGTTTAATGTTGCAATTTTTCACGAAAGTTATTTAGCCATGGTTGGCAATTTGACAATAATATTGATGTGAAGCCTGGATCGAAGTAGTCCAACACGTTGATGGAATTGATTTAAGAGAGAAGATAACAAAAGTTCCTCAACTGAACTAACGTTTAGGTACCATGAGAACATAGACTTATGTGCTATTGGCTCTATTTTTTAAAAAATATTTAATTTAAGTAAATAATTATATTTTTATTAAATATTATTATTTGTTTTCTTAACCTCCTATCTTGGAGAGTTAAATGAAAAATATCAGGAAAAGTCTGTTTTTTTTATTCTTCAAATGTTGAACACAACCAAGGTTGTGCTTAGCATTGAGTTTTGACATTGCAGAAACTTTAGTAACTAAATGACTATTTTTATTAAATATTATTATTTCTTATCTTAACATCCTATTTTGGAGAGGAAAATAACAAAAGTCAAAAAAATTGTTATTTTTTTCTACAAAGGCTGAACACAACCAAAATTATGCTTGGTATTGAGTTTTGACATTATAGAAAGTTTAATGACTTTAAATAAAAATTGTAGTAACTTGAATGAATTTAAATAAAAATAAAATTTTATAGACGACAAAAAAAAATATCTTTTAGTGAATTAAAAAAAGGAAAAGTGGTTTTGAGTGTTGTTAGAAGTGAGCATCATTTGATACCAGTTTTGAGTGTTCTTACAATACTATTTTAAAAAACAGATTCTTAATTTTTTAATTAAAAATTAAGAAATTGTTTCTTATATTTCTCTAAGAACTCCGTCCTAAAAAATTTCAGGATAATGATGCTCTTAGAAGGGTTAGAGCCTTTTAAATTAATAAATCTGATTGGATTAAAAAAATTCAATTTAAAGCCTTCATACTTTTGAAGTAAATGCGTTTAATGGCGCTTGCAAACATATCTGTCAGTTTCAATTTTCCGCCACTACAATCTTCTACCTCTTCCACATTCACCATTTTAATCTCGCTTAGGCACCTCTTCTACTGATTCTTCTTTGGCAATGAATGACTCCGGCTACTCTATTTGATCCAATGATTAATATATGCCAGCCATCTCTTGAACATTATGGTTTATCAACAGAGGATAGAGATTCAAGGGGAAACTCTTATCAGGTGCAAAAAGACCAAAGAGGTTCCTCAGTTCTTAAAGTTTAATGCCACCTCAAGCTTCAGAGTGATCTCTTTCTCTCTCTCTCTTGCTCTTTCAAAATTCTAAAAAATTGATTTCACTTGAGAGCATATGAAAGTTTGTGCGAAGAGCAAAAAGATGGGAGGGTTTCTGGAATCAGGCTACACGCTCATTAAGGAACAAAAACGAATATTGGAAATAAAGCTTGCCAAGGAATACATGAAGAACATTGACAATTAATTCTAAACACAACGATTTTTTCTTGTTCTCATTTTTAAAGTCTACTGATAAGTTAAAACATGACTAACTCGCGCTATAGAGTTTACTTTTACCAAAACCATGAGCATTGGAATCTAAGAAGAGGAACTGCACAGTACATAAGCAATTGAAAATAGGTATTTTGTTAATTTTGACTGCAGCGATCCAAAAGTTGAAAAAAACAATGTATACAACTTTTAATAAAAGTTAACAAAGGCTCTTGTGAAACAGCTTGCAATCTATATTAGCAGAAGCTTCCCGAATTTAAATTGTATTTTTGACCATAACAATACCAGTACATAATCTTTGGAGAACTCGTTGGAGTTCTTTACCTTCTTGCCATGCATGTCCTACACATACACCTACACCTATATGTTGTATGTATATCACGACTCTGTAGTTGAGTGGATAAGGATGCTTGGCTGCAAAATTAAGTGAAAGGAAAAATAAACATATGAGTTTAGAGACACTCTTCTCTATGCTATTCTCAAAACCTATGATGTGAGCAAGTAATCAAACCATATATGATAACTGATATGTGTCGTGTAATGCAAGCGAACACTAATTTTTTTGTGTCTGCATGGAAAATGGAAACGCCTAATGTAAGCAATGAATCTTACCTGGTCGAGAGAACTCATGTGGGTAATCTTCAATAGCAAGTAGCCAATAACAAAATCTGCAGGCAATGTCACATGGTTCTTCTGTGCCATATCGTCCATAGCTTCTGTGACCTAGAAGTATAGCGAGCTGAAAGCAATGGCAAGGGTTGAGACTATCGGTCCACCTGCATGATGGCATTATAGAGATGTTAGTTAAACATATATAGCAACAGACAGTCATTCACTCCAAAAAGGCTTTGAAACAGATCAATATCGAAAATCATTTGTTCAGGATCAATTTAAAAATCAAAACACAGAGACACTGTTTTGTGTCTAGGCTACAAAAAAAACAGAATGAGCTGAAAAGCGTGATACATAAAAACATAATTTGAGTTTATAACCCATTACGAGGATATTGTGGACATCTCTATCTACTACACATGACTTTAGTGTAAGAATCGCATTCCCTCTCCTTAATCTGACAGATCCCTTCTCTTACTTTCATTTCCACTAAGTTAGTACATAGCTCCTTCCTTGAGGATGTGTTCGAATGTGTAGAGGCTACGCACGGTGACGTAACCTTGAATGAACGGTTTTTGTCATGAGGAAGATGAATCAAGAGGAGGGTGAAGCTAATAAGATGCGGTTTTATCGACGTTAATGCTTGGATAAATGGATCTACTTGCGAAAAGATGTAAAAGTTACAGAGACGTTGTTTCTAGGATTCAAGATCCCAAGAATCGTCGTTTAAAGGCAGAAACTGTGGGTGAAGATTGACCAAACCCTAATAACAATTGGGCCTAAGAGAACAATATTCCAGTTAACAAATTTCATTGTTTTATAATCGTAAAAGAGTTAAAAACAAGATGCCAGCTGGCGCAAAATACCCCTATCTCTTTGCTGATGTGAAGGCATGAGAAAGAAAGTAAGTTTACTTTATTATTATACATAGATATATATAGATAGATAGATATATAACATATATTTTTGATTTTTTCTATATGAAGAAAGATAAGGTCAAAAATATCTAATCTAAGAAAGGATTACACCTTTATCTTATTTTACTTACCTCTTTTATATATGCAAATACAATTCACTTTTCACAAATATGATCCTTTGCGATTTATTACCCTAAATGGTTTAAACAAATACAATTCACTTTTCACATTTTATTTAGGCTCTTATATATAACTCTATTCACTTTTCACCCATGTAAGCCTTCTCTCTCTTGCTATTTTGTAGAATTGTTGTTAATTTGAACTCCCCTTCTTATTTTCTCTCTTAAAGTTACTACCATTACCCTAAATCCCTTTCAAACCAAACATATTTCAAGAAACACAAAAAGAGAAAAATATGCCTCTAAGCAACAATGTAATAGGTTGCATAAACTTCATTGCCGTCCTCCTCTCACTTCCGGTCATCGGCGCCGGAATCTGGCTCGCTATGGAAACAGTGAACTCATGCGTCAAGATCCTTCAATGGCCAATAATAATCCTCGGAATCTTGATCCTCCTAGTGGGTCTCGCGGGTTTCATTGGAGGGCTCTGGAGAATCACTTGGCTTCTCGTCATCTACTTAATTGCAATGCTTGTTCTTATCGTACTTTTAGGTGTTCTTATCGGATTTATTTACATGGTTACTATTAAAGGCTCTGGTCATCCAGAACCAAGTAGAGCTTATCTTGAGTATAGTCTTCAAGACTTCTCTGGTTACTTACGTCAAACAGTTGAGAAATCTTACAAATGGGATAGGATTAGTACTTGTTTGAGTACTACTAACATTTGTCCTGAACTAAACCAGAGATTCAGTGTGGCTCTGGATTTCTTCAATGCTCATCTTAGTCCCATTCAAGTAAGTATCTTCCCCCCACCCCCCTCCCTTTATTTAATTTTTTTTTTGTAACACTTTAAATTTTCTTCTTTACTTAGCTATAAAATAAATCACTAGAAAAATGCAAATAATTTTTTGGTCTTATGACTTTTTTTTCTTTTAATCCTCCAAGTTTCGGGCAATTCTAAGTTCTTGCTGCATTCTATGCATTTGGGGTTTTTTGGTCGTCTGCATTTGTTTTTTTTAATTAAATGATTTTCCTTGTTCCTTGTTATTTAATTAGTTTTGTAACTTCATTTTGTTTTCGGTTTTGCGTCCGTGTGTCAACTCGTTAATCGAGGAAAATATTTGTGTAAGTAGAATAACAAGAAGGTATGGGGTGAAATCGAATAGAAATGAAAAGAAACGGCGGTAATGAAAAATGTATATAGAATTGTTGCTTTGCTTGTTAGATTTGTCACCAAAAAGATTGAAAGTATATCTTTTTCTAAAAAAAACCTTCAATTCACTTGAAAATATCAAACGTTTCTTAATCAAAGAAAGAGATTAGGGTGTAATATGAAATGAACGGCCAGGACAAGAACGGATGGATGTATTATTAAAATTACAAATAGACATGATTCTTAGCTTTATAGACATGTAAACTGGAATTTTTTTAATTTTTGACTAAACAAAAATATATCCCTAGTTTCAAGATTTATCCACTATGTGCACTTAATCAATCACATCTAACAGTTGACAAAAAAAATCAATCAAGTCTAACAACTTTCTACCCACATATTTTAATTTTAATTTAAATCTAACATTCTTTATTTTACAGTCTGGTTGTTGCAAACCCCCAACAAAATGTGGCTTCACGTTTGTGAACCCTACTTACTGGATAAATACGATGAATGGGTCTGCAGACATGGATTGTCTACAATGGAGCAATGTTCAAAACACTTTGTGCTACAGTTGTGACTCTTGCAAAGCCGGTTTGCTCGCAAACCTCAAGATAGATTGGTTAAAAGCAGATATCCTTCTCCTTTTGGCACTTATCGGTCTAACAATCGTTTATATAATCGGCTGTTGCCCTTTTCGAAACTCGAAAACTGAGGGTTATACTGATATATGATCGGGAAGAGAAGTTTAGTGGCAAAACTGTGGTGACGTTTTCGTCAAAAAAAAAAAAAAACTGTGGTGACGTTTATTAAATTATAGTTTCAATATAAAAATAAAATTTTATTAAATAATTGGATTTCCTGTCATTTAGTTTCTTTTATGTTTTTGCCAATGCAGTCTTTTACGTTTCCAATCAATATACCTCGCAAAATAACAATTAGCGACAAACATCTTTTTCATCTTTTGAATACATTTCCAACCGTAATGCAAAATTTTGTATATTGTTGTTAAGTTTTATTTATGTATTTTCAACCATAACATAAAAATAATATTATATTTTATTAATTTTGGTTTTAATAATTTTAATACATAGATTAATTGTAATTTATTAATGGGATTTTTACTCATAACAAAAAGTCAAATGAAAACTACACTATGACTTTTTTAGAACTTTCATTTGATCTATTCAACCTAGAAATCTCCTATATATTATTTGAAAATTATTTAAAAAGTTGTAACTTTAAGTTTGTACTAATTAAAAAGAGACTCTGTTTAAGTGTCACTCAATTAAGATGACAATTTAGCTTACGTGGCAGCTTAGAAATCAATTGAAAAAAATATTGATCCAAAATCCAATTACTAGATAACATTATATTAACCAAAAATATAAGTGTGTATTCTTTCCTTAAATAAAAGCTACACAATTATCTAATATGATTAACATATATATGACAATTAATGATTATGAATAATAAAGTTTTGTTAACAATTTTTGCATCATTCCTCATTTTTTTTTTAGTTTTATATTATTGAAAGAAATTAAACAGTCATATTAACCATATAATTAAAAAAAAGATTTTTTTTATATGTTATATTTTGAATTTTTTTTAAACGACTTTAAATTACAAAACAAATGTTAAAAATACCATTTGAAAATTTTGTGATCAATGGCTTAATTTTGTTTGTTCTAACAAGATACAAATGATCATACAATCGTATTAATATGAATTTTTATTTAAAAGATATTCATATGAAAAAATATATACATATATATATATATATATATTAATATCGTTTACATTAAACTATGTACCATTTAAAAATACATAAATGTGTTAATTTGAAATTTGCATTGAAAGAGTATTTCGACCTTAATATCTTAATTTTGAAATTTGCCTAGAACTGATATGACCCATCATCATTTTCTCAAATGGACCTAGAACAGTTTTTAATGATTAACTAAATGGGTCACGTACATAGTAAAATGTGTTTTGGTTTAAAAATTATTGCATACCCAAAATCAATATGAACCATCATCTTTTTGCTTAAAATTTTGTCACAATAAAAATATAGGGTTGGGCAAAAAATCTGAATCCATAAAAACCGAACCAAAGCCGATCCAAAGATTAGTACTGGACTTTAACCAAAATTGGTTACATATCCGAAAGGGTTCAAAATTTTGGTATCTAGAGAACCAGAATCGAACCCGATCCAACCGTAATATTTTAGGTATCCAGATATATCCGAACAAGATTTATATAATTAAATATATTAATTATTTTTCAATTTAATATCTAAAAGAACATACAAAATATATATGAAGTTTTAAGTTGTCCAAAATATTTGGAAATATATACAAATAGTTATAAGTACATGTTTAAAATAGCTAAATAATACTTAAAATACCTAAAATACTTAAAACTAGATGATAACCCGCGCGCATGCGTGGATGAATTCTTATAATAATGTTTGTTTATGAAATGATTTTAACATTTAGCAACACTACAATCTTTATCGATTATAAAATTATGAATACAAATGTTGATCTCTTAAATATATCATCTTTGTTGAAGAGCTAACGTATTACATCTCATTTTAATTATTTTTAAGACTTCATATGCACAAAAAGAAATTAAGTTTTGCGGCTGACACAAATCACCAAAACCAAATAGGCAACATCAATTGTATAATGACGAAAATGGATTAGCTTTTCTGCTCTAGTTGTTTACTATTGACTCTCCATAAGTTATTTCATTTTCTACCTCTATAGAATTGTGCTTTCGTTCTCATCTTTGTTTCATTGATATGAGTTAACTTTCTTTTTTTTTCCTTCTTTTATGAATTCAGTTAATTACATAAGTGTCAATTAAAAAATGGACATCTGTAAAAATTAGTTTCACTCCATATACATATTTAAGAATCAAAATTTTGAAAAAAAATCACCGGCAAACTATACTAACAGGTTAGTGTTCAAATCTAATATATCAAGTTGTTATATAATATAACTGCAGACTCGAAATATAAATGTTTGTTAGTATATATTCACCAGCTCGGTCTAAAAATCATCTAATTAGAACAACAAAACAAATTACTTATTTCACCAGTTCGGGTAATATCTGAATCCGAACAGGTAATATCCGAACCCGAGTGGATATCCGAAGATAACCAAACATAAGTATACTTAACTCTATATTTCTAGTTTATTTCTCCCATTTTGTTCAAAATATTTATATTAATCATTCTTATTGCTCAAAATTAGATAACATACATATAATTATGGACAAAATCATTTGATAATCACTTAAAATACATATCAAGTTCTTGTTTCTTGCATTAACAAAAGTTGCATCTAAAATTTTAAAACAACAACTAATTTAGTGTATTTCTAATTTTAAAGTTTTATCTCCAAACTTATTAATAGTTAAGTTTAATCTTTTTAAAACTATAAAAAAAACAGTTAAGATAAAATATATTTTAAACAATGAATAATTTATTTATTTTTCTTCAAAAATTAAATATCCTAACCCGACCCAAAATATCCAAACCCGAACATAAGATACCCGAACCCGACTCGAAGTGTAGAAATACCCGAACGGGTTCTATACTCTTATACTGAAATATCCGATACAAACCCGAACGTGTATCCGAACACCCCACCCCTATGATATATGAATATTTGTATCTTGCTTGAACAAAAAAAAAGTTAAACCATTGATCACAATTTTTTTTTAATGTGGATCTTTTACTATTTTCGTAATTTATTGTCGTTTTTAAAAATTCAAAATATAACATATAAGAAAAAATCTAATTGTTTTTATTATATGCTTAATGTGATTATTTAATTTTTTTAATAGTATAAAATTAAACAAAAAAGAGAGAGGTTAGAATTTTTTTTATAAAATATCTATTATTCATAATCATTAATTGTCATATATATGTTAACCATATTAGGTAACTTCGTAGCTTTTATTTAAGGAAAGAAAAAAAATTCTTTTGTAAAATATTAATTAATTTGATAGTTAGTTTTATAAAAAGCATAGTATATGTTTATATGGACCAACTTATTTTTCTAACAATTCTAAAAATTATTCTCGTGATGACACGTGGCTACGAAAATATATTCTAATACTTCATGATTAATATTACACTAATTTTTATGTTAAGTTTAAGTATTTTGGCATACATTATTCAAATTTATATGTTATATATTATTTTTATTAATAAATTTTGAAAGGTTTAAAGTATATATGAACTTTAATTTTTGAAAAAAACTTAAATAGGTTATCCGAACCCGAACTCAAACCAGAACCCAAACCCGAACCAAATCCACAAAGATACGAACCGAACCAAACCCTCAAAGATCCGAATCGAACTAAATGGTACTCGAATGTCCACCTCTAATCAAATATAAAAAAAGTTATTGATAACAAAATGTATATTGTTTATAATATTTAAGTATATTATATTTTAAAAAAAAATCACCCCGCGAAGGGCGAGGGCTATCATCTAGTTCAGATTATTCACAAAAATGTCATTTTTTTATTATTATTTTTGAAAATGCTTGTTTTACTCAATCATCCTCATCTTCCTCCTTAATTTACAATATTGTCATTGTCATCAATACATCAACCACCATGAATAATCAATTTCAAGCTCTAAATGCACCAAAAATCAACATATACATCTTCATATTCTTATTTATTATACACACAAACTATTTTCCTTTCACTTCCTCTCTTATTTCATTCCAAAATCCCAACTTTTTTATTTCAAAATTTATAAGCTTATTAGAATTACTCAAGCTCATGATTCTTGGTCGAGAACGAGTGAGTAACTTTCATTTAGAACTAATGTGTACTTGGAGAAATTAATCATGAACCTCACTGGATCAAAAATGATTTTTGAATTTTTTTCCAGATCTGTTCGTTAGAAAACTTATACGAAAATTTTCTGATCAATGCAGAAGTTAGTTTTACAATTGACTTTCTATGTGTTTTTTAAACACGACTTCCTTGAAGTCTTCCAACTTTTATTTGTTAACAAAAAATCTCGAAAATACCAGACAAAACGTACCGGAAAGTCTTCTCAGACAAACATGTTAGTTTTGCAATTGACCAAATTGTGTCAGAAATTTAAATTTCCCCAGAAGACTTACGTCGAAGTCTTCTCTACATAAGGCTTAAATGGAAGCTTCAATTGTCGGTGGAAGTCTTTTCACTGTCGTTGAAAGTCGTCTTAGATAACTTTTGCAATTGAAAATTAAAACTTAAATATTTAATTTTATCCAGAAGACTTCCACGGAAGTCATCCAGATTTTTAATCTGAGATTCTGATCACATTTTTGGTTACGACAGAAGACTTGATACGCCCTAAATCGGGAAGGATCACTTTAGCTGGGTGTTGGATATGATCCGAGAAGGCAAACGACACTTCTGGAACTGATATGGATTGAAAGACCAGGTTCAGTTTGAACCAAATGGTTCCTTCACGGTAAGGATCAAGATGTGGGCTGGACGATCCATACGGCCCAAATTCGCGAGAATTGAAGGTCTCCTGATTTAAAAATTGCATAACTCCCACATCTGAACTCCGTTTGATCTGATTCTTCTTCGAGGAACTCTGTAATTTAGTTGAGAACATTCTCCAAGTGATTTCATGCGAAAAGGACTCATTTGTTGGAAGATATGAGTCAAACAATGAGCATATATCATTACTGCTTTCCATGATCAAGCCATGCATGTTTGTTTTGCCCAGTACGCTACTCAAGGGCGCATCAAGACTTTCAGGAGGTCTTCCGCCAGTAGGCTTTCTGGAGGTCTTCTGGCTGAAATTAATATTTAAGTTTTAATTTTCAATTACAAAAGTAACCTAAGACGACTTTCAACGTCAGTGAGAAGACTTCCACAGATGGTTGAGACGACTTCCATGGAATTCTTCTGTAGAGAAGACTTCCATGTTAGTCTTCTAGAGAAAGTTAAATTTTCTAACACAATTCGGTCAATTGCAAAATTAACATTTTTATCCGAGAAGACTTCCCAATAAGTCTTCTGTTTTAGTTTTGAGAACTTTTTGAAAACAAAAGTGAGCCAATATTTATAAAGGAAGACTTTTATGGAAGTTTACTGTAGAATAGACTTTTTTGAAAGTCTTCCCTTGTTTAAAATTGTAATTGAAAAAAATGACCTAAATAGATGAGTTCCAAGAAGTCTTCTGCCGGAAGACTTCTGTCAAAGTCTTCTAAGTCAATGTGTAATAAAGTTTTATTTTTCCTAAAATTATATATAAGAAAAAACTTTTACATTTTTTTGTTAATTCATGTACACTAGTCAATATTAGAGCTAATGAATAAAATTGATAACTTAATTGATGATTATTATGAGGTTATCAACATTCAGTTTATTAATGTTTCTAGATAATCCAAGAAGTCTTCTACGTTAGTTTTTGTAAACTTGTATTTTTAAGAGTGTTAAGTAACTTTAACATTTTTTTACTTCCAAAAGTGTTAAGTGATTTCAAGAATATCAAGTCATGTGATTTAATGTGTCTTCTTAGAATAAAAGATATATTTTTTTAACTTTCATGAGATTTAAAATTTTAGTTTTCACTTAAAATTTAAGTTTTTCGCTTATATTTTAAATTTTCGCTTAAAATTTAGGTCTTCCAGAGATTTCCCCGAAGAGTTCTAGTGAAAGTGTTAAATCTTTTATGAATTAGAGATCATTCCTCCACATAGATAAGTTTGGCCTTTGATAGTTCTTATGTTCAGGTTTCAGGTTTTTGAAGACTTCGTGGAAGATCCAAAAGACTTCGTGGAAGATTTTCCAGAAGTCTTTGGATGCATGAAGTCTTCCTGGAACTCTTCCTCTTCTTGAAACTTCCATCAGCTTCAACACACTCAGATTTGTTTACCAGATGATCAGACAGCTCCTCTATTTTGATAGCTCCAGATCTGAAAATAAATCAAAGATTCAGAACATAATTTGGAAAAAAAATTAAGAGCTTTAAGCAACAAGAGTGTACCAAATAAAGAAAAATCAAATATAGAAACTTACCAAAACGCTCAGATCTGTGATGAAAAAGAAGATATGGGAGAAGACTTCATAGAACTCTTCTAGTGCATAATATGCTAGAAGAATTCCGAGAAGGGAAGTCTTCCAAAATTTGATTCATATATGAAAATATGCATATTCAAAAGCATTCAAATGATTCCAAAAACAGAAAAAAAACTTCAAAAATAAAGTAAGAGTTTTAAGCATCAAAAATAGTTTTCAAAAGGTAAAAGCTTTAAACAACAAAAGATGACCAAATGTAGAAAAATCAGACATGTAAACTTACCAAAACGCTCAGGTCTGTTATGAAAATGGATACAATGAAGAAGACTACGCCATAAGACTTCCGTGAAGTTTTTAGTGCATTACTAGGATAAGACATGCACAAAAGCGCATGGTGAGTATAAAATTAAAAATTAAAATATATAGTATTGACAAATTAAATATTTATATGTGATCAATTTTTTATATCATTACAAATTTACAATATGTTTTTGATTGTTGGATCGGGATTATTTGTAATTGTAATTATGGACAACAACCTGTTTTGGATTTAGCATGGAATCGATGTGGACTTAAATTTGTTAACACTAATTTAAAGAATTTCAAAATTTTACATAAAATGGAAAAAATAAATGTATTAAAAACAACTACAAATTCCGTTAGGCTTTTAATCTCGACAAACAATTGTAAAGGATTCTTTATCGTGGGGCCGATCAATTTCGGTTAGGCTTTTAATCGACTTGAAAGGTTTGTATTCATAGAGGCCATTATATTATTATTATTCTTGTGTTAGAGATGATCGTGTTTGGTTTGAATTGGGAACTCAAAGTATCATATTGTATATGTATGTATCATGGGTATCCAATAAAATAATTATAGTCACATCATCTATTATTGACAACAAAATATACACAGATTAAATTCATGAAATAGCTAGTGTATTGTTTCTAATTAATTTGTTCCCGTATTAATTTATTCCTGTTAAAGAAGAATACAGATTATTGGAAAGTCATAAATTCTAATTTATGAAAACGTGTGGTAAATTAATATCTAACAATACTAAAAGGAGAATATCATCAACTCTTAGCCTATCCACATCAGCTCAAATAATTAACCTATCACAAAGGTTTAAATTGCCACATCATCTTAAAGAACTATCATCAAATCTGACGAGAGAAAAAAACAAAGAAACTATAACCTAATTGTGACTCTTCTTCTGCTCATACATACGTAACGCTTTGCTTCTGACGACCATCTCTCAGCCAAACCCTTCAGTTATAATCTCTTTTCATCTCCCACACCTTCCCATTCTCTTAAATGTAACACGTATAAAGTAGCCTAATTGTAGACTGATTCAATTCCATTATCTATTTATCTACACCTCAGTCTTATAAACATGAGTTTTCAACTCCAAAAGCTAAGAGGACACTGGAGAAATACTGCGGATGATTGGTATGATATAGTGATCACTCATCTACTTATTAATTACTGTAGTTTTTGGATCTGCGTATAAAACATATTCTTATCTCCAGTATGAGAATCATCGAGTCAGAGGTAACCAAACCAGAAGCTGAGCCGAACGCGCAAGTATTTTTTAGTAAGGAGTGCATGAGGTAAGCCACAAACACAAGATGACAATGATAAGATATTTGAATGAGTTAAATTCAGTGCTATAGTTTTTGAGGAGTTTACTGAATTTTTTGATTTGTCAATTGTTTTACAGTCCAAAGGATCCCATCCCATGTCAACTCTTTTATTAGTGATGCCACAACAATCTCCTCTTTCTTACAAGAGCGTGATCGATACCTTCTCGGCTTCTCCGTTTTATTTAGCCGTATACGATTGGGAATCCAAGTCTTAGTTGATCATATTACAGGTTTAATTAGGCCATAAGACTCATTTACCTCCTTTTTACATCGCTTCCTTTTCTTTCTTATCCTGTTGCAGTACAGAAATCCACGATCTCCACATTTTTTAAGGGTTTGGAATAGCTGATGAAAATCCATTCGTATGGAAACGCAATTTGTGTTTTATTCTACAAAATCAGATTCTCTTGGTATGTACTATATAGTCCCCTGTTTCTTACCAAGCGTATTTACTTTATTACATTTTTCGTTCTGTGTTAGAATGTGCAGACACAGTATGATTTGGTTTCCGAATGAGGGATCACGGCCAAACTCCCAGGAAGCTAGGGATTTGGAAGTGTCCTCTAAATTAGTTGAAAGCTACCAGCTTTGCTCTGCAAAACTAAGGCGTCTACTGAAGGTATGACTTCGTAAACGATGGTTTATGAATTTTTCTGATTTTTAAATTGAGCTATATATTTTGTATGTGGTTAATTTTAATGTTGTAGACTGTTTCTCCCAAATCGTTCTACTTGATGGATTCAAATTGAATATTTGATTTCGATTTTAAAACTCACCCATATTTTAGGTCTCACAAGAAGATGACGTTTTACAGCTGCAATCTAAATCACTTTCATTTACTTCCGAAGATATTCCTATGAGAAGTTTATTTCTGGTAGTTCTCTACTATTAATGTGTCGGTTGTAATCTGATCAATGACTCATTGAAGACATTAAGTAACAGTAACCAGTTGTTCTTTTTGATAGTCGGAGTTATTGGTCGTAATAGATACATTTACATCCAGATCAGAGCACAGAAAGTAGGAATTCAGTTGAATCTTCTTTGCCATCACACGAGCAGCAGTGTCAAAAGGTTAAGTATAATGATATGTTTCATATTTTCTATCTAACTTTTCCCACCTACTCAGTTTGAGAGAATCTTTTTTTTTTTTTTTAAATAATTTTGATAGAATCTTACATTGGTTGCTAATCTTATCATGGCTGTTTTATTTATGCGTTAACTTCTTGTCTTAGGACATCTCCAACAAGACACCAAAATATTAAATTTGGTGTAATTTCATCTTCAATAAAACATCAATTTTGACAATATCCCATCAAATTTGGCGTAATGTGAATAGTGCTACACCAAATTTAGTGTAGTACTATTCATCACACCAAAATTTTAAAATACATATTTTATTATGTTTTATTTAATAATATAGTTCCATTGTTATCAAATTTGTAATTAAAAATAATATTATGTTATTGTATTTTATTTTATCTTCACATAATTAAAAAAATTACAACTTTTTATTTTATTTTTATTTTCAAAATAAATCACTAAATGACTATTATTATTTATCATTAACAAATAATAAAATATAAATAGTAATCGAAATGTGACTAAATAATTATTTATTAATAAATAAATAATAAAAATATAAAACTTTAAGAATTGAAAATATCAAATAATATATAATAATACATTTAGTGTAAAATTTGGTGTTATTCTTAGAGATGATAAAAAGATTATGACACCAAAATACTAAATTTAATGTAATTTCAATGCCAAATGTGATTGTCATTCTTGGAAATGCCCTTAGTATGGCTTATTTCTTTTCTTTCATCATGCTTTTGATATGCATTGATGTAAGAATTTTACAATTCTTTATGCACTACTATGTATTGCTCTAAATTTTATGATTGCTAATTATTGTGTAGGTTTCAAATAGTAGCTTCTGTATATTTCAGTTTCTTTCTGTGATTTTATAGTTTAATGTTGATCTCGCGAGTCGTGATAAAATAGTGTTTTATTATATATATATTGCGAAATAAAGAAGCTCTATCTCTGAATAGTTAATTGGAAACTCGTATAAATCATTCAAGTTTCTTACTTCACAATGATTTCGTAAATAGCATATCAGAAGACATAGACGACAAGTCACTATAATAACTCAGTGATATAGTCAGTAATCTATACTCTATATTACTTTCTGTGGGGTCATTCGATTGATTTGAAATTTCTTACACTAATGGCTATTTTAAATAGATTTTTTGGCGGCATTTTAAATGATTTATATATCTTAACATTTTTTTTATTATCCAAAGGTTCTGGGGACAAAGCCCATAATCCCCAGGCACGGGACCCAGCAGGCACTGATACCATGGAGACAAGACCCATAGCGTAAAGTATCTCTCCCACGATATATTATACCCAAGAACGCAACAACATCAACGCATGCGCTTAAACCAATTGAGCTGCCACATCCGTGATAAAATCATATAAGAGAATATATCTTTACATGACTATCGTAACCTATCATAACAATATAACTCTAAACAATGAGAATTATTATTAATCAATTACTGTGATTTACTCGTTCTACTGTTTAATACTTTCAACTGATCACCACTTTGGAATGGTATGGAAAAATAACCTGTTTAACTCATCAGTTAATCATAAATCATGTTCACCAATTTAATTTTCCATAATTATTTTAAGATTTGATGAAACTATCTATTAATCTTTGCTTCGCAATAATATATCTACAAAATTTTGGATTCTGACAAAAAAAAAATTGGTTTATATATGAAACCAAGATTGCATAATTGTAAATTTAGCTAGATTAAGTCCGGTTTTACATTAATTTTTTGAAGAAGAACAGAAAATGGTAATTTTGTATTTTTAAGTCAAAACAAAGTTAAAATTAGTTGTAAAATTAAGAAATTTCTAACATAAAACCTAAATAAGCAAGATAAAATTTGTTTTGATCGTATATATATAGTTTAATTAAATTTTTATTCATATACCTTACATAAATTTAATCAATAAATATGATGAATTTTAATATTTAAAATTTGTTATCCAAATAATAATTATAAATTTGGCAGACTAAATTATTTTTATAAATTATTCAATATATATTTATGATATATAAATTTAAATACAAATGCCAAAAAGACCAACTTAAAACGAATCCTAACACCCTAGGAAACTTCCTTTAGAGGTTCTTTTGAAATTTATATATAGTTGTGCATATTTTGAAATAGAGGTTCTCCACCTGATTAAAACAAGAATCGATCACTGAGAGAAAGATGCGTAGTACTTGAAAATTTAATGACGAAGTTTTAATATATCTCTCACACATTGCAATTACAAATTCACATGGGTCTCTAGCAACAACTCTTCCAGCCAATGGGAACATACTAATAAACTATGAGAGCTACACATAGCCACATGGAAAGGTACTGACCATCACAAACATCGATCATTTCTAATGCTCTCAGAATAATTTCCAGCTTTCACAGTTTCAGAAACCCATTGTGATGCTGTAGTAGCTTCCACAGTTTACTATTTAAATAAAAGTAGTAAATAGACTAACAAACAAAAAACTATTTAAAAAATCACTGGATTTATAGATTAATTCTATGGAAAGAGGATTAATTAAAAAAGGATAATTATCTAAAAACACTAAAAATCATGAAAATAAAATTAATAAAAAGTATATCACTATTATTGTAAAAAAAATTGCTTAAAGCATCCCTAACTATGCCACATGTGAATTCTAATTTCTATCAGTAAAAAGTTGCTATATCATCAACTTTAACACCAAATAAATTTAGATCCAAAGCCGGTTTAGGTATCAATATGACATTTCTCATTAGCTCATCATTTAGCCCATCCATCGTATGTGAATGTTCCATAGTAATTAATTTTAGAAAGAATGTAGAAAAGTTAACAGACTCAACTTACTACGAATACTATTTTACTTAAACCACACTATTGATGTTATTGGCAGCTTCAGAAAAACCATATGCATCAAATTAAACAACATATAATTAGTATGAAAATGCAAAAAGAATATAGAAGATTAAATGTTAAATTTAACAAGACAACAATATAAAAAAATCTCTATCTTCATTTGCTAATGTTGTAGACATTTTAGGATTTATTGATTTTAAATTATGTATAACTTTTAAAAAAATTGTACCAAAAACAACCCAAAGAATTATAAACAAATAATCCGGGCGTAGCCCGGACAAACCCCCTAGTATATTAATGACATAGTAATTTGGTTACCAAACTATATTAAGTTTGTTCACCACTCAAAAAAAAAAACAGTCGAAGATACAATATACTAGGCCTGAGACGGATCGGATATCCGGGCAGTTTTAAGGTATCCGGCGGATCCATAATTTTACTATCCTTATCCGGATCCGGGGTTCTCGGATATTCGGGTGTCGGATATCCTTCTAAAAATTGTAATATCCGGCGGATATCCGGATCCGGATTTGGATTCTTAAAATAAATAAAAAATTATATTAATATATAAAAATATTAAAAATAATTTAAAAATAAAAAATATATAATGTTTTTAATTATTTCTATGTATAATATTACAAAATTTACATAAAATTTATATATACTATTATAAAAATAAAAATATATTAAATAAATTAATTTTTATATATAGATTTTACTATTTTTAAAATAGTTATTAATAAAATTACGGATCCGGATATCCGGACTAAAAAATTAAGGTATCCGGATCCGGATCCGGCTTTGACGGATCCAACATTTTACTATCCGGATCCGGATTCGGCCCCTCCGGATATCCGGATTTTCGGATCGGATCCGGATCGAATTTCGGATCGAATCCGGATCTCGGATAAAAGTCTCAGACCTACAATATACCACATATATTTCGAAAACATGATTGCAATTGTGCACATTAGCTACAAATGTCAGATCCTAAAAAAATTCACCATTCACGAGAAATTTTTTCATTTTCATTGCATACCTTCTTTTGTAGAGAAATAAAGAACAAATTTATTTCTTGTTAAATATGATATAAAATAATCATTTATTTTCCTGCAATTTTAATATATAAACATAATAAAAATATTATAAAAAGTGTAACAGAAGTTACAGAATCATGCATTCTTTTTTATACTAACTTTTTTTTTGTAACAACTTTTTTATACTAACAACTCTTAATAAGCTTTATGTATAATGTCCATATCAGTTTATAGTTAACTGTAACTGGCTACATATAATATGAGATCGACCGTGTAATTAAGTACCGATGATAAACCTCATACTCCTGTACCACTTAACATGATACAGAAATTTAATGGTAAATTTTTGTATCATGTTAAGTAGTACAGGATTAATTACCATGTCAACATTTAAAGATTTGTGACATATCCTTATATGTTTCCCATACTGCTACGGACAACACATGCAAGTATTGTGTATAGTATCTAAAATGTATAAATTGTAACCACTATAAAAAAAAATTCGTAATAGGATACCCCTTTGTGTTTGAAATCATCAAGTAATTGGAAAATATGAAACTTGTTTAAATACTTGCTTGACTGACTCCTTTTCCTGCCAAGTTTAAATCCATTCTTGATACTAAGGCTAAAGAAACGTATATAGCTTGTTTTCGGAATGAAAATGAAATTGTATCATACAGAACTGAGGCAGCACTATATTAGAGATTGGATTATGCTTTTGTCATCTCATGTAATCTAATTTGCATATGTTTCTTATATGACAATACATTCTCAACTGCTCTACAGCTTTCCTCGTTTATGCATTCTGAATAACATGGAATCGTTTTTGCTTATATTACTTAAATGACAAACAGTTATTCTCAATAATTGTAACAGAAGAATGCATTTTGAATAACTCTACAGCTTCTGCGAAGACAATATATTAATGTGTATAGGTGCAAAGATGCTGCAGTGGGAACATAGTGTGTGTTCTTGTCTATGATGTCGAAGAGATATATACCAATAAAATCTTGTAAATTTTTTTTTTGTGTCCATGTTAAGTTTTCTCATATCAAATAAATTAATATCGCTAACTTAGTTGTAGGTGATATAATACGTCAAGATTGTATGTTGGTATTCTACTATTTCCTAGCAAGTATAAATTGGACGGACTAACATTTATTCAATTTAATTCTAGTGCTGCCACCTAATTAAGCATAACTAAGACGTAGGAAGCTGACACATCACCAAGCTAAAATTGTAAATATTACAAAATAGAAAATTACAAATTTTTAAATGATTCTCAAATAATTTATAAAGAATATGTTAGAATACTTCCGAAAAAACTTCCGTGGAAGTTTCTCAAATCTGACGCAGATTTGAAAAACCTTCATATCGATCTAAAAACATTCAAATGAGTTCAAAACATAGAAAGAGTTCAAAACATAGAAAAACTTCAAAAATAAGGTGAAAGCTTTAAAAAAAAAGGATTTTCAAAAAATAAGAGCTTTAAGAAACAAAAAGTTACCAAATGAAAAAAATATGATTTATAGATTTACCTTTAAATGAATGGAAGATGAGAACCATGTAATAGAAAACCCGCAAAAATTAAATAAATTAGCGAGAAAGACATAAGATAAAAATAAGAAATTGATATAAAATTTGGTGTTTTCAAATTCAAAGAGATTAGAGAGAGGTTTTAGAATGAGAAACATGACATTTTTGTTGCAGCCATTTGAGAGGAATAAAGAAAATGTGTAAATTTTATTTATATAAAAAGACAAAAATTCTAATAAGGTCAAATATTTTCGATTCAAAATATTTTCTAGAAGTCTTCAAAATCCTAAATTTACTATTCTCCCAGAAGACTTCTACTGAAATCTTCTAGACCCTAAGTGCATTATTTGTTGGAAGACTTAAGTCACTAAACCCTAAACTCGAAATTAACTATCTAAATAGAAACAAACACAACATAAAACTTAGAATCAACTTTAAAAGTATTTAATATACACAAAACTAAACACAAATAAGTCAAAATTTAATTTTTCAAAAAAAAGAAATTAAGCTTCCAAAATTTAACTATAAGAATACAAACAATACTACAACATATGTTACCAAACCTTAAACCAATGAATACCATGATACACTACATTCATTCATCTATGTTGAAAGCAATTCAATTGTACTTGATCTTAATTTATATCAATTACAAATATTTATAAGGGCTTTTTGCAAAAATGATTCAAAACTCAAAGTCAAAACTAAAACTAACCCATGCTTTTTTTGGATTTTTATTTTGTCGTATTCACCCCACAAGTTCAGATTATTCACAAAAATGCCATTAGTTTTTTTTTCTTATTTTTTCGAAAATGACATTTTTACTCTCTCAACCTCATCATCTTCAAGTATTTACAAGATTGCCATTACAATCAATACACAACCACCATGAACAACCAATTTGAAGCTCTTAATGCACCTCAAATCGATTTACACTCTCTCTTTCTCACTTGTTATGAACTAAAAACAACATCTCTTTCACTTTGCCTTCATATTCATCCAAAAAACTCAAGCTTTTGATTCAAATTTTTTATGGTTGGTAAAACCATTCAACCATACTATTCTTGGTGGGTTACTTTCGTTTGAGGTTCTGGGTGGTTGGAGAAGACTCTGTGTGCTAAGGAAGTCATCTCGCTAGTTTAAGGTATGAATTTAAAAAAATTTCCAGATCTGTTCGCGTAGAAGACTTACCCGTAAGTAGTCTGGCTGTCAAAAGACTTACGGGTAAGTCTTCTGGTCAAACGGACGACTTACTTGTAAGTAGTCATCTTTGTTTGTTAAAAAAAAAAATCTAGAGAATACCCTAGACGACTTACAGGTAAGTCATCTAGGGTAAACGGGTTAGTTTTGCATTTGACCAAATTGTGTCAGATATTTGACTTTTCCTGGACGACTTACAAGTAGGTCGTCTCTAGGTAAACAAAAATTTCAATATTTTATTAAAGTTAGACAACTTATCTGTAAGTCGTATCAGGTTACTTTTGCAATTCGAAAAAAATAATTAAATATTATACTTTTCCCAGACGACTTCCGCGTAAGTCGTCACGTAAGACGACTTACTTGAAGGTCGTCCTGGATAAGCAAAGTCGTCCAGATTTATTTCCTAAATTCTGGTTAAACCTTGCTTATCTCGAACGACTTTCTCGTAAGTCGTCTATCTGGACAACTTTCAAGTAAGTCGTCTGGGTAAAGTTAAATATTGAAGTTTCTTTTTCAAATTGCAAACTAACCTGAGAAGACTTACACATAAGTCGTCTAGCTTTGATAAAATATTGAAATTTTTGTTTACCCAGAGACGACTTATTGGTAAGTCGTCCAGGAAAAGTCAAATATCTGACACAATTCGGTCAAATGCAAAACTAACCCGTTTACTCTAGACGACTTACTAGTAAGTCGTCCAATTTAAAATTTTAACAAACAAAGTTAGACGACTTACAAGTAAGTCGTCCAATTTAAAATTCAATAGCAAAAATGACCTGTTTGGACGACTTACTAGTAAGTCTTCTGGAAGACTTACTAGTAAGTCGTCTGCGTCAATGTTTAGTAAACTTTCATTTTCTCTATGTTTACTAATGTGTTTTATTTTGAATTTTTGTAGATGATGTGTCTGTTACATGCAGTGTATGAAGAATGGTTGTTGAAAGATTGCCGTTGGGATTTTGTGGTTGATAATGTCAAAGGAGCGAGAATCATTTTTTTGGAGGAAGGTTCGACACATGCTGAACTTCTTGCAATGGCTCAAGAAGATTATAACCTGGACAGCACCAAATCTGTGGAGATAACCTACTCATTACCAGCAGAAATGATGCTGGCTCCAGACACCCCTCCTATTCATGTTACAAGTGATAGACAAGTTCGAAACTTGCTCGAGATAACCAAAACGCATAGAGTACGGCTTTGTGTATCAAGCTGCAGCAAGGTGGAAACGGTTTCAGAGTTCAGGGAAGAAGATGATGAAGCTGATGATGCTGATGAATGTTTTGAAGATGATGATGATGATTTGGTTGAAGATGAAAATCATGATGGAGAGGAGGATGATGGGGAGGAGGACGATGGGGAGGATGATGATGGGGAGGAGGATGCTGATATCTCTATTGTTGCTGAAGCCGACGAGAATGGTGAGGATTACAGTGTTTATGGAAAAGTTGAAGATGAGGATGAGGTAGATGATGATATGTGTTTTGAAGATTTTGAAAAGATTGATGGTAACAGTATCTATGTGAACCAGAGTTTTGTTAGCAAGTATGCACTGCTTTCAGAGCTGCGATTGATAGCAGTGAGGTTTAAGTTCACCTTCAGAATATACAAGTCAACGAAAACTCTCCTTGTGACAACATGTCCGGTTAGTGGTTGTCAATGGAAGGTCAGAGCGAGTGTGAAACATGGGACAAACACGTTTTGGGTAGCAAAGTATGTGAAAAAACATACATGCTCAGTGGGAGACCGACTCGCTCAGCGGAGACACTGTACTCCGAAGTATATTGGTAGGCTTTTCATTGATCGTGTTGGAATCATTGATGGGTTGAATCCCCAACATATCACTGATGCAATGAAGAACATGTTTGGCATGACGCTTGATTACACCACTTCATACAGAGCACTTTTATATGCACAAACATTGATGAGAGGATCAGCAGAAGATGGGTATTCGCGTCTGCCATCATATCTCGAGCAAATCTCCTTAGCAAATCCCGATTCTATCACGGCTATAGAACTTGATTCTATCAATAGATTTAAGTACCTATTTCTCTCTTTTGGAGCTTCTATCAAAGGTTTTAAGTATCAGAGAAGGGTCATTGTCGTGGATGGGACTCACCTAAGTGGGAAGTATGGAGGTGTTATGTTAGTTGCAGCCGCACAAGATGGGAATTTTCAGATATTTCCATTGGCTTTTGGGATAGTAGATGCTGAAGATGAACCTTCTTGGGAATGGTTTTTCACAAAATTGGCTAGTTGTATATCTGATGAGCAGCCTCTGGTGATAGTCTCCGACCGGCACACGGCCATTAAAAGTGCGTGTGATAAGGTGTTTCCTTGGGCAACCCGAGGAATATGTTATTATCACCTTCAAGATAACATTGTCAAAAAGTATAAAGGAAAACATCTCTTGTACTTGGTGAAAGGTGCTGCTTATGCTCATACGGTTTCAGATTTTAACCGGTACATGGCTGAGATACAGAGTGCAAACCCGGACCTTGCAACGTATTTGGAGAATGCCGACGTCAGCCTATGGTCAAGGGTTTATTGTCAGGGGGACAGGTACAACATAAAGACAAGCAACATCGCTGAATCTATTAATTCCGCTCTGAAGCGAGCTAGAGGATTTCCGGTTCAGTTCCTTTTGGAGTTCATAAGGGAGAAGCTTGGAAAGTGGTTTTGGAAAAGGAGAGAAGATGCTTTGAGTCTCCCAACTCAATATAGTCGGAGTGTTGAATACTTGCTTGCTGTTCGATCGGAGATAGCGGATACGATGACGGTACAACCAATTGATGGATGGCTATTCTTTGTGAAAGGTGGAAAAATAGACTGTGTGGTTGATTTGGAACATGGAAAGTGTGATTGTGGTGTCTATGCAGTGGAGAAAATACCTTGCTCTCATGCTATAGCTACTGGAACATCTGTTGGTTTGCATATCTCCACACTTGTATGTCCAGTGTACTCAAAGGATTATCTGTTTGCAGGATACTCAGAGAATATATATCCTTGTGTTGGACAACAAGTTGAGGAACGCACATGCTTTCCTCCGGAAGTAAAGCGTGGTCCGGGAAGACAGAAGAAATCAAGATGGCAATCTTGGTTGGAGCTATCCAGGATGAGAGGACGCAAACCCCGGAAGAAACACAGGGTTTATAGATGCTCAAAATGCAAAGAAACTGGCCATACGAAACCACAATGTAAGTCGTCCAGTTAGTCGTCCAGGGTTTTTTCTTCCAAAAGATGTTCAAGTTAGTCGTTCAGTGTTTAGTCTTCCAGAAGACCTTCAAGTAAGTCGTCCAGAAGACCTTCAAGTAAGTCGTCCAGTGTTTTTTCTTCCAGAAGACCTTCAAGTTAGTCGTCCAGTGTTTAGTCTTCCAGAAGACCTTCAAGTAAGTCGTCCAGAAGACCTTCAAGTAAGTCGTCCAGAGTTTTTTCTTCCAGAAGACCTTCAAGTAAGTCGTTCAGGGTTTTTTCTTCCCGAACACCTTCAAGTAAGTCGTCCAGTGTTTAGTCTTCCAGAAGACCTTCAAGTAAGTCGTCCAGAAGACCTTCAAGTAAGTCGTCCAGGGTTTTTTCTTCCAGAAGACCTTCAAGTAAGTCGTTCAGGGTTTTTTCTTCCAGAAGACCTTCAAGTAAGTCGTCCAGTGTTTAGTGGTCAAGTGTTTAGTCTATGTAACTGTGTTATGAACTTATCTGTGTTATGAACTTATCTGTGTCAACTTCTTTGTCAAATTGCACTACCAAACAAATTCAAGAAGTTCTTGCTCTTTATATTATCTAAAAGGTTACAAAACATTACAAAAGGTCATTACAAAAGGTCATTACCCATCATACGCATCCAGGTTGTCAAAATTGTCCTTGTTTTCGTACTCATGCACGACAGGATGCTCTTCAAATATATCCACCGCCATCTTATCCCTCATAGACTTCCCGTTGGCCTTAGCAAAGTCTTTTTTACTAAACTCTATCCCAAGAGCATGACATTCAATGTACTTTAGAGCGTACACGCCACAATCACCAGCTCGGGCCGGAGGTATATTGGTCGGTCTCGCATATGTGAATGGCTCCAGGCTGCGAAGTAAATACCTGACTGAGGATAGCCTCTTTAAAGCATCTGCGTCCTTTGCCACCCTTGTAAGCCAGTATCGGTGGAGAGGGATTGTTTGGGAAAGGTTTACCATAATTAGCACCCAATTCCGGCAGAGCTGTGTACACCCAGACCTGGAGAACTTGCGCAAACCCATTGATAGTGTAACAACCCGAAATATCTCTGCCCTTCACAGAGTCCATCAACACCTTAAAAGCGACTCTCCCCCATGGATAATTCTCAAACCGTTCTAGCTCCATCACTAGCCTTGACAGACTAACCCTTGTAGGGGTTGAATACTTTCTCCCTTCAATGTATCTAGTGAAGATGGCAAGGTACGCGAGCCGCTTGCGATCATCCCGAGACCATCGTCCAACGTCCAACGTCCAACAAGTTAGAAGACTTATCAGACGACTTATAAGTTTTCTGCGAAGTCGTCCAGATTGAAGTAAATACCTGACTGAGGATAGCCTCTTTAAAGCATTTGCGTCCTTTGCCACCCTTGTAAGCCAGTATCGGTGGAGAGGGATTGTTTGGGAAAGGTTTACCATAATTAGCACCCAATTCCGGCAGAGCTGTGTACACCCAGACCTGGAGAGCTTGCGCAAACCCATTGATAGTGTAACAACCCGAAATATCTCTGCCCTTCACAGAGTCCATCAGCACCTTAAAAGCGACTCTCCCCCATGGATGATTCTCAAACCGTTCTAGCTCCATCACTAGCCTTGACAGACTAAACCGTGTAGGGGTTGAATACTTTCTTCCTTCAATGTATCCAGTGAAAATGGCAAGGTACGCGAGCCGCTTGCGATCATCCCGAGACCACCCTTCGCATCTCCCAAATGCTGCTATTATCTCCTGAGTAGATGGCCCAGCTTCGAGATGAATTCCCAACATCTCCCAAAAAGAAGTCAACTCCTTTGTAACGACACAATGAGGACTCTCAAGATCCTCGATGTACTCGCAGTTTAGACCAGTGAGGTTTTCAAACTCTAACAGTGAAAACCTCACAGGTTGTGGACCAACGAGACTCCACAGCTCATACTTCTTCTTTATGTCCAGCTGGAAACCGAGCATGTAGTGAACCAGCCTTGAAGCCCACTCAAATCCCAACTCTTGGAACTTGATGAAAACTCCCAACTTCGACTCCTTTAGCTCTTCATATTCGTCATCATGAAGAGCAGTCTTTAAAGCATTATGCAACGTTCAACAAGTATGATACGGAATGCTTTTCTCCGCGGATGGCTCTTCCTCTAATGTATATATCCTACGGGGGAGTTCTGGTATATCCATTTTTTTGCCTGCAAAACAATCAAAGACCACCATCTCAGAACAATCAAAGTCATGGAAGACTTCCAGTAGAACATTTTAAAGCAGACCTGAAAATTCGGAGAAGATATAGTCGCCTTCAATACGCGGTTATATATCTGCAAAAATAGATGTGAAATAAAGAAGCGCAGTGAGAACGAGTTTATAAATTGATAGAGACAACGCTTTATGTTCATATTTTCCTCAATCAATCACTCGACAGATATAACTTACCGGCGGCGGAGAGATAACCGGCGGTGATAACGGCAGAGAGAAAGGAAGCGGCAGAACGGTTGAGAGAAAGGAAGCGGAAGAACGGCAGAGAGAACGACGGTGATAAAGGCGGAGAGATAACCGGCGGAGAGATAACCGACGGAGAGAACGATGGATTAGAGAGAATCGACGGAAATCGCCTTTGAGAGAGACGGCGTTAGGGTTTTCTGAATTTCGCGAAATAGTGAGTAAAAAAAACCTAATATATGTCCGGTAAATAATCCGGTTAGGTTTAAAAGTACATTGTAAAATTAAAGGTTCGGTCCGGTTTGGACAACTTACTAGTAAGTCGTCTATTGAATAATGTACAACAGACGACTTACTTGTAAGTCGTCCAGACCCTAAATTTAACTCCTAAACTAAATTGACTAAATTAACATACTAACCACGTTATAAAGCCGTATTTATACTTAAATAGTGTTTAATATACACAAAAATAAACACACTTAGGTAAATTTAAAAGTTTTCAAAAAACATTTATGCATTCCAAAATCTAACCCTAAGAACACATACAATACTACAACATATGTTGGCAAAACCTAGACCAAAGAATATCATGACTCACTACTTTCACTCATCTATGTTGAAAACAATTAACTTTTGTTATATCTTAATTTATATCTCTTAAAACATATGTTAATTACATGATTCTAATTTTTCACTTATCAAAATATTTTTTACAAAAAATTTAAATTATTTCAAAGTATAACTAGTTCAGACGATTTACGAGGGTTAGAAACGTAAAAAAAAATCGATTTTTTTGTTTGTTCACAAGGAGCTGGTTGTAATTTCAATAGCCTTTTAGGTTACTTTTGCATTTGATTCAAGTTTTGGTTTACTTTTGCAATATAAATCAAGTTGTGAGTCATATTTGGTAATTCTCCCTATTTATAATTACATGATTTCAATATTTTTACAATCTGAATATTTTCTTAAAGATCTACTATATGAGAAGATTTCTCGGGTTATATTCGTAAAGTGCATTCTGATATTTTGTTTGATCATAGAGGGCTGCTTGTAATTTCACAAGGTTTTTGGGTTACTTTTACAATTGATTGAAATTTGGATATACTTTTGCATTTAAAATCAAGTTTTGTGTCATTTTTGGCAAATTCCCTTTTATTAAATTTCTTCTATTACATTTAAATTTTGTAATTTTATATTTTTATTATTCATTTAAAAATTTATTTTTTTAATTTATTAATTTTATTAATATTAGTTTAAGTAAAATGTTATATTTTAAAAATGAAAAATTGCGGAAATACTTATTTAGTTATTTTATTAATAAAATCTGAATGAAAAAATAATATAATGGTTAGTTATATGAAAATATAAAATAGTATGGTATATTTATCTAACTATAAATTTAAAATAATTAATAATATATAATATAACTATAATTAAATGAAAAATTAATAAAAATATTTGATTAATATTTGGTTTTACACCAAATTCATTGTTTTGAAGTTCCGTTAGAATTGGTCTTACTAGTGTAACTGAGATAAATTAAGTACACCTTTATTATTTATATATGTGTACTCACTTAAACGTAAAAGATTTTAAAAAAACTTAATCTTTTGACGAGGTTTTTTCATAAAATGTGAAGAATATGGGTTAAGCCTTAATTTTTTTAGATATGGAACCAAATATTGCTAATATATGATGACATGGGGGATGACATTATTTTTAGCGGTAATCGAAATAAAAACACCAACAAAGCTTTCTTGTACTAAAACTAAACCCAACACACTGTTGATATCTGTTGAGAGAGCTTTACAAATTGACGTACTTTAGAACTGTGGTGATGTCTTACAATCTGACATATTTCAAGCTAGAGGTGTACTTTGTGCAGCAAAAAATGACATAAAATGTCTTTTTATATCTTTTATTTAATCTCATTCACGTGGCCAGAGAAGGTGTGATCACCTAGAGTTGTGGTCAAGGTGTTTGGAGAGCTGTGGATAGATGAAATATGGTTACGACCTTCATGCCACATTCCTTCTTAACAATGACCATTTGCAAAACAATACACATGTTTGACATATTCTCCCTCCGGACAAATCACCCAGCGTCGATCTCGAGAGATATCAGATTAACCGATGGAAAATCTGTAAACTACAACGGCTAATTATTATCTCCTTCCCTGGCTCTGGGGTGTGGTCATAGATGGAGTTTTGGCCGATGTGGTCGGTAAATATGTGGACATTATGTGGAGGCGAGGTGTGTGGTAGAGAAGACATAGGCGTAGAAGATGTTGGTATTGAGTCGGGCACAGTAGCTTCAGTGTTGAAGGATTGTGCGGTGTGGTCATGGATGAGATGTTTGTGGATGTGGTCGGTAAAGTTGTGGACAGTCTGTGGAGGGGAGGTGGCTGGTAGAGGAGACATAGGCCTTGAAGATGTCTGTGTTGAATCAAGAAGATGGTGAACTGGTTGTGTTCGTCGGAGAAGAAGAAGATGTTGTTGGGTTTAATTAGGATTCAGGCGACTGAACACAGAAAGAAGTGGGAAAGAGTTTTCAATCGTTTACGTGAGAGGAGTCATTGAGATGAAGGTTTCAATTAGGTTTTAGTCGACGGTGAGTGAACACAACAAGACCAGATAGAGTTTTCAATCGTTTTCGTGAGAAAGAGAACTGAGATGAAGGGGACGAATTAGAATTTGTCGCTTAACTCAGCTAGATTTAGTTGAAGGATATTTTAATGAAATCATAACCAAAGAAGTACATCACGTGCTGAAAAAGTATGCCATTATGATACATGACATAGTAGAAGTATGTTAGAATGTAATTTGTTTGACGTTTCTCACAAGACACAGCGAAACTTTATATGGTAAAATACTAGTATATCGCAATGTTGATATCTTTTGACGAGGTTTCTCATTCGCACACTTCTACATATTTATCTTAAACAGATGGGTCTCACTAGAAGATGTCCAACTTCAGGAAGATTATGTAACACCCGTATTTTCCAAAATAAATTAAATAAATAAAAAATCTGAAATCTGAAATCTTCATTTATTATTTTTCAAAAGTCAACTCCAAAATCATAAATCCAATAAATACAAAAAAAAATAGATAAATCCCGAAATATCGATAAAATCATAAAATCGAAAGTCTGAAAATAAAAGAAATAGAACTCCCAAAGCACCAATCCGATAGCAATCACTCATGCTCGTCAGTCTCACCTGAAAGGGGAAAGGAATAGGAGGGGTGAGTAACATGGGAGTTACTCCGTGAGGTATGGGGATGCTAAACACGCAAACCACTGACTTGAGTAAATAGAACTCCCACTATGGAAATTTAGCTCTAACATGAACACACACGACGCCTAGCGCATCACACAAACACAAACAATGCGATGATAGCATATAGCTAGTCCACACACCTCGCATCTCCTCATATGGATATATAATACGTAGCGTCGCTAGTACAGTATGTCTCTGTACCCCCGCCCTCTCAAGTAGCGTCCATCGTACAAACTTCTCTGCACCACACGCCCGCACAAGTAGCATCGCAAGTCCAGACGTCTCTGAACCCCTACCCGCACAACCAAAGTAGCGTCGCTAGCCCAGACATCTCTGAGCCCCCGCCCGCGCACATAGTCCCTACTAATATCTATGTATACATACATATATATATATCGCATCTCTTAACATCACACAATCCAATCAAAGGTTGAATCCTCTAGACCATTAGTTCCAGTTTACAATGAATGAATTAACTAACAATCAAGATTCAAACAGACTCGATTTAAACAGACGGATCATGATTCGAAATCTAAACTGCGATAGAGAGAATTCTATGGGATTTACGGAATAGCCCCTCACCTTAGCAATGTGGAAAAGTGATAGCTATGAACTCCAGCTGCTCAAACAAACTCCAAATCTGAAATCAGGGCGAAAAATCGAGTCAGAACGCACTTCGAACGGTCCAAAACGGATAACCGGCGATCTGGTCAAAAAGTCAACCCGCTGGTCAAAGGTCAACCCGGTCTACTCTGACTCAAGCCGGTCAACCTTTGACCAAATCGAAATCGAATTGAACCATCGGTTTTTCCTTAACCGGATTCAATTTCAATTAGACCAGATTAAAATTGATTTCAATTCGGTTTAATCCAAACCAAACCAATTCCCAATAACCTATCGGTTTAATCAATAATAAAATCAATTGATTAACCGAACCGGCTTGACTGGTCAACGGCTTGACTCGCTGAGTCAACTCGGCCGAGTCACCGAGTTACCGGCGAGTCGCCGTAGACCGGTCGCCGGCGGCGGCCAACGACGGTGGTGGCTTACCGGAAAATCACCGGCGGCGGCGGAGACGCGGCGGCGATGCGGCGGCGGTGATGTGGCGGCGGCGGAGACGCGGCGGCGATGCGGCGGCGGTGATGTGGCGGCGGCTTCTCCGCGGTGATGCAGCGGCGGCTTCCCGGCGGCGAACGGACGGTGGCCGGCTGCGGTGGCTCCGGCGAACGTCCGGCGGAGATGGCGGCGCGTGCGATTCACGCGTGAAACTTCCTCCTGCGCGTGTGGGCGCGTCGAGGCAGTTCTCGGGCTGAAACTCCTGCTCCGGACTCGTCTCAACGTCACGAACACGCTGGTGGCCTTAAAATCGCGAGAAATCCAATGGTTAGAGAGATATCGACGAGTTACTAAACGGCCAACACTTAACTAATCGGAAAAGGTGGTTTGCGGATTACCTAGGGGGTGAGATGGCGGCGGCGTGACAGATCTGATCTCAGTCGACGGTGGCTGAGACAGTTCACCAATATCCCTCTCTGGCGGCTCTAAATCTGCAGGGGTTCGACGCCTTAGACTTTTTCTGAATAAAATAATAGGCTGGTTCTGTTTAAATAGGAACTCACCTAGGGTTTCCTGTAAACTGATTGGGCCTTGTTGGGCCTGCGAAATTGAGTCGTTACAATTCTCCCCCACCAATGGAGAATTCGTCCCCGAATTCGGCTCCTCAACCGACTGTGCAATACTGTCCTGGAAAAACTCTGGATAATCAATCCTCATCTGACTCTCGGCCTCCCAGTTTTCTTCCTGAATCCCGTCTCTCCCCCAACGAACTTTAACTAAACTGGTCATCATCCCTTGAACGACTTTCACTTGCCGATCTAAAATCTCAACTGGCTGACAAGAAGCATACAAATTCTTCTCAAGATCATTGGGTGGCTGCTGCAAAATGAGCTCTGGCTCTCTCACAACTTTCCTCAAGACTGACACATGGAACACATCGTGAAAATCTGACAACTCTGCTGATAACCGCAATATGTAAGCCACTGCTCCAATCCGCTCCACAATAGGGTACGGTCCCATATATCTCGGCTTAAGCTTCTTAAGCTTTCGAGTCTCAGATCCTCCTTGGAATGTCCTCATTTTCAGGTATACTAAGTCTCCTACCTGAAACTCCAAGTCTTTACGGCGCTTATCTGTATAGCTCTTCTGCCGGTCATGGGCTTCCTTAAGCCGAGTCTTGAGCATCTCTACGTGCTCCACTGTCTCCTGAACCATTGCTGGTTCTAAGTCTCGCCGCTCCCCCACTTCTGTCCAACAAAGTGGTGTACGACAAGGCCTACCATAAAGCGCCTCATACGGTGCCATCTCAATACTCGAATGATAGCTGTTGTTGTAAGCAAACTCTGCTAGAGGTAAATACTTTCCCCAGCTTCCTTCCCAATCCAGGACGCAAGCCCTAAGCATATCCTCTAATGTCTGAATAGTCCTCTCTGATTGTCCATCTGTCTGCGGATGATAGGCTGTACTCATATGAACTTTTGTCCCAAGTGCCTTCTGAAATGCTCTCCAAAATGTAGAAGTGAACTTGGTATCCCAATCTGATACAATACTGACAGGAACTCCATGCAACCTCACAATATCTCGAAGGTAAATCTGCGCCAACTGATCAGCTCCGTCTGTTTTCTTGATTGCTATAAAATGAGCAGATTTGGTAAGTCTATCACGATCACCCAAATAGCATTCCTCCCACCAAAGGTTATCGTAAGTCCAGTCACAAAATCCATAGTCACCATGTCTCATTTCCACTCTGGCAACGGGAGGTTCTGCAATAACCCGCTAGGCACTTGATGCTCAGCCTTAACCATCTGACATGTATGACACTGCGATACAAATGTAGCCACATCTTTCTTCATACCAGGCCAGTGGTAGTAGCGCTTCAAATCTCTGTACATCTTGGTATTTCCCGGGTGGATCGAAAAACGCGAATTATGTGCTTGCTGTAAAATCTCCTCCTTAACAGCTTGTCCTCTGGCACACAGACTCGGTTCCGATACATGTACATCCCGCTCAAAGCTATATGATATCCAATACTCTCGATCTCAATTTGCTTAACCAGAGCATCATCACTATCCTGAGCTCTGCGTATCCTCCATAATAAATCAGCCTGCTCCAATGCTTCAAGACCAACAGTCTCTCCCTCTGCGGTAACTGCACACAATCTGAGACTAGCAAGTGTCCCAGACAGCTCCTGAACCTCCTTGGTTCCTGAAACATCGTTCCTGCATCTACTCAAGGCATCTGCCACCAGATTGGCCTTATCTGGGTGATACGTAATATCCAGGTTGTAGTCTGCTAACAACTCCATCCATCTGCGCTGTCTCAGATTTAGGTCCGCCTGAGTAAATATGTACTTCAGACTCTGGTGGTCTATGCGGATCTGAACTTTCTCTCCATACAAATATGACCTCCAAATCTTTAGCGCAAAAACAACTGCTGCTAACTCCAAATCATGAGTAGGGTAGTTGACCTCGTGAGGCCTCAACTGACGTGATGCGTAAGCAATAACATGACCATCCTGCATCAATACACAATCCAAACCAGTACCTGACGCATCTGTATAAACCTCATACGGTACCCCTGGCCTAGGTAGTACCAACACTGGCGTATCTGTCAACTTCCGTTTCAGCTCAGTAAAGCTCTCCATAAAAGCATCCGTCCAATCAAACTTGGTGTCTTTGCCTGTTAATCGTGTCATCGGTTTCGCGATACTAGCAAAATCTTTCACAAACTTTATGTAGTATCCTGCTAAACCCAGAAAGCCACGAATCTCGATGGCGGTCTTAGGTGTAGGCCACTCCGATATTGCAGTAATATTTTCTGGATCTACTGCAACCCCTGCCTCTGAAATCACGTGACCCAAAAATCCAATCTTCCTCTGCCAGAAGCTACACTTACCCAGCTTGGCAAACAGCTGATGCTCCCTGAGCTTATCCAACACAATCCGCAGATGCTCTGCATGCTCCTCTCTACTCCGAGAATAGATCAAGATATCGTCGATGAAAACAATCACACACTTATCCAAATGCTCGCGAAACACATCATTCATAAGCTTCATGAATGCTGCAGGTGCATTCGTCAACCCAAATGGCATCACCACAAACTCATAATGTCCATAACGGGTACGGAAAGCAGTCTTCCGCACATCCTCATCAGCTATCGCAATCTGGTGGTAACCCGATGCCAAGTAAATTTTTGAAAACCATGAAGCTCCCTGCAACTGATCCAATAACTCATCGATACGGGGAAGCGGGTACTTATTCTTGATGGTCACCTTGTTCAAACCTCTGTAGTCGATACAAAGTCTGAAACTCCCATTTTTCTTCTTCACAAACAATACTGGCGCTCCCCACGGTGAAGTACTAGGTCTGATGAAAACCTTACTCAATAACTCCTCCAACTGCATCTTCAGTTCAGCCATCTCTGCTGGTGCTAAACGGTATGGAGCCCGCGAAACCGGTGTTGTTCCTGGTTCTAACTCAATATAGAGAACATCTCCTCTGGCTGGTGGTGGCCCCTTTAAGGCTTCAAATACATCCTGAAATTCTGCAGCCACTGGAATATCTTCTAACTCAGGAGGTCCATCTTCCTTAACCATCGAAATAGTCGCCAGAAATCCTTCTGCTCCTCTCTCCAATAAGTACTCAGCATGCAACATGGAAATAACAGAAATCCCACGGTAAGCCTGGAGACACTGGACTGTGATCTTCCCATCTCCTCTAGGAATATTAACTTTCGCTCGCATGCAATCTATCACCACTCGATGTTGGGACAACCAATCCATCCCAAGTATGACATCGTAGTAATCCATCTCCATCTCTGCTAGGTCTCCTATGAAGTCGACTCCTCCCAGTAGGACTGGTACATCTCGGTGAACGCTGGTTCCCAATTTCTCAGTACCGGCCGTCCGAATCTGCTTAACCTTCGGCTCAAAGACACCTCGAAAAGGCCAAGACTTAGCCAAATGCGAACTCACGAAGCTGTGAGAAGCTCCTGTGTCGAATAGAGTGTGAGCTACCTCACCTCCAACAGAAACCGATCCTACACAAAATTTTTTTTTTTTTTTTCTAACTACACATGATATCCATTAAAACACAATTACTCAAAAACAGACGAGTATGATAAAAATACATACCGGCTATCGGCTCAGCTCCATTGGCCTCTCCTAGAGCATAAACACGCGGAGTGATGGCTTGACGCTTGGCCCCAGGCCCTTTAGTCGGGCAAAACCTGGAGATATGGCCAAACTGGCCACAAGTGAAGCAAGCTCCTGGTGCGTATGCTGCAGCTGGTGGTGCCAGCGCTCCCTGTGCTACTGGTGCTGCCTGCGCTACTGGTGCTGCTGATGCTGCTGGTGTTATTCCCCGCGCACCAAATGGCCTACTCCGACAATCCCTACCTTTATGTCCCATCTTCCCACAGTTGAAGCACGTGATGCACTCTCCAAAATGATGGCGACGACACTTGTCGCAACTAGGTGCTCCCAACTGTTCCCATGTTCTCTTTTGTGGCTCTGAAGTCCTTCCAGTCTTAGGTGGAGCCTTAGAGTACTTTTGCTCCTCTGCAATACATGCCTCCTGCCCAACAGCCTTCTCTAGCAGATCCTCCAAACTGGTGTAAGTAACCATACTGCACCTGCCGCGGAGATCGACTCGCATACCATCTAAGAACCTCCTGATCAAGTCCTCTCCATCAAAATGATTACCAGCAAACAAGCGGAGCTGGCAAAACTCTCGCTCGTACTCCCTGACACTCCTAGTACCCTGCCTCAGATGCTCAAAAGCATTCCTCTTCTGGTGCAACGCTTCTCTGGGAAAGTACTTCTTGTCGAATGCAATGAGGAAATCCTCATAAGTCATGTCGCCATCACGCATCGATCGCACTCCATCCCACCATACCAATGCATCTCCACGCAGATACAACTCTGCAATATTAAGACAAAGGCGCAACGGACAATTGATTGTCTACATACATGACGCCAACCTATGCTTCCACTTATAAGCCGCTCTAGGGTCTACTCTTCCCTCAAAAGTCTCCAAACCTACAGTTTTCATCTGTCTCATTACCCGCATAAGCATCTCATCAACCTCAGGAACCTGCCCTGGAAGAACACGTGGCGCTGGTGGTGGAACCTGGAAAATCCGTGGAACATGCTGGATAGGGGGTTGCTGCTGTCCCTGAACCTGAACTGGTGGAACCGGCTGAATAAGGGGCTGCTGATGCCCCTGAGCCTGAACTGGCAGAACCTGCTGACCCTGCTGAGCTGCAGCCATCTGCCTAACCACTTCCTGTGCAGCTACTCTAGCAGCCTCCTGGACAGCTTCCTGGACTGCCTCCTGTGCGGCCTGTCTAGCAGCATCCTGCACCATCTGCATAAGGGCATCCTGATCAATCGGTAGAACTGATGGTGGTACATGCTCATCTCCACCCTCTCGAGGAGCACTAGCGGCCTGAGCACGAACAACTCTCTTACGCGGCAGCATCTGAAAGAAATAACAATTCAATTAACTTCTGCCGAAACCAAACACTAACGATTCAAGACATAATGCCAAGCAAAAAGGTGCTATTTACTTTTATTTTTAAAATCCCCATATTTCCATAAATATTTTAAAAATCGTCTAAAATCGATTAAAAATCATAAAATCGAAAGTCTGAAAATAAAAGAAATAGAACTCCCAAAGCACCAATCCGATAGCAATCACTCATGCTCGTCAGTCTCACCTGAAAGGGGAAAGGAATAGGAGGGGTGAGTAATAGGGGAGTTACTCCGTGAGGTATGGGGATGCTAAACACGCAAACCACTGACTTGAGTAAATAGAACTCCCACTATGGAAGTTTAGCTCTAACATGAACACACACGACGCCTAGCGCATCACACAAACACAAACAATGCGATGACAGCATATAACTAGTCCACACACCCCGTATCTCCTCATATGGATATATAATACGTAGCGTCGTTAGTACAATATGTCTCTGTACCCACGCCCTCTCAAGTAGCGTCCATCGTACAAACGTCTCTGCACCACACGCCCGCACAAGTAGCATCGCAAGTCCAGACTTCTCTGAACCCCTGCCCGCACAACCAAAGTAGCGTCGCTAGCCCAGACATCTCTGAGCCCCAGCCCGCGCACATAGTCCCTACTAATATCTATGTATACATACATATATATATCGCATCTCTTAACATCACACAATCCAATCAAAGGTTGAATCCTCTAGACCCCTAGTTCCAGTTTACAATGAATGAATTAACTAACAATCAAGATTCAAACAGACTCGATTCAAACAGACGGATCATGATTCAAAATCTAAACTACGATAGAGAGAATTCTACACTGGTACGGGATTTACGGAATAGACTCTCACCTTAGAAATGTGGAAAAGTGATAGCTATGAACTCCAGCTGCTCAAACAAACTCCAAATCTAAAATCAGGGCGAAAAATCGAGTCAGAACGCCCTTCGAACGGTCCAAAACGGATAACCGGTGATCTGGTCAAAAAGTCAACCCGCTGGTCAAAGGTCAACCCGGTCTACTCTGACCCAAGCCGGTCAACCTTTGACCAAATCGAAATCGAATTGAACCATCGGTTTTTCCTTAACCGGATTCGATTTCAATTGGACTAGATTAAAATTGATTTCAATTCGGTATAATCCAAACCAAACCAGTTCCCAATAACCTATCGGTTTAATAAATAATAAAATCAATTGATTAACCGAACCGGCTTGACTCGCTGAGTCAACTCGGCCGAGTCCCCGAGTTACCGGCGAGTCGCCGTAGACCGGTCGCCGGCGGCGGCCAACGACGGTGGTGGCTTACCGGAAAATCACCGGCGGCGGCGGAGACGCGGCGGCGATGCGGTGGCGGCTTCCCGGCGGCGAACGGACGGTGGCCGGCTGCGGTGGCTCCGGCGAACGTCCGGCGGAGATGGCGGCTCGTGCGATTCACACGCGAAACTTCCTCCTGCGCGTGTGGGCGCGTCGAGGCGGTTCTCGGGCTGAAACTCCTGCTCCGGACTCGTCTCAACGTC
Organism: Brassica napus; assembly: GCF_020379485.1. Taxonomy (NCBI): domain Eukaryota; kingdom Viridiplantae; phylum Streptophyta; class Magnoliopsida; order Brassicales; family Brassicaceae; genus Brassica; species Brassica napus. The sequence continues at coordinate 34,435,502 of NC_063450.1, forward strand.
ACGAACACGCTGGTGGCCTTAAAATCGCGAGAAACCCAACGGTTAGAGAGATATCGACGATTTACTAAACGGCCAATACTTAACTAATCGGAAAAGGTGGTTTGCGGATTACCTAGGGGGTGAGATGGCGGCGGCGTGACAGATCTGATCTCAGTCGACGGTGGCTGAGACAGTTCACCAATATCTCTCTCTGACGGTTCTAAATCTGCAAGGGTTCGACGCTTTAGACTTTTTCTGAATAAAATAATAGGCTGGCTCTGTTTAAATATGAACTCACCTAGGGTTTCCTGTAAACTGATTGGACCTTGCTGGGCCTGCGGAATTGGGTCGTTATAGATTATTTGATATTCTTTTCTCACGAAAGCTTTTAAAATCGTTCTCCGTGTAGGAGGTCGCACCTTGTCCCCCTGAGAGAATGAGCACCTACTCTACAATCCACCTGTTCTTTTGTTAATTTTTGATAATTTCATCTTACGAAAAAACCGTTTGAAACACATCATATATTAAATGCTTAAATGATGTGTAGACACATTAATCAATAAAAATGTAATACATTTTAGCAAATGTGGAAAGATAGATTTTTTTAGTATTTTGATACATATTTAGAAAATATATTAAACTACCATAATAAATGTATTATTTTCTGTAATTTTCAATAACTTTTAACCAATAGTAATTAAATAAAATCAATTAACTTTTTTGAAATTTACAATTTTTAATAGAAAACACAAAAAATACATCTTTTTAAAACGATTTTTTTTCTAAAAATGTATCATTAAGAAACGGAGGAAAGTATCATTTACAAATTGTTCTTAAAATCAGGTTTTTGGTGCACCAATAGTAAAGATCTAATCTCGATGATTCAAGATCCAGGAGCATGGCTTAACTTTTATCACGGAGTTAAATGAGTTTTCGAAGCTGAAGAGAGTAGATTCTCAGAGTTCTTAATTTTTTTATCCCTCGTTTTGAAAATGTATCGTCTTATTCATTAGCTAAAATAGCGCGATCTTTTCATAGGGATCTGTATTACATTGATTGTTTTGTTTCTGTCTGGTTTCTCAGACCACCTTAAACTTAAGCAATAAAATAGTCATTTGGCAGAAAAAAACTATTCTTAAAAAAAAAGAAGCTTATTTACTGTTATTATACGCAAAATTCATTATTATTTTTTAACGCACAGATGTAATCAAAACCCTGAACCAGATACATGATGTTGTTTCTAAAGAAATTTCTTAAGTATTTACACTAATTTCTCTGATAATTTTGTTTGGCTATCACATTAAAGATAAGTAGGATAAGAGTAGTACATATCTTCTTGAGTTTTATACTGTTATCTACTATTTTTAATAAATTATATATACTAGTTTTGTAACAAATAGTAACAAAAAGATATATTCAAATATTTAACAAATAGTTTTGATTTATTTCTCTAAGAAGAAAGATAAAGTCAAAAATACCTAATCTAAGAAATTATTACACCTTTATCATATTTTCAAATATTTACTTACCTCTTTTATATATACAAATACAATTCATTTTCAAATATATAGTCCTATTTATATAACACTATTCACTTTGAATCTTCTCTCTTGCTATTGTGTAGATTTGTTGTTAATTAGAACTCTCTCTCTCTCTCTCTCTCTCTCTCTCTCTCTCTCTCTCTCTCTCTCTCTCTCTCTCTCTCTCTCTCTCTCTCTCTCTCTCTCTCTCTCTCTCTCTCTCTCTCTCTCTCTCTCTCTCAAAGTTATTACCATTACCCTAAATTCCTTTCAAACCAAACATATTTCAAGAAACACAAAAAGAGAAAAGATGCCTCTAAGAAACAATGTAATAGGTTGCATAAATTTCATCGCCGTCCTCCTCTCAATTCCGGTCATCAGCGCCGGAATCTGGCTCGCTATGGGAACAGTGAAGTCATGTGTCACGCTCCTTCAATGGCCAATAATAGTCCTCGGAATCTTGATCCTCCTAGTGGGTCTTGCTGGTCTCATTGGAGGGTTCTGGAGAATCACTTGGCTTCTCGTTGTTTACTTAATTGCAATGCTTGTTCTCATTGTACTTTTAAGTGTTCTTATCGGATTTATTTACATGGTTACCATGAAAGGATCTGGTCATCCAGAACCAAGTAGAGCTTATCTTGAGTATAGTCTTCAAGACTTCTCTGGTTACTTACGTCAAAAAGTTCAAAAATTTTACAAATGGGATAGGATTAGTACTTGTTTGAGTGCTACTAACATTTGTCCTGAACTAAACCAGACATTCACTATCGCTCATGATTTCTTCAATGCTCCTCTTAGTCCCATTCAAGTAAGTATCTTTTCCCCCCTTTTTATTTAAATTTTCTTCTTTATTTGCTATGAAAATCACAAGAAAAACTGAAAAAGTTTGACTTTTGACTGATATACCCCCAACGTTTCTAGATTTTTCCACTATGTGCACTTAATCAATCACACGGAACAATTTCCCACCACTCCATATTTTAATTTTTAATTAAATTAAACCATGTTTCTTTATTTTTACAGTCTGGTTGCTGCAAGCCCCCAACAAAATGTGGTTTCCAGTTCATGAGCCCTACTAACTGGATAGCTGCAATAAATATGTCCGCAGACATGGATTGTCTACAATGGAGCAATGTAGAAAACACTTTGTGCTATGGGTGTGACTCTTGCAAAGCCGGTTTGCTCGCAAACCTCAAGGTAGATTGGTTAAAAGCGGATATCGTTCTTCTTTCAGCGCTGATCGGTTTAATAATCGTTTATATAATCGGCTGCTGCGCTTTCCGAAATGCTAAAACTGAGGATATTTTCAGAAAGTATAAGCAGGGGTATACTTGATACATGATCTTTCTTTTCTTTGGACAAATACTTATACATGATCGAGATGAGAAGTTTAGTGGCAAAACTGTGGTGAAGTTTCTTAAATTATTGGATTTCTTGTAATTTAGTTTCTTTTACATTTTGGCCATTGGTCTTCTTTATATATATGCACTACTAGAACATTTGCTTGTAACTGGATAATGTTTTGTATCTTTCTTTGGTTTTTTTTACTCAATTATCCAAATTGTGAACACAGAATTACAACCACACGAGTTTTCATTATCTAATTTTCATTAGTGATTCTAGGTGTTACTAGATCACGTCGATTATACATCGTATCTCTCTTTGGTTTGAATTTACAAAACTTTACATTTGTTAAAAGTTTATTATATATAATATTATAAAATGGGAATGTGAGTGGCACTTTGGTCATATCGTCAAAAATGTTGACAAAAGTTATGGTCAGTATTCTTGCAACCATTAAGGTTGTTCTTTTGTAGTCCACTTGAAATGTGCGACTCATAAGGAACTGTTATGGACGGAAAAAGAACTTGAATGGGAGCTTAAAGAACCAGATGTGATTTTGCTTCCTCGAAAAATAGGATCATGCTTTGCAAAAATCACTCACTTATCTAGAGATCCCTCTCTGCCAAACAACTTTGATGACATAAGTTGTTCAGTGGTTTCAGGTACAAGTGCACAGACAAGAGTTACTGATTAGTAGTTGTAAAAGTTTGATGCACGTCATTACGTGATTTGATTCATTTCTTATGTTACCCTACGCTTCAAAGAGAATATCATAATGGAAGGGTTGCACGAAACGTTGTTGGCTCTGCTAAATTTCCTAATGAAATACCTTACAAACACGATGAGCATCCTGTCTCCCTCTGTTACAGAGAAACCGCCCTCGGAAAGTACTGGCGTGACATGTGAGAAATAAACAAAAGCCATAGTAGCACTTGGCCTATTTGGCCAATGTTGCCATGGTTATGTATAGTACAGTCTACAACAAGTGGCAAGTTGTTCGTGATATATTTGTATCTCTTCGTATTTGTCTAATAAACATTTCTAAAAGATAATATAAATTATATGTTATTGTTATAAAATCCATCAAAACCAAATATACACACAAGGACTTTGTCAAAAACCAACTACTTAAAAAGCCCTCAGTATTGTTATATCATATATGTACACTTACTAGTTGTTTGACTACTTTATAGCATATACGCAAGGCCCTTGACCCTTCTCTTTGGTGTAAGAGAAAGTTAAAACCTTTTTTTTTTTATTTTGTGTCTTTTGATCCCTTCTTTTGAAGATGTCTGTATACTTTGCGATCTGATCTCATTGTAGTGGAGATTGGAAAGGGATTCCCTTTCTTTTTCTTTTCCGCAAAGAAGTGGAAGTAGGAAGGTGAGGTGTTGAAGGGGCTAAGCTCTGTGGATCTGGAATGTTATCCTCTACTCCTGAACTGCTGCTGCTTGAATTCTCTGGTTCCGTTGGTGTATACTTCACTCTCTTCTCAAAGCTCCTAGTAGTTCCTGCTACCTTTTCATTTCAATTGCCAAAGACAGAAAATTTATAAACTAGTTAATACCAAAGCTTCACCCTTTTGATCTCAGAAACAGAACAAGAATGATTGGTAATGAATGTACCTTGCAGCCAAGAGAGCAGAAGCTGAAGCAATCATCGACAAGGCCACGATAACAGACCTTGCAGGTATTAGTAACTCCTTTACCGGGTCTAGGCTGAGGCCTTTCATTCAAAAACACAACCTTTGCGCTGTTGATCACATACGTCTGAATGCCAAAGATATCCAAATACTTCTGAATCTCATTCACCCTTATCACATCATGATAAGATGATCTCCTTATCTGCAATTCAACATTCTTAAATCAAATTTCTCCAAAGCCAGTCTAAACTATGAGATAGTTTTAGGATCTTTGAAATGCAAAACACACACCTGAATGGTACGATGATTGTTGTGATGCGCAAGACAGAGGGAGCAAAGCGAGCCGTTTGTGCAGTCCAAACAGTACATCTTGCATTCGCTTTTAGGTGAGTGAACGTCGCATTGAACAAAGAAGTGTTCTTTGAGTAGAGGCTTTAGCCACGCAGGCCATCGATGATTCTCTTCTTCCTCCAGTCCATCACCTCCCTGCAAAAACCATTACCAACAACATCACTCGTTAACCCATTGACTTCTCAATACAAAAGTCTTCACCTTTATAGAAAGACTATTGACTTGGTTTCTCAAGTTTTGAACTTTCTCTACCGTTAATGATTTCATATAAACCGTATCAATATACCCAGAATATATTGAATCTCAGAATCGATAATGAGTTAGTACAACTCATAAGAACATTGCGAGGAGACATTGTATTACAGTGAGTTAACAATGTGCAACAGAACAAAAAAAATGTAATAATCTAGAGAAAGAGAGGGTTTTGTTAGAAGTACCATGATTCTTCTGTTCTTAGGTTTGATTACTCGATGTGGGTTCTCGTGGTCTTCAATCGCCATTGTTCAAATGCAGTAAAAGACCGGACTTTTCTAAGTCAGCTTCGAAACGTTTTTGAGAGAAAGAGATAAAAGCGAAATAGAGAGAGAGAGAGAGTAGAGAGAGTAGAGAGAGATGGGTTCCTTGCAGAGTGGGTTTAGAGAGAAGAAGAAGCGAATGCGAAGAGAAAGCGTCGTTCTTATCCTCCCAATGTCGACTAACCGAACCTAATATCCGAGCCTAAAATTTGGTTCGGTTTATACATACCGACCCTAGAGTCCGAGCCTAAGAAGCGTTGGGTTCAAGGAACCATCCTTCCTTGGAATTTTCTATTTTGATTCTTCCTTTTTGTATTTTTTAAAATATGATTTCTGTCCTTCTTTGGTCTTATCTTTCATAATTATATACTGTTTTTCTCCAAATATATTATCTCGTCAAATTTTATTCCTGTTTTTGTTTTTTTTTTTCATAAAGTCATCAAATTTATTGGTTGTTAGAAATATATAACTATTTCAAAGTTTTTTTTTTAAAAAGTTGATAAAGATATTGCTCTATTATTGCAATTTGACATTTCATATCTTATCCTTAATTCCATTAGATGCTGCTTATTTGCGTTTTTCATCGTGTGTTTTTCTAATTTCTAAAACCTTTTCTAAATCATAACATATTTATCACAAATATACTTAATGATCTATCTGTCGTACACACTTTTACGGTTTTTTTTTTGTCAACAACAAAACAACAGATTCATATAGACTCTGGAAACCAAACTGGTAGCTTCGCATCCATATGGATTACGAACGAGGGTTGCTTTCTTGCACTGCGTGCTAGACTATCCGTCCTTAAATTTAAAGTCCTTGGTATATGGATGAGCTGTGAGCTGTGAGCTGTGGAAACTTCTATGTAGGATCTTGATATCTTCCAGATAACTTGCAAATGCGGGTCATACGTCCGGTTCAGAAACCATCTTCACCAACTGAGAACAATCTGTCGCAAAAGTAACAGTATACTGTCTTAAATTCCTCATACATTTCATTGCCCAAATGAACGCCTCTATCTCCGAGTGAAGGGGTGATTGACACGCTCTAGTATTCCTTGCTCCCATCAAACTATCAAAACCTTCCAAAGTACTACATCATCATTGTCCCGAATATCTATCATGTGCTTTCCATGATCCATCCGTAAAACACCATCTGCCAGGGATAGTGGGGACCGACGCGTTAACTACTGATTGGGCCTGATCAGGTCTTTGTGCCTGATTAATTTGCGCCTCAGCCCAGAGGGCCGATTCTGTTTCCGCCAATTTAAGAGTATCGCGGGGATCAATATCTAAATTGCTAAAAACTTTGTTGTTTCTTCCTTTCCATATATATCATAAAATCCATGCAAATTGGTGATCTTCCATTGCCGGAGACTCTCTCCAAAATAAATGATCCATATTTGCAAAAAGTGATTGAAAGGGAAAAAATATATGGGTTAGACGGAATCCGTGATAGTGCCCAGACCTGAATCGCCGGAGGACATTAAAAAAAAAACATGATTTATGGACTCCTCAGGTGCTCCACAACGTGTACATATCGTATCCCCTTGGATTCCTCGTGATCTCATGTTCTTCTTTACCACTATACAACCTGTGACCAGTTGCCAAAGAAAATGTTTTAACTTAGGTGGACATCGCACTTTCCAGCAGTGTGCTTTCAGTACTGAAACTGATGGACCATACTCTTGTAGTGTCCTATCTTTATCTGGATACACTCGCTCCACCTCATAGCCTGATTTAACCGTGTATCTCACATTCTTTGTAAAATGCCATCCATCCCGATCCGCTGTCCGAAACTGGCTTAAAGGTATACTCTCAATTATCTGCACATCATTCGGGTCCACCAAATTCCTGATAACCTGTGAATTCCATGTTCTTGATGTTTCATCAATAAGAGAATTCACCGTAAGATCCGGGTAAAGGTTGTTATGATTTTTGTTTGCTGGTCTCGGGCGGGTGAGTGGGAGCCAAGGATCATTCCATGCGGATATAGTTGATCCTGATCCCACCCTTTTGATTAGTCCTTTGCTAACCAGAGATCTAGCTGAGACAATACTACGCCAGCCATAAGATGACGAGTAAGATCTAATCGGTTCCAGGGGTGAAGCATTCCTGAAGTACCGTCCTTTGAACACTCGTGAAAATAAAGTGTTCGGTTTCTCAATTAATCTCCAGAATTGTTTCCCAAGCATAGCCGTATTAAAATCTGTAAGGTCTTTAAAACCCAAACCTCCTTCAGCCTTAGGCACACATATTTTATCCCATGATTTCCAATGCATCCCTCTATTATTACCTCCTAGACTCCACCAAAACAGTGCCACTGCACTTGTCAGTTTTTTCATCACCATTTTTGGAATACGATAACATCCCATTACATGGTTTGGCAGGGCTGTTACCACTGACTTTATAATCACCTCTTTCCCCCTTTAGTGAAAAACTTGAAAGTCCATCTGTTGACCCTGTTATTTAGTCTCTCTTGAACAAAACCAAAGACTTGTATCTTTGAACCTTCCAAACTCTCGGGTATTCCCAGGTATGATCCCATGCCGCCTAGATTCTGTATTCCCAACACATCCCGTAGTTCCTGCCTTAAATCTTCCTCGACCTTATGCCCAAACTGAATCGAAGATTTTTCAAAGTTTATCTGCTGACTTGATACCACTTCATATTCCTTAAGAATCCGAAGAATAGTCTGACTTTCTTCCCTGTTTGCTTTACAGAAGAAAAGGCTATCATCTACAAAAAAGTAAATGGGATATCGAAGGGCAAGCCCTAGCGACTTTTATACCCGTCAGATGTTTCTCCCTTTCCGCCTTTTTGATATTCACTACTAGCGCTTCCGTGCACATAATAAATAGATAAGAAGAAAGAGGGTCCCCCTGACGAATCCCCCGCTGTGGTATTATGTTTCCTTTCGATTGCCCATTTAATAACACTCTATATTGTACTGAGGAAATGCATTCCATCATCAGTTGTATCCAATGGTGATGAAAACCCATTTTAGATAGAAGTTGTTGGATGAAAATCCATTCAACTCGATCATAAGCTTTACTCATATCCGTTTTTATGGCCATAAATTTGTCCTTACATCTGTTAGTCCTCAATCCATAAAACATCTCCTGAGCTATAAGAATGTTATCCGAGATCAGCCTTCCCAGCACAAAAGCCGATTGTGTTTCCGAGATAAGAGAAGGAAGACACACCTTCAACCTTTGACACAATACCTTTGATATAATCTTATATTCTACGTTACATAAACTGATAGGTCTGAGTTCAGTCATTCGCGTAGGTCTCTCCGTTTTAGGGATTAAACAAATATTCGTCATATTTAACCTTGTGTCTAGTGTCCCTGATGTCAAGAAATCATTAACCATTTCTAGTAAATCCGTTTTTATTATATGCCAACAATGCTGAAACACGCTTTTACTGTTTGAAAGCATAATTTTTTAATTTTTATCATTTAAAACATTTTCATCAAGTTTTTATATTTTTTAACCAAAGTATGTTAAACTTAAATGAATTTGTTAGGAAAATACAGAAAATAAAACGAAAAACTTATTACTACAAAAGGTAAATTTTAGTTCCTTGTGATTCAGCAAAATTATGTTCGTCTAAAGTATTTTCAGTATTTATTCTCGTCTAACTTCTATTTGTTAATATTCGTTAATTATCACCAAACTTTATTTTTTCTATTGATTTAACAGTGGAATAATTTACGAAATTCAAAATTTTATTATTTTAACTATCACAACTTACTAGAACGAAAAACATAACATTTTTTTTGGTTTAGAAACTTTCATAAACATTGTCCAAAAAAATATCACAAACACATATTATTTTTATATTTCAAAATTTAAAGAATCTTATGGTAGTTAACTACTTTTTATCAAAATTGGTAGTGTACAGAATGTATCTTAATTTTTTTAGTGGAAGATACAAATTGCATGTAGATGAATTAGATTCTACCAGCTAAGTTAACGTCTAGTCTCAAATGATATTTGACTATTACAGCATTGTAAATTCACATTTTGATTTGATCGTCTTTTTCGTTTGTATTTTAACTATTTTCTCATGAAAATCACTATATAATCATTTATAAGAAAATATTGCTATCTATTAATAGTTTATATATATATATGTATATATATATATATATATATATATATTAATAAATTTAAATGAACTATAAATTCAATATATATAAACTTATATATATATATATTATTTTTAGTTAATTATATACATCTTTACCTTATATATTCTTTTTTTTATCAAAGCCTTATATATTCTTTAATACAATCATGTTATATAAAAATCAATTAACCAGTAACCTACCCGCTCGCACAATGTGACAGTGATGCAAATCTATCTTCTTAAAGAATTGATATTATTACATCATGAACCATTTTGTTTTTTTTTTGTAACACATGTACCATTTTTTTATATGCTCTATCAGCTGATCCGGTTGGCTTCGAAAAAAACGCACTTAGTGATACGTACAGAGTGGATTAACCCGAAAACGTATCAAACTATCTGATCCGAGTTTGAAATACCTTCCGACTAATGCTAGGGAATAGACCGATCATATGTTACAGTCAACCATATAAATCACTTGCAACGAATTTATAATGGTTGTCTTCAGTTTTTATCAAATGCGTACTCATAAGTATGAGTTGGAAAGAGAGTGAACTGCATTATAACTAATTATCATTAATATATACACAACAAAAACGGTAGTAATAATTAAGTACAAAGATGGTGATGTAAATAATGTACCAATGTTGTATGCATAGTAGAGATACAGAGAGAGATAAGGTTCTTAATTTGGAGAATTAACCTAACCATGTATTCTTTTGATGAAATTAGGAGGAGATTAATGCACAAATTCAGGTTTAAAGATGAGTGATTACACAATGTCCTTTTGTATTTTAGTGTTTGAGTTTGGTTTGATGTCTCAATTTGATTTAATAATGAGGAAGATTAAATTGTAAAGTCAATACTAACTATCCAACATGCATCACCTGAAAGACAAGTTCGATTTAAACAAATACCGCCCTTGATGGAATATTTTTGTTTTTATAGGTGGACATTAATCGAGACGAATCAACCTAGATTGAAGACATTAATTTAAGAAAAATCAAATTATACTGTCCAGTTTATTTGTTATTTGGTTTATCCTCAGAAAAACAAAAACTATTGGAGCTTTCAAAAACAAGAAAACAAAACAAAAACAATAGGAAACTGAAACCACGTCTCAGCCAAAGGACTTCTAGAAGCTTTTTAATCAGTGATGAGCATCGGAAACTAAAAAGGAACTAAAACATATTAAACCGAACTACAAAAATTTTAGTTCTTAAACGGAAACAAACAATTTGAATTATATTCCACCAAAATCCAAAGTGATTAATAAGTATATCTAGCTCAGTAGATAACTAGATATACAATTGCTGTTCGTTTGGTTGCCGCAGGTTCCTGCGTCTGCGGCTACGGCAATGTTTTTCAAAATTCTTGTTCGTTTGATTGCCGCAGGTACTTGCGTCTAACCGCCGCGTCTGACGCCACTTTCTGCGATCGACGCCGTGAAATCCCGCGGTCGCGACGTAAATGATGCGGCCAGAAGGTCAATTTACATTTTTACCCTTAACATCTTTCAATATCTACAACTAAACCTAGCCCTAATTAGACGCAACCGCATCTCTCTCCTTTCCCATTGACGCAGCCGCAACTCTGCTTGAGCTCTCCATCTCTCTCTATCTCGAGCTCTCCATCTCTCTCGAGCTCACACTCTCCATCTCTCTCTCTCTCTCTCTCTCTATCCATCTCCCTCAAGCTCTCTCTCTCTCTCTCTCTCTCTCTCTCTCTCTCTCTCTCTCTCTCTCTCCTCCATCTCTCCATCTCTCTCGAGCTCTCCATCCCTTCTAAAGCTCTCTCTCGATCTCCGACGCGACCTCTCTCTCTTCTCCGACGGAAACCCATCTCCAGAGCTCTCTCTCTCTCTCTTTGAGGTATATTGCAGATTCAAGCTCTGTTTGATACTTATTTTCTAACGCTTCCTCTTTGGTCCGAGTCTGATGAATGTGTTGTGTTGCAGATTCAAGCTCCGTTGAAACCCATCTCCAGAGCTCTCTCTCTCTCTCTCTCTCTCTCTCTCTCTCTCTCTCTCTCTCTCTCTCTCTCTCTCTTCTCTGACGCTCACTCTCTTCTCCGACGCTCTCTCTCTTTGAGGTATAGTGCAGATTCAAGCTCTGTTTGATACTTATGTTCTAACGCTTCAAGCTATCTGTTTATATGTTATTTGAACTATTCTCTTGTTTGAGTTTCTGTTTACTTGAAATGTTCTTACTTTCTTGGTAAAGAATAGAACGTTTGAACTGATATTTGATTTTAGGCTAGCGTTGCGGTTTTAAGCTCTCTGTTTATATATTTTGGCATAACATTAACTGTACAAGACGTTTTGTTTCAGTATTAGCGCTTTACTAGCTTGAGAATTGTTGTTTTGAAGTTGTTTTTGTGTCATTGGTCTTGAGTTTTTTATTACTTTACAAATACCATTCTCATATGTGTCTTGTCGATGTGTCTTAACATGTGCTTTTTAGTTAACATGTTTGGTCTAAGTGGTTGGATGATTGCTTGATATTGCAGATCATTCGTTACTCCTTCTTTGGGCTTAAGGAAGCTCTAGGCTTTGCACCTTCATGGCACTTGTGGCTCAGGTATTTATTCCTTATGCAGTATTTTAATATATCCTTGATCATTGATAAGTAAACAAACCTGATCTCATTTGTTTTTGTCTCTTTTGTTCAATATGTTCAGATACAGTAGCTTTTTAGTGCAGCTCTCTCTTCTTCATAGCATCTTGAAGCTATCTCTTCTCTATAGCATCTCGAAGCTCTCTTCTCCATAGCATCTTGAAGCTCTCTTCTCCAAACCCATCTCTTCCTTTTCTCGTTGAGGTATTGGCTTCATCTATCTCTCATTCCTTCATCTGTCTCTCATTCCTTCTCCAAATTGTAGCTTTATGGGTTTCTTTGTTGATGCTTAGGTTTGTGTAAAGCCGTTGCTCCTCTCAAGTCACTCTCTCGAGACCCTCTCAAGGTCACTTTCTCGAGACCCTCTCAAACCCATCTTGAAGCTCTCTCTCTCTCTCTCTCTCTCTCTCTCTCTCTCTCTCTCTCTTCTCTCTCTCTCTCTCTCTCTCTCCATCTCAAGCTCTCTCCATTTAAATCTCTCCCGCTTCCCCGAAGCAAACCCATCTCGAGCTCTCTGAATAACTTACCAGATATTGATTTGAGTCTTAGATTGATGAAGTGATGATAGCTTGTTGATGCTTAGGTTTTGTGTAAAGCCGATCTCTCTCTCTCGATCTTGGACATCTCTTCTCCATAGCATCTCGAAGCTCTCTTCTTCATAGCATCTCGAAGCTCTCTTCTCCAAACCCATATCTTCCTTTTCTCGTTGAGGTATAGCTTCGTCTGTCTCTCACTCTCTCGTAAGGTTCATGTTTCTTACACAAAGCTCATGTCTTCCATTGTTTGGTGTTATGCAGGTATATACCAACAGGTGTTCACTTCCATCTCTTCCATCACAAAGAGGGAGATTACGGTGAGACTCTCTACTACATTTCATTACTTCCATCTCTGCGTATTGATTGATATATGTCTTGGCTCTGTCTTGTGTCCATTGTGTCTTGGCTCTCGTTATATGAACTTGAATGTGTACCTGAGACATGAGATTGGTCTCATTATATGAACTTGATATGTGTCTTGGCTCTGTCTTGTTTCAATGCATTGTGTCTTGTTTCCATTGTGTCTTGGTATATATATATGTATATATCATGCGTACTGGTTTGAAAACGACCAGATTGGTTGAACTTGATGTCTTGAACTTGATGGAATGTCTATAGCTTTGTTATGATTGGTCTCTGATGGGTAATCTATTTCTTTGCTCTGTTATTGAACAATCACATGAGTTGTGTTTAGTTGCTCTGTTAACTGAGTTTTCTTACTTCAGATCATTTACTTATCCCTTTTTTTTTTGTAGCAGGAACGTCCCTGTCGAGAAGATCAAGAGCAAACGCCATTGAACAACACAAAACCTGTTTCACCCAATTCAAAACGTCTCAACCGTCATTGGTAGCTGCTCGCACTCAAGCTCACATTCTCTCTAAGACCTTCTCAAGCTCTCTCTTCATGTATGATGTTTGATCTTGACCCTCTGAAGTTGTTTGTCTTCTGAGTTAATGTTCCTGTGTGTGTTGTTACATTGCTTAGTAGAGATCGTTAGTTCTCCATTCAAGTGTGTTATGTTATTGCTTCTTCTTTCTTAGCCTTTTTCTTAGCTTGATATGATCTGATGAGTTTGTTGGTTACTGGCGTTTTGATTGATGATTAGCCAATGTATCTTTAAGCTTGTTTCACTGATGTATCCTGAAGAAGTCTAATTCTTGAAGCGTTTGACTATTTGCAGACTCTCTCCAAGCTCAGACCCTCTCCAAGCTCACTCTCTCGGTGACAAAAGATGTATGCTCAGACCCTCTCTTTTTGATATATGAACTTGAGGGTTGTATAGAACTTGTTGGATATATGTTGCTTGTTACCAATGTTACTTGTTTTGTGTCCTGATCCTTGTCTGTGAGTTTGAGTTAGTTGTTTTAGCAGGAACTGTCTTGGTATACTTATCTTTGTCTGTGAGTTTGAGTTAGTTGTTTTAGCAGGAACTGTCTTGGTATACTTATCTTTGTCTGTGAGTTTGAGTTAGTTGTTTTGGCAGGAACTGTTTTGGTATACTTATCTTTGTCTGTGAGTTTGAGTCATATTTGTTCTATGTTCCTTTTCTTGGCTTTAGAACTGGCCTCCTGAGGAGACTAGATAATTTTTCCAACTTTATGCCGAAGAGAGAAGAAAGGGAAACAGGACCAGTACGTCTATGAATAAAGTAGGGAAGGAGAACATCATGGAGGCGTTTGAAGACAGGTTTAAGAAAGGATATGATTCCTGGTAAACTTTCAAGAACAAATACGACACATGTAGGGAGAAATACACCAAGTTTAGGAAGTTAACTAAGAATAGGATAGGGCTTGGGTTTGATAATCTGGGAAGGATCGATATGTCAGATGATTGGTGGAGTGAACGCGAAAATGTTAGTTTTGTTTATCTCTTCTGTGTATTTTTCTATAAAATGCTTTATGTTTGCTTTGCTCACTTAGAAAATGATGACTAGTTAGTTAGTTAGTTTCTGGAACCCTTTTGTGATCTTGCTGGTAGAATTTGAGTTTGAATGATTCACCGAGTATTGTAGAGTGATTCACTGAGTATTGTAGAGTGATATCATGTTGCTTTTTCCTAGTCGTTTATATGACACAGAACAGAGGCAACCATGTCTGAAACGTTTTGCTTTATGTCCTTTTAGAATTTGAGTTTGAATGATTTACTAAGTATTGTATAATGATTCATTTACGTTTGCGTTTTCAGTGATTAACTCTTTATTTTTTGTTATATAGGAGTGTCCTGGGATTAGAAGATCCATATGGAAAGAGGAATTTAATATGTATCTGTTTGAAGAAGAGTTTTGTGCTGTAGTAGTAATTGGAGCAGAAGGATGGAGTGCTCAACATGGAGAAGCAAGCTTGAATTCTAGAGTGGGTGGAGATGATGGTGATGAAGCCGATTATCAGTCAGCATCAGAAACAGAAACTCAAGCAGCAGCAGAGACAGAAACTCAGCCACAAGCTCAGACAAAAACCCAGAGCCAAACTCATTCCGAAAGTTCAAGAGGAAAAAGAAAGCGTAAAGAGAAGGATATGGTTGTAGAAGCTTGTGACAAACGTACTGAAGCTCTTATGGTGAAAAATAGGATAGCGGAACAGATGTTGGAGCGTCAAGAAACTTCTAGTGTTGAAAATGTGTTACAGATATTGTACACATTGCCTGGAGTGAGAGAGTGGTCTCCATTATATGAAGCAACAATGGAACATCTTATAGACAATGAAGGGAGCATAAGGACTTTTATAACAATGAAGATAGATGAAGCTAAGATTAAGTTTCTAGAGCTTAGGACCAAGATAAATCGTGATGATTGAGTAGTTTGTGAGTTTAGTCTTAATGGCGAGAGAGCTGGAATGGAACTTAGGACTAGTATGGAACTTAGAACTAGCATGAAACTTTTGCTTTTGGTCTAATCTTTGTATGAACTGTCTTTTGTCTTCTGTTAATAAGAAATCTGTTACATTTTCTTCCATTATGTTTTGGTTCTGTTGTTTCCATTGTGTCTTGTGTTATTTTTGTGTCTTGGCTCTGTTGTTTTATTTGGAAGATGTTGTTTTGTTTGGAAGATGTAACTGGAACTGAGTTAGATAAAATGAACTCGGGTTCGATCTAAATAATGAAAGGAGGAGAAACTAATGTTGATGGTGATTGGTGTGATACTACTCATTCTAGACTTATATTGGACTGTTTTTTCTTTCATCATAAATTTTAAAAATTATCTGTCTGTTTTTTGTAATTTTGTTCTTCTTTTATTGGACTGTATCTGGACTGTTTTTATGTCTTGGCTCTGTTGTTTTCATTGTGTCTTGGCTCTCGTGTCTTGGCTCTCGTGTCTTGGCTCTGTTGTTATGATCTTGATTGTTTTTTTCCTTTTTTAATCGTTAGAGAAGCATGTCCTGTGTCTGTTCTATGGTTCTCATACTTTGAGATTAGTTACTGTTCTAGTGTGGTTTTTGTTCCTGTCTCTGTTCCATGGTTCTGAGAATTTGAGATAAGTTACTGCACCTGCGAACTTTTGATTATCAGTCCATCTTGGCGAAGCTAATGAGTCGTTGAGCTATGATTAGCTTTGAATGCTAATGGACTGACATCAAATACTTTCTCTTAGCCTATTTTTGCAGATAGGTATTACATCTATTTTAGCACCTGTGAACTTTGTAACAGCATCAGCATATGTCTGGTCTGGTATATGTTATATGTTATATGTCTGGTCTGTTATACTTCCTAACTTGTTACAGATATGTATTATGTCTATCTCAGATATGCATTATGTCTTTGCTGGAACTTATGGTTTTGTAGATGCTTGAAAGATGGATATTAGAAGATGAGGATGGTGATTATGATGATGAGCTTGGTTTGTTTGATGTTCCTATCACTGAGAGATTGAGTCATAGAACAGATCGAGGAGCAGGATGGCGACATGTTCAACAACTTATGTATGAATCTGATCAGCAATGTTATGACATTCTTCGGATGAATCAAAGGACTTTTGAAGCTTTGTGCAAGATGCTAGCTGAGCGATATGGATTGAAAGTGTCTCACCATGTCTACCTTGAGGAATCTTGTTGCGATGTTTCTCAAGATTGTTGGTCAAGATAAGACTAAGCGGGATATTGCTGCAAGGTATCAAGATCATTGGATACTATCCAAAGGAAGCTTGATGATGTTTTGAGTGCTATTCTGAAGTTTGCGGAGGATACATTAAGACCACAAGAAGGCGAGTTTGGAAGAGTGAGTCATGTTTTGAGGAATGATGATCGATATTGGCCTCATTTCAGAGATTGTGTTGGAGCACTCGATGGAACTCATGTGCCGGTTCGCCCTCCAAGTCAAAATGCAGAAGCATATAAAGGTAGAAAGCAAGATCCTACAATGAATGTTCTTGCTATATGTAACTTCGACATGAAGTTCATATATGCATATCTCGGTATACCTGGTAGAGCACATGATACAAAGGTCTTGACTCATTGTGCGAGGAATGAGGCTTCTTTCCCACATCATCCTCCTGGAAAGTATTATCTAGTTGACTCGGGATATCCGACCAGGACGGGGTATCTTGGTCCGCATCGGAGTATGCAATATCATCTTGGTCAGTTTGCTAGAGGAGGACCACTAGTTAGTGCACGAGAGTTGTTCAACCGAAAGCATTCAGGATTGCGATCGGTGATTGAGAGGACATTTGGAGTATGGAAAGAAAAATGGAAGATTTTGGATCGTAAGCATCCAAAGTATTGTCTGGTCAAGTGGATTAAGCTCGTGACAGCGACGATGGCGCTACACAACTTCATACGTGATTCACATCGGGAAGATCATGATTTTTTACAATGGCAAAGTGATGATGATGGAGAAGGAGAAGCAGAAGGAGTTGATGGTGATGAAGAAGAAGGAGAAGAAGGTGATGATGGTGATGATGATGATGATGATGATGATGATGATGATGATGATGGTGGTGGTGGACATATTGTATATGAGCCGACAGATGATAGAGCGATGGAAGCTTTGCGTAAGAGCATCACAGATGAATATGGTAGAGGTCGTTTACCGTATTAAATGTTTTAGTTAATGACTTTTTTTTTGCTTATAACTTTGATTATCAGTTCTATGTGATATTTGAAATATTTGTTTTATTTATTTAAGACTTGATGTATTATTTAGCTTTTGTTTATGATAAAAAAATGTTGTTAAATTTATTACTAATTAAATATAATAATTTGATGAATGTAAATATTACAATTTTACAAATTTAAATCTACATTTTATTTATTTAAAATACAATTTTACAAATTTAAATTAAATTTTATTTATTTAAAATACAATTTTACAAATTTAAAATACATTTTATTTATTTAAAATACAATTTTACAAATTCATAAATTCATAAAATTAAAATATGAAATAAATGAAAATTGCGCCGCAACCAAACGAACATAACTAAATCTACTTTCTGCGGCTGAGGTTACGGCAATGTCGTGCGTCTTCGAAAACGAACAACAAGTTGCGGCTGCGGCTGCAAAACGAACAACAACCAAACGAATAGAAGCAGCTGTAGCCACAGACTCAGCCACAGCTGCAGAAACATGCGGGAACCAAACGAATAGCACTACAGTCCGTTTCTTTATTAAATGCTTGATAATTAAAATACCAAGTTAATTCGTCCTCCATGGAGCATGCACACTTGTAAATATATTACGTTTACTCCCCGGGAAAACGTTCTTGTATGAATCACACCATAAACTATACTACTACATTTTTTTTTTTTTTGACTACTAAAACAAAAATGGTGAGAGGCTACTAAAAATGAAAATACTATTTAATGCGTCTTAGCATTGCCACTAAGAAGACCTATCAAGATTTTGAGACTTTGGTGCTGTCCAGCCAATGACCACTTCTCTACTATTATGCCGTAAAGAGATAACAAGACAATGAAATTAAAAGTATATATATACTACTACATATTAGTATGACTTTACATTAGAAAGGCCATAAACATAAAACATATGACGTCATGCATAATTAATGTCGACATATGCATCATAAAAAGGTTAAAAAACAAGACGAGACGATATTATACTAAAAGAAACAGATAGTTTATGTGCACTATTACACATCACATTTTGACAAACAAAAAAACTATTACGCATAATACAACAGCCTTTAAAAACGGATGAAAGATATTTCAATATTTCTTCTAGATATTTCAATTTTTTATAAGAACTTTTTTTTGTATACTATGATAAAGTTAAGCAAAAATATCACAGAAAAAAAATATCACAGAAAACATGATTGGCCCTTGAGAAAAACTGGATACCGTACATAGGATAATAAATATAAAATATTTGAAATAAAGTGAAGCAATGGAACACGGCACGCCATATCTGACCCATGAATATCCATACTTTCCCACTAGTCATATTGTATTATTTTCTCTTTTCTTTTGGTTATTGGACCGACCGAAATTATCGGTTTCGCAAAATTTTGTAACTTAACAGTATGAGGGTTGTAAGCAATAATTACCCATAAAATGGTTATCCAAACTAAACTAATGAACATTGCTTTTCAAATTTAGCCAAACTATATGGTTGATGATGTACTCTTATGTGCAATTTACTGGTTTACCGGCCTCTCGTTGTCATAGGCAAACCGGCATTGCAGTAGATATTTCCAGGTTTTGACGCGTTGACTGTAGACTTACTATTCCATTCTCAACTTCTGAAGTCTTCTTGTACGGATATTGCATCCTTTTTTACGGCATTTTCTGTGGACAAAAAATATTTGAAAATGTTACGACCGTGAAACATGGACCATGGTAGGGCTTCTTATATGTTCAAAGCGGTTCAGATTCGCCTAAAGTCTGTATTGTCATCATTCCAAAATTGTGTTTGAACGCAAGTTTTTATTTGGTGCAGCTATGAACGCCAGTTTTTATTTGGTGCAGCTATGATCTTTTTTTGTTTGTTTCCTGTTAAGCGTCGGACGCGTTTAGTGCCACTTCATTTTAAAAACATTATTGTGTCTTTTTTTTTTTATAAAAAGCTTTCATATTAGATAAAGAAAAGAAACGTTCGGTACATAAATACAAGAAAATGGGAAGGGGGCTATTACCGAAGTTATTAAAACTAACAAACTCCACATCAGAGAATCGATGGAGAGCTGAAACTAAGGTTATGAATGTTTGTAGTGGATACACGTAAACGCATGCGTATTTTCATTTCTGTAACCATTCACCTTAAACACACACACATAACACATAGTGTGGTTTGTGATTAAAAGAAAAAAGAAAAAAATAGAATTGGAAGTGTGTTCTACGACCCGCACATGAAACGCATAAGAAGATAAATTGGTGCGGTTTGATGTGTTGGTGAGCTTTTTTCTTTCTTTTCAATTTTTTCATTTCAAATTTCTTTGTTTTATTAAATATAAATAATTAAGTTTAAAATATATATTAATCTAATTTTCATTTATAAGCAGAAAATGTCATTTTAGAAATACAATAACTATATGTAATATACAAAATATATACTAGCATATATATATATATATATATCAAACTTAGTTATTTGCATTAAATAATTTAAGAAAAAATGTAGTTGTCTAGACTATATCATGTAAATTAATGTACAATGGGGCTACATAATATTATCAAAATTTCTAATTTTGAGATGCAGATTTTGTTGAAGTATTGATAGAGACGAGAATAAACAACACATGCTAAGACAACGATTTAGATGATACAAAAATATCAAATCTACAAATGCAGTAGATGGCGAGAATAAACAACACATGCTAAGACAACGATTTATGGCTCAAATGATACATAAAATTGCAAATATGTTATGGGTAAATTTAAATTTTTGATAGTATCTTTGTCTATATTGTGTCATAAAAAAGAATTTAATTTATCATATACTCTCTCCGTTTTTTTATACTTGACGTTTTAGAATAATTTTTTTGTTCAAAATTATTTGACGTTTTTAATTTTCTATGTAAAATTTATTACTAATTAATGCTAGATGACGAATGATATTATAGTTTCTATTTTATTATTAGTTAAATTGTGGTTAGGTAAACAATTAGAAATGTTTTTGTTTAGAAAATTAAATGTTTCTTAATCTATGTGCACAATCCTAAAACGTCAAATATAAAAAAAACGGAGAGAGTATTCATTAGTAATAATTATATTTTGTTATATTAATATATTTAATTTTAATTTGTATTCCGCATCGCTTATAATATTTTTACCATTCTACTATTGGTTCCGTACCGCATTTCATTTTTGCTACCATTCACATTTTACTATATACCGCTTTTACTTTTTATAACTGTTAATATTCCGCAGTTAACAAAACCACACTTTATTCATACCGCAATATCTAATCCGCTCATTCCGCACCGCTCGTCCCGCTGTTACCATTCGGAGCCTAAGGTCTAAAAGACCAGAATTGGTGAAGATCAGCACCTAGTGGAAGGCCTGTATTGAGATGAGCAGTGCCCTTATCCTTAATCGTCCGCATAATGCTTCGAATCAAGACGACTTTAGGGAGGGTAGTACCATCATGAGAACGTCTATTGCGTTCCCTCCAAACCTCAAACAAAACAGCAGCCCACACCTGGTAAGCAGCCACCGTAGCTGGAGCCCTCTTGGGTAATGATATAAGCCAGTTGATCACAAGGTCCCAATTCCTTGGAACCGAAACAAATCCCAACTTATGAACGCAAATACTCCAACATGTCCAAGAATAATTGCAATAAAAAATAGATGATCTATATTCTCATCAGAGAGACCACACAACAGACAAGTAGTTTCAATATCAAAATTCCAAGACTTTACTCTCATTAAAGTTGGATTTCTGTTGAGGAGAAACAACCAAGCATTAGTGGAGTGCTTGGGAATGATTGCAGTATGTCAGGCAATACTAGCTTCAACGAGCAGTTGTTGTCGAGGCCGAATAAAATTTCACAAAATCTTTGATGAGAAGTGGAAGTAAGTGATAGAATCAATGACCCAAGTGGCTTTATCTTGCTGTGATGAAGGAATAACAGTAGAAATATAAACCATAGCTCTGAGGTGGAGATCTGACCTTGCCGGGGGCAGGTTCCAAGAGCCATTAACAATATAATCTGAGACCATGGAGTCAGACGGGATACCAAGTTGAGTAGGCGCAGAAGCTCCAAAAAGGTGATCAAAGGCCCAATGGATGTCCATGGATCATACCAGAAGAAAATGTCATCTCCTCTCCCCACATTGATGCGAAGGAAGGGAAGAGCGAGGGTTCGGTACCTGAGAAGGCGCCGGAATGTCCACGAGATAGAGTAGTTCTTTTCGTTTAAAGACCAGAAGGATCCATTTGAGAGATACTTATGACGACACCAAGCCACCCAAAGAGATCCCGATCTAAAGAATAAGAACCAAATAAGCTTCAGGCTGAAAATTGCATTCCATGAAGAGATGCTCCGAAGTCCCAAACCTCCTTCACTTTTGGGAAAGCAAAGGGCATCCCAAGCAACCTTAGCACCATTAGAATTATCAAGAGTACCTTTCCACAGGAAGGAAGTAGTCAAGCTGTTGATTAGCTGCTTAACACGTTTAGGCAGAAGGAAAGGTGAAGTCCAGAACCCCACAATACCCGAGATCACAGTGGAAATCAACCTTAGTCGACCCGCCAAACTCAGACGGCGATGGAGCCAGCCGTTGAGCTTTCTTCTAATCTGGGAAAATAAGGGGGGTCACAGTCCTGATCGTGAGCTTTTTAGAACACAGCGGGAAGATCGAGGTATCTAACTGGTAGGCTTTCAGAAGATAGAAGAAATTTCGTCTTGATTCTATCTAGGAGCTCATGTGGCAGGCCAGAAGAAAAACATGGAAGTTTTGTGAATGTTAACCGCAAGACCTGATAGCTTCTCAAATTGAGAGAGAATGGTAAATACACAAGCCATAGATTTCTCAGAGCCATCAGAGAAAATAAGTAAGTCATCCGCAAAAGCCAGGTGAGTAAGCTGAATATGAGAGCAACCTGGATGATAATCGAAGATGTCAGCGTTGGTAGCGTTATCGAGCATAATGGATAGGACATTCATCACCAACACAAACAAGACCAGAGAAAGAGGGTCCCCTTGTCGAAGCCTTGTACGGCCTTTAAAATATCCAGCTGTAACTCCATTGATAGATAGAGAGAACGGTGGGGTAGTGATGCATGCCTTGATTGCAGAGATAATATTGGCTGGGATATTAAAGCAATTAGAATAAAATCCCAACGGACAGACTCAAAAGTCTTAGATATGTCAATCTTAAGAGCGATCCTTGGAGAAGATTTTTTAGAGTGATACCCGTTGAGGACTTCGGAAGCTAGCAACACATTTTCCAAAAGAAGCCTATCCTTGACAAAAGCTATCTGATTAGGCAAAATCACATCAGGCAACACACACTTGAGCGGTTTGAGATGATTTTTGTTATTAATTTGTATAGAGTATTCAGACAAGAAATGGGTCTGAAATCCTCTATACACTCAGCTCCTGGGCGCTTCGGAATCAACACCAAAGATGTTCTATTCACAGCTGTCGGCATAAAAGGCGCCCTGAAAAAGTAGTGAACTGCCTTCAAAACCTCTTCACCAATAAAAGACCATGTTGCTTGGAAGAATTCACAAGGAAACCCATCAGGACCCGGGGTTATACTCTTAGGCATCTTAAAAAGAGTCTCCTTGATCACTTCACTTGATATTTGAGCTCCTATAATAACTTGTTTCGGATCTGAACATTTGAAGATGATAATTTTATTTAGCAAATCCTTGAGCGAAACACAATAATCTCCTTTGATATCCTAGAGGACAGAAGAAAAATGCCTTTCCGCAATCTGGTGAACCTCTTCGAGAGAGGCAGAACAAGACCCATCACTCCTCAAGAGATACTTGATCGCATTAGACCCATTATTGTGACTTCCAAGGTTTTAGTTGAGTTAAACTAAAAACTTTTTCATTTTATATAAATAATTACTGTATTTTTTATACAGTATAAAACATTCTACTTGATATATACTGTAATATATATGGATTTTTGATATATTTATTTGAAGTAGTAAATAAACACATGTAACCTATCAACGATTTTCAGACATTACCTGGCAGAAATGGACGAAGCAAATTATCCGCATTGTTCACGTGGCAAATTTTACTATAAGATTTAAAATCATTCTTTTGTTCCCTTCATAGATCCATGATATATATATATGTATTTTATTATGTTTTCTTCACATATAAAATCGTTTGTCAAACCGTTTGTACAAAAGCAAAATTTAGACTCAAACGCTTGGAAAATTATTAATTCACATTAATTTGAAAGGAAATTTGAGTCAAATATGGAAAGTACTGATGAAGGGTATCTTGATGGATCAATACACGGTGAGATGGGAAGAAATTTTTAGACTTATGAGGGACTTGACAAGAGGTAAGATGCAGTTATTTCTCATTAAGTATATGTTTTAAGCAACCGTATACATGATATGGAGAAAGTGTAACCGTAGAAGACATGGGGAGGCAGGAGTAGCTCTATTGATGAAGCTTCTTGATAAAAACATGAGAAATAAGCTCACTTTGGTGCAGAGGAAAGGTGATAGCAATATTGGAGAAGGGATGCAATATTGGTTTCAAACAAGTTTGAAGTTTCTTATGACTTTTTATTAGAGTTTATATTTGGAAAGGGGATAAAGTTTACATTTTGAAGATTAGGAAATGACACACTTTAATGTAACAAAGTTTTTTCTTGTGAATTAAATTTAACATTCAATTCAAAAAAAAAAAAAAAAAAAAATCGAGTCAAAATTTGTACTAAATTTTGCTTTTGCTTTTGTTTATACATGTTAATTTATGGGTTCAGAGTTCCTTTATATATTTTCCAAAAGCAAATTATGTAAAATAACCCCACTATAGACACTGGATTTGCCAGAGAACATAAACAGTATATAATGCGTCTAGTGCCAGTTCCAAGGAAACAAACAACCTGCGTGTGTGATAGATAAAATGAGAAAATGCTGTTACTATTAAACAAACAATCTAACTTTTTCTTCGAAGATCATAGTAAATCTGTATTTATTTATAAAACACGAAGCGAATTCTGCCGACTTGATAACACTTTTAATGGAAAGAACCAAAAAGTTTTTTGAACACAGTCGACTTTCACTGTGTAGATGATCTCACTGGTGACCAAATAAATTGAAGAGTTACCTTTTCGTAGTTTTGTTATACATGTTTTCTCTAGTTCTTTAAAATGTAGTTAGGTGGATAATTACATATATATAACAAGCTGATTTTAGACAATATAGATTGATGTCCTCGAAGACTCAACCCAAACTAATACTGACATTTAACGAATTTTCTTTCCTCGTAAATTCAGTCAATTAACCACACTGTTCGACCTAACATTCAGAGCATGATTATTGGGAAGAGTTTTTAGAGTGGGGTTCTTAACGGAATATAAGAATCTGTATCTTAACTTTTAACTAAAAAAATTAAGAACCAGCTCTTAAAACTCTTATTTAAGAACCGGTTCTTAGCTTTTTTAGTTAAAAATTAAGAGACGGGTTCTTATATTTCGTTAAAAACTCTACCCTAAAAACTCTCCAATAATCATGCTCTTAGGTTTACCCATTTCCGTGGTCAGACGGCATGGATATCTAACTCCCACGCAGATCAATCGGGTTTGCATGTCGTAGGTGAGCCGGTTCCTAGGAGATTAATTGGGCTTTTGGATTTGAATACCCATGATTATCAAAGAAGAGTAAATCAATGGTTAGATATGTGGAGTAATAAAATGTGTATCATAAGATCCTTTTTATTAAACCACTCGTTCAATGGTTATATCATTACATCTGAATAACCTTCAATTTGTTGGCATCGCGTTGCTGTCTTAACTTCTTTTTGTTAACACTGTGTTCTTTTTTAACAAAATGTCCTTTAGTTAGCATAATATAAATATCTATTCGATGAATAAATTGGATTATATTTTTTATTAACAAATAAAGGCTGTGGAAGTTCAAAAACATTCGTGGGTTCTTTGTCACTGGCGCAGGCATACAAGCGTGGAAACTTAACTGAGAAAATGATTGTTGGCGACAAATGAATACTCCACATAGAGATGTCAATACGGGCCTTAGTGCACGGTCCAGGCCTAATTCAATCAACAATGAGACATCTCTTTACACTTGAATATGTATTTATGAAATTGTTGATTTTGCGATCCAGACCCGTATCCGGTAATGTGTTTGTGGTCCAGATCTATTATGCGTTAGCTGGACTGGTTAGTGGTTTCAAACGCAAACGAAGAAGCTTTCCTCTAGTCTAGCTATTGAATCAAGACAAGATGTTGTAACGTTTTTCATATTTCTAATATACTACTTCACTGGTAACATACTCCACATTTTGGATATACAAATTTTTAATTATGTTGGAGAAAAACACACAACACAGTGCGAATATATGATCATGTTCCCCTGATCTTGTGTGAATCTATGAGAAAAATATTTCGACGATGGCAGAATATACAATAAGCAATAACTAAATGAAACAATCAATTTTTACATTGGAGAACCTCTTCGATGTGAAAAAAAAAAATCAACGGGACATTAGTCCACTCAAAAATCCACTATATAAATGGATATGAGTACAACAACGTCCTCTCTGTTCAATACCCTGAACAGAACAAAGACTCTAGCTACAAAGAGCTATCACCAACATAAGAACAACAACAACAAGAGAGCAACACAAGAGCTTCAAAACCGGCAGCAACCAAACAACCTCAGCTCACAAGGATTCCCGCAACCAGAGATTAATCCCACCATACAAATCCAAGATTAACACCACTGCCAAATTTCAGCTCAATCAGAGAAGATCTCACTGTCGGATTTACCAAACACTCAAGACGATCACTACAAGGGGAGGGGGCAAAGATAGCATAAAAAGATAGCGTTCTGGTCAAAAATGCTATCTTTGACATAACTCACTATTTAAGATAGCGTTTTTTTTACATCGATGCTATAAAAAGCCGCATATATAATATCCTTCTACGTTAAAACGCTATATTTTCTCTCTTACCCTAATTTCATTTTTCCTCGCACTTTATTTCACTTGCCTCCAAATATAAACATAACAATTATTCTATAAATATTTATACATAAAAAGAAAAAAAAATCTATTGGTTGAAAGGAATACACAAGGATTGCAATCTCTACCCTTAATTTTTTAATCCAAAGGTGGAGATTGTGTTTTGTCCTCTCCTTTTGTCTTCTCAAACACGACAGATCTGAGTTAGAAGGAAAAAAAAAAAAAGACAGAGAGATGAGACAGACAGAGAGAGATGAGAGATTGCTTGAGGAAGGAAGAAGAAGATACCGGTCTTTTCTCTTCTCATCTCAACTCTTCCTCTGGTCCTCTCCATTCTTTTTCTGAAACACGACAGAGAGATGAAAGATAAGAGATGAGTCAGAGGGATGAGAGATTGAGATTACAGGAGGAAAAATAAAAGACCGGTCTGAGTTCGTCACCGCCGTCACCTCCCGAGAACGCCTCTCCCCTCTGCAGCAGAATTCGAACCAACGGTACCCAGAACAACAACCCATCACCGCTCAAAGACAACGACGGTGAGATTCACTCCCGTCATCAACCCATGTTTTCGATTAGGGTTTCCATTTGTTTCAGTTTTAGGGTTTGGATTGGGGCGTTTGCAATTAGGGTTTTGATTGTTTCAGTTTTTAGTGTTGATTAGGGCTTTTGCGATTAGGGGATTTCGTTTGTTACAGTGTTTATGTATCTAGATCTGTCACAGAGAAGCTTGAGTGATAACGACTACAACGAAATGGTGGTGGTGGTGTACGGAGAGAAGATATATATCTCAGTTTGGTCGGCGTGAATCCTCTTTGGTCTCTTCAGCTTCGTGAAGAACAGATGGAGGCTCGCCGGTCCCAAATAACTGGTATCAATCTTCCTCTTCGCTTATGATTCTGTTTCTTGCTGAAATATTTTGGGGCTGTTGATTTGTTGATTTCTCTCATGGTCCCAATGACTGAGTATTTCAGTGTGCGGTGAAGGAAGCTTCACTTAGGTCTTCTCAGTGATCTTAAATGCTTTCCGTTGACAATGCCATGTTTCCTTAGCTAGGAAAGTTGTGAGTTTGTGTGTTCCTTCTCATACTTCAAAGTTACATGTCAATTGAAAACACTTGCGTGAATGGCTTGTTTTATTTGAGTAAAATTTTCTTGACTTGTTCCTACTATTTCATAGCACAGTTTGTTTGATGATACACTACAGAACTGGAACCACGACCACGACAAGAAGCAGATGCTTAAGTGATGTGGAGGAGATCACATAAGAAGGAAGACATATGAGACAGAGAGAAGACATATGCGATTGATGAGTTTTGTGATGTTTGCAGGGATTGTTGAAGAAGTTGACGAACTTCCAAAGGTATATCTCTTGGCCAAATCTCTAGTTACAGAGATCATGATGCTTTGAAAAGACTTAATGCTTTGTTCTTTTTTAAACCAGAAAGGTCGGTCGATCATGATTACGTGGAGTATAAACAACTCTTCCATAACGAGGTCCTGTCAGGCTCACTCTCCAGGCTCTCTGCTTAACATCATTTCCCCTTTATAAGTCTGGTGCAAGAAGCTTGACGTCAGAAGAGGCAAGGCGTCGTGCTGTGGGGATGCGAATCGTGGTGTGGTGCGGCACTAGGAGATAGATCTTTAGGTTCTGAAAATTTTAGGTGTAGCTTTGGAAGGTGTGAGGTGAAGAAACATTGGCATCAGATAGATCTTCAAGACACTTGTACTCCACTATTATCATCTTGGTGGTCATGGCGATGATAGTGAAGACTTAGCTTTAGGTTTATGTTTTGGTTTAGCTATAGGTTATGTTTTGGTTAGTTATGGTTTAGATTTTTGGTTTTGTTTTTGGGTATTTAGTAAACAATTTCTATATATACAATTTTAAAATATTTTTTATTTTTTTTTATAATTTTTTTTTAATTTCTATCTACACTATCACAACAATTATTATATGCTGTTATAAGTTATATAATTGCATAAATAAAAAAACGCTATTGAAATAATACATTAAAATAGCATACAAAAAATGATATCTAAAGTGCTCGAGAAAAAATTGTGGGGGAAGATACAGCGTTCGCGATAACGATGTGCTATTTTCTAATAGCGTTTTCGTCATGCTATATATGAGACGTTATCTTGTAGTGGATACTGTTGAAGAACTGTGACGACCAACTTTATTAAAACCCAGATCAATGGAAGATCCAACCATTGAATTCCAAATCCTTTCGGTGAAATTTTAACACTAACTGAAGAAGCTTTCCACAAAATATCATCCTGATCAAGATCTGTTTGACCCTCCAAACCTGCTTTGACAAACGAGAAAAAAATTGTCTTCTTCTCTCATTTTCTCTTTTTTGTCTTATAGAGTCTTTTTTGAGTATTTTTCTTTCTTTTCTTGTGTGTTTATCTGCTTCTGTTTTACCACACAAATTAGATTAAGAGACTTTATATAGTGTCTCACTAACCCCCATGCCCAATATTAATCTCATAGACTAATACCAATGGTCCATCTCCAAATTTGGCTATCCCCAACCTAACCCATTGGGTTTCCTCTATCTAAAACGAACCCAAAAGTTTATAGGTTATATGGATGAGGATAATCTAATTCGTAACGGGCAGAAGAAGCGATTTTTACTCGGTTTGAAAACAAGGGATTGCAAGGCTTCACGAATTGGAAGAATGGATCAGATTCGAGCCCTTCGAGAGATCACCGATTAAGGTTATTGAGAAAGAGGATGAAAATCAAACAGATCGTTTCGGCAAAGGTGTACTTTTTAGTAAAACCATATGACAAAACTAGTAGTTAAAAATAAATTGATATAAATGAAATTCTTTTTATGATACTAAAAGGCCTGAAAGAATGGATTGTATGGAGAAAAGACATTTTTCCTTTAATTCTTTAGTTGGTTCTAGTATAAATACAATCTAGATGTAATAAGACTCCTATAACACATGGAGGTTATTCGGTTTCATCCGGGTTCAAGCTAGCTAGACATTTACCTGAGGCTTTGTTAATGGCTCCCCAAATTCCTTAAGGTGATCCTGTTCTAAAGGATAAAGTGTGGAAACTAAATATCATGCCTAAAATAAAACATTTTCTCTGGTGTATTCTATCAAAAGAAATTGGCACAATGACAGACTGAATTCAAGAGGAATGAATTTAGATCATATATGTCAGAGATGTGGTTTAGAAGAGGAAACAATTAATCATTGTTTCTTTACATGTCCAGATTCCGTCTCTGTTTAGAGATTATCTAATTTACCGTATATATCTCAATTTACAACAGCTGTGTCTATAGATGAAAAAATCTCATTCCTCATACAACTCCAAACAGAAAAGTCCTTATCATTAAATCAACGACTACTACCTTTTTGGCTGTTATGGCGAATTTGGAAAAAGAGAAATTATTTCCTATTTCGGAAAAAAGATTATTTTTTCAGCTAATAGTACGGCCGATAATGCTTGGGCTGATGTTAAGGAATGGATTTCAAATGTTTTATCAGATGATTTAGCAGAGGATCCTTTAACAACTCCACAGAAACGCTCTTCTACAACATGGAAGCGTCCAGAGTTAGGTTTTTTTAAATGTAATTATGATGCAGCATATGATTTACATTCAGGCCAAACTCGGGGTGCATGGATTGTTCGGAACAGTCAAGGACAACCGCATATGTGGGGGTCAGTCAGTTTAGGTTTGGCACAATCAAGTTTAGCTGCAGAAGCAAAAGTTTTAATTGGGGCAATGCAGAGTGTCTGGTCAGCAGGATTCCGTAATGTTATTTTCCAAGGAGATTCAGAAATATTGGTAAAATCTATAAATGGACAAGCACAAGATATAACTATCCACAATTTTTTAGTAGATATATCAACCTGGTGCCTCAAATTAGTTTCACCACCATTTACATTTGTCAAACGTACCGGTAATCAGGCCCCATATTTTGGCTTGTAATGGACTTCAAAATGCTATTTTTGAAAATTGTAAAGTGTATCCACCAATTTGGTTAACACCTACTTTGTATTTGGATGCTATGTTATCATTTTAATAAGACTTAAGTTTGTCGGAAAAAAAAAGACTCCTATAATACAAGGATACATAGACTAAACATTTTAAGTACAATCTAATAAACCATTTTTTGGATTGTACTCTCAAAAACAGAAAGAAAATCAATTGAGAAACCATAGAAGTTTCAATCAGATTGCATCCCAACTGTATCGACAAAGTGAGAAACGATAGAAGCTAGATGAAATTGAAGCTTTTGCATCATAATGTCATTAATCTATCAAATCCACATTTTAGGATTTTGTAATAATGTTTTTGCTATATGATTATTTAAATTCTCAAATATAATGATATTGTACTATTCATTTTTAACATACCTGTTTAACTCCTATCTTTCGCGCAGAAAGGAAGCAACTATTATAAACTACAGTTTGATAAAGGAAGCAACTATTATAAACTACAGTTTGATAAGTGGGTGGTAGGAGAAGTAGACAAAGACAACGAGACGTTTGCGGCTCTATAATGCCTAGCCTATACGCACTCTGTTTTGTTTTTTTTTTCTTTTTGTCGTTTAAATTTTTTTTTGAATAATGTGTCATGTCCAAGAGAAACCATAAATCAAGTAGTGGACTTTTTGATATTGTATGTTGTTGTCAGGCAATGTGATCTCTCGTTTCAGTGAGGGACCAGACGCTTTGTCTTACTGTAATCTTAATAACACTCTTTTAAGTACAAAACTGCTACTTACAGAATTTCAGATAATGATTTTGAGTCGTTTTATCCGGAGTTGTAATGAAAGAACTAGGATTAGGCTTGGTTAGTCTGTGATGGGGAACAAACGGGGTGGACAAAACCACCACCTTCAATCAGATTGCATCCCAACTGTTTCGCTCCCATATTCAAATTGTAGTATACCTAAATGATAGTGCCATTCTGAGCTTAAGCTTCCGCCCATTAACTATTTCTATGCACACGGTTCGGAATAACTTTGTGACATATTGTAACTTAATTCAAAATGTTTCCGTCTAACATAGTCGGTAGTAATTGATCTGTTGTTTTTTTTTCAAACTATGACCATTCTACAAAAAATTAAGACGGTTTAGAAATCCAAACCAGAGGTCTACATATAATATGTATTCTTGCTTAAGGAAAATTCCGCTTACTATACTAACTTGTCTGCGTAATTTTTCATTGCACCAGGAATATATATTTGATTGTAAAATAAAAGTAAAACTCTTTACATCTTTGGACTTTTCTAAGATAGGAAGAGAAAGCATGTCACTCTGTCTGGAGTAGATAACTAGATACCATCTTCACAACTCAATTTGTTGCAAACACCACAAACACCGCATCTACTTTCTGATTATATACAATTATACAAAGAGTTGTCCATATTTGGAGTTTTAAAGATTGCTAACCTTCTCTGACGCATTTAACTTGCGTATAGGTACAATACTTGATGATTGAAAGGAACACATTATCTTGATCATCAACTCTACTGAACATTGTGTGGAATCTATCATTCTATTCTGAAGACTAAGTGATTAATCTTTTTTTGGGGAAGCGTGGAAGATAAGTGAAAGAAAGAGCACTATGGTACTAGATATTGGTCCGACTTTTTCTTCTTCACGCCAATCTTCAGCAACGACAGTGTGTGCTTTTTCCCATGTGATCTCACTTTTGTTGCGTATGAAACTTTACATATACCTACTTATATGTATATGTTTGTACCTACGTATCATCATTAACCTTCCTTTCTCAATGGAACAGATCTGTAATCTGCTGTAACCAATTATCTGTAAATTGACAATGCAAAAAAGCTTAAACTCTTCATTTGTCAATGACCTTACACACTTTTTTCCTTAAATGTTAAATTCATAGACACTATACTTTAACACCCATGAGCATAGTCAAATGAACCAAAATTTTGTGTGTTTATACATCTATAGTGATACTATGAGTTTTTATGCGTAATACTATTAGTTATTAATATATTTTAAGAAATGTACTTTAATTGTGACATAGAAATTAGTTGTTAGCATATTTCAAAAATCCTTCTAAAATACAACTTTTAATTAAAAAAAATTTACTTTAATAATGATGTATGAATTATAGTCATTATCATATTTAATTAGTGTTACAAAAAAATAATTCATTATCATATTTCAAAAGCCTTACCAGAAGTATAAATTTTTATTTTTAAAAATTATATATGTCACAGTTAAGTTGATGGCATAGACATGTTTTTGTTGAGAATGAATATATTGATGACATATAAGTAAATTAGAAAAAATATTTTTAAATAATGTCTAGGAGAATTATCATATATGTATATGTTCGACAAAAGTATATATATTTACATGTGTGGTTGGATAAAATGATAGAATATATGCAACATATGAGGTAATTTGATCAATGATTTAAAGTTTATTTTTATTAGGGATTTGTCCGCGATTCGCTTAGAGAATTTTGCACGGAAAGACTATATTTATTTAATTTAAAATTTGATATTTGATTATATTTTGAAGTGTTTTGCTTTTTATTTGATGTCAAATATGTTTTGCGGCATTGCCTATTTTATTTATCATTTTGTAGTTTTTAATTAGTGGAAATACTTCTTCATCTTCGTATGCGTCTAACTATTCTCATAACTTCTATTCTATTAATATAGATACTTATTGTTTTCAAAATTTTAAATTTTATAATATAAAATTTCACTGTGTGGATTATATTTTTGTAATTTACATACATAAATTGTAGAAGTACTAATGTTTACTGGTACTTTTAGTTTTTTTTTTAATAAAACCAATTTTGGTAATATATGTAACTAGTCCTAGTTGAATAACATTTAACTTAAGTATCTCCAAAAGCATAATTT
The DNA here is from genome assembly GCF_020379485.1 of Brassica napus. Lineage (NCBI taxonomy): Eukaryota > Viridiplantae > Streptophyta > Magnoliopsida > Brassicales > Brassicaceae > Brassica > Brassica napus. The sequence continues at coordinate 34,469,091 of NC_063450.1, forward strand.
ACAAAATAACATATCTAAGAATTCAAGATAATGCATAAGCTAGGGATAAACTATTCTGTATTTTATTCTGTAAGAATTTGTGATTAAATAACAAACCTTTTTTTTGGTAATCCACGTAATGAAAATATGGTTATGATACTTATGATCATGCGGTTGTTTCAAATCACGCAATTTTTTCAGTCTGGAATTATACTAGACCATTCTACTACTATATAAAATTTATTTGAAATTTGTTAAATTCATAGACAAATTATACCCAGACTTGTATATAAAATTTGTTATACCATATTGCAAATAAATTAAAACAATTTTCATGTACTATAGTTCTATTTATATAATTTCTTTTCGAGCATTTATTTGATATTCTGCAATGTTATCGATTGTTTAGCCTTTATTAGTGTATTATCAATAGGAGCCTAAATTACAAGGGATCGACTATCTAACTATCCTTGAAATTTCAAACATACACTTTCATAATTTTAAGAAAAAAAAACGTTCTGCTTTTCTTTAATAAGTGAATGTTATTTAGGATAAGTGTGTAATCAGAGCCGGCCCTGGCACGGCCACAATATATTAAGTATATAACCGGTCACAAATTTACAAAAAGTGTCAATGATTTAGTAGTTAGTTGATCAGTATAGGGACGTGAGTGGCTGGGTTCAAAACCCTTCATGCGCATAATTTATTTTTCAATTTTTCAGCTATTTTTTGTTTTATTTTGGGTTTGTGGATCTTGAAAAGTCTAGGACCGGCTCTGTGTGTAATGTCATTATACACTCTTTTTTCTTGGCAACGCGTAATGTAATAATGTATACAGTTATTGATTTGTATATATACTTTTAATTTCATTGTCTTGTTATCTCTTTACGGCATAATAGTAGAGAAGTGGTCATTGGCTGGACAGCACCAAAGTCTCAAAATCTTGATAGGTCTTCTTAGTGGCAATGCTAAGACGCATTAAATAGTATTTTCATTTTTAGTAGCCTCTCACCATTTTTGTTTTGTACTCATATATGTTTCTGTATTCGTGCATTAAAATAATCATGATTTGTTTTCAACTTTCTAGAAGTGAGATCTCATCGGAAAATATTTGGGTTCTTAATAAATGCATATATTGGAATGATAAATTTACGCATTACGTACGTGATGTCAAAAAGAACAATGAGTGTAAGGTAATCAATATATTGGAATGCATATATTTGGGTTCTTAATCAATATATTTGGGTTCTTAATAAATGCATATATTGGAATGATAAATTTACGCATTACGTACGTGATGTCAAAAAGAACAATGAGTGTAAGGTAATCATACAATAACTAATGGGGATAAGCTGATCAGAGAGACCCTCCACATCGACGTATAAAATCAGCCAATGGGGTAGGTTTATTTGTCCACGTCACACAGACTAGACCTGATCTTGGGCTTCTATTTTTTATTGATCCGTAAAACCCATCCTCATGTGTAGCCCAATATCAGCGTCTTCTCAACGCTTCGCTTGCCAATCCTAAAATGGTGCGGCGATTATTATCTTCGACGACTCCCCTCTTCGCCGTTTCTCCTTTCTCCGTGGATCGATCAATCGGCACCATATTCATGAGTGTGCAATGAATCCTCTGGAGAACTCATTAATGTGTTATTTCGCCTATCCCCCTTCCAATTTCTATATAACCTTCGTATTTTCTCCAGATTAGTTACACACACAAATATCTCGAACCATGAATTCCAACAGCCAAACACCTGTTACCGGCGATGTTCCCGCGACGAAACCATACGGAAAAGACATTGTATCCTCCGCCGAGCCGATCAAACGAGTCGATCAAACTGGAGTCTCTCTCGATACAGCTGCCTTCGGCGATTTCCAAGTATAAGAAGCAGGACGGCAACGCCGTTGTCTCCTCCGCTTTTCCGGCCAAATATGCCGGTAAACCCAAAGATTCTCTCGCTACAGCTATCTCCGGCGATTCGAAGTCCAAGAAATCAAACGGCAAGGCAGTTGTCTCCTCCGCCGATCCGGTCAAATAACCCCGTCAACACGGAGTCTCTCTCGCTAACGCTGTCTCCGGCGATCCAGCTTCCAAGAAACTAAACGGCAAAGCTGTCGTCTCCGCCTCTGATAAAGTACTATTCTTCAAAGATCTCAAGTTCTGGCCACAAGAAGGCGAGCTAAGATTTCGTCTGATACATTTTTGGGAGGCTCGGAACGCACTCACGAAGGTCCTTTTTGGTCTTGAATTGCTTCTGATCGACGGACAGGTCTAGTCCGATATTTATGATTTTGTATTCGTATTGCTTGTTCGATCAAATACTAACATATGTTTCTTTTTTTTTTTTGTTATCAACAGGGCACTGTGATCCAAGGGTTCATCCCACCAAACAGGATCGAGGCCTATTTGCCACATATGTTCGCTGGTTCCGTCTACAGGCTTAATAACTTTTATGGCTCCAAAAGAAAGAATGTGTACCGAGTTGCTGAGCCAGACGTGATCATTTCTTTCACATGGAATTCTGTGCTCTCCGTTCTCTTGAACAGTCCGGTCCCGTTTTCTGAAGATCGGTTCCGATTCTATGGTTACGAGGAGTTCGAGGCAGCCTGTGATCTCAAGGGAGATCTTTATGGTAAGCTTCTCTCGGAATTAGCCGGTTTATTACTTGATAGGTTTGTAATACGGGTCCTTTAGTCGTCTAGGTTAGGTGTGTTAGTATGATATACAGTAATACATATTGTTTAATCTTATTGCAGACTATGTCGGTCACTTGAAACTGGTGAATGAGCAGGCCTTGAGTGATAGTCTTGTGCTTGATGAAGTCGAGATCGCTTCTTCAAGAAGAATTTTGGTCCATGTCCAGACACATGAGTGAATTCTCTATAGTGTTTATGACATATATGCGTATACGTGTTTTGCTTACCACATGAGTTTGGTTTTATGCAGTGGTCCTGTCATGAAGCTGTACTTATGGGACAAGGCCGCTGCGGCCTTCTGTGAGAAGTTTAAAGCGCTTGGAAAACCTCCAACTGTTATTCTGGTGACAACTGTGAATCCAAAACGTTTTGGAGGTTAGTATTACCTAGACTTGGTTATGGTTTATTGTTGTTAGTAGGCTGAGTGGGAGACATTGGTTATTTGCTAATTTGATTTTGTTTGGTATGTACATTGGTCATATTGCAGGTGCCTTAACTCTGTCATCTTTTTCATCTTCGCGTGTGTTTTTTGATATGGATGTTCAAGCAACCAGAGAATATCTGGCTTGGTATGTGTTCATTTGTTGATTTGGACCGTCTATTTTAAACTACCAAGCATTTTACTTTTTAAAAATTTTTGTTTCCGATTATTTTCTCAGGTTTGAATCGAACACAGAAGTTGCCAACAGGGTGAATGCTGAGATTGTCACCAAAGCTGAGACGGCTACTATAGGGGAATTGTTATCTTACATGAAGCAGGAAGGGGCAAAGGTACATTAATTCATTCTTTCGCCCAATACGTTTTGCTATCTTTAGTTATTTAAGATATTCTCTGATGTAATTCGTAGGTAGCTTGGTTCGAATGCACAGCCACTATTGATGATGTTGTGCGTGATTCGGCGTGGTATTATATTTATTGTGGTGGGTGCAAGACTAAAGCAACCAAAGGGCCTACCACGCTTATGTGTAAGAAGTGTGGAAAGACTGATATTGTCGGTGCTGCGGAGTAAGATTTGTATTCATACGTTTTTTTTTGTCAGATGCACTTTTAACATCCATTATTAATGTTCCTATATCATAGGTATCTCACGAAGCTCGCTGTCTATGACAACAATGACCACGCTAGCTTTGTGCTTCTCGGTGATGCTGGGCGTGAGTTGACTGGGATGAAAGCCTCAGAATTGGTTGAGAGCTACTTTGAGGTAATTACATACCGATTCACCATTTAGGTTTAGAATGTGTTCTTACCCATGTTTGAATTTGTATTAGGCAAATGAAAGCGTCGGAGATGATCATGTAGTCCCGGTGCCACATTCTCTGACTGATTCCATTGGACAGACCCGCACGTTCATTATCAAGGTGTCAAAACACAACCTGGATGGCAAGACCCAGTCTTTGACTGTCACCAAAGTTCTTCCTCTGGAAGTTCCGGCACTTGAAGGCAACATAGATGAGGACGTGGAAGAGGAGCCTGCAGATGATAATGATGGAGGTGCAGATGTGACTGTGAAAAAGAACTTTGATGGGATCGAGTCTGGAGAGACCAAGCGTGCCAAATGTGGCTAATAAACTTTTAGTACTGTTTCTTTGTTTTCATAAAGACTACTTTGTTTTTTTCATCTTCGGCCTTTGCTTTTGTGTCATTTGAACAATCTTGGTGTTTAATTAAGACTATGCTTTGTTTTCTTCCTTTTTGCTTAATACTTAATTAAGAAGGTGTTGAATGATATGAGTAAAGGATATAATTGGTTGATTAGAAGTCGTTAATTGATACTTTTGAATGCATGTATTATATATTCACGCATGCATGCATGTATTACTTAATATATTAACATATACGTTATCAAGAAAGTGTTGATCTAAAAAAATTATCTTCTAAAATATTAATATTTCTGTTTTATTCGAACATGTTTTAGTTTCAAATATTTATAGTTCCTACGAAGGTAATGTTATATTTTTATATCATAAACATATATGGCATTAGAAAATCAATCTCCAATCTCACATTTAATAAAGATATTCGCTACCATGCTTTTTAGGAAATCTGCAACAATACGTTTAATATATAGCCGTTTGTTTAGAAAGAAGCAATGCTCACCTCCTATAATTAATTACACAGACATTCAAAGCACCTCTCTCAAATCAAGAGCTACTCTCTCCCTTTCTCCACTGCTCACCAGATAGGTACTCTGTTCTTATTCTTCCTCAGCTAATATAATATTTATATTCGTTAAGTATACCTCATTCTTCGTAGTACATATGGATCATTTGTTTTGTGCGATGTAAAAGACCATTCTCAAATTGTAGTATGATGCCAAACCGTAAAGGATGTTAGGGATGTTCCAAACCAAACCGTTTTCCTTAATTTTATATATGTAATGTACTGGAAAATATTAGAACCATTTAGTATCCTAGAGTTTGATGCCTTATTTGTTTGATAATTGTTTTAGAACCATTTAATACCCAAATGGTTGAACTGATAATATAAAAATTATTCCACATACGAGTATTGTGTTTGTTTTCAGCCGAGCGAGGAGTTGGCAATGTCGCCAAAATTGGTTCGTATATGTCGTATGTGGCAAATTTTTAATCACAAAAATAAAAATGAGTATCTTGGTACTTCATTCCTTTGTATTGACATCAAGGTATGTGGTATCTTAATTATTTATCATAATATAAATAGAGAATAAATACAATTATTAACATAATGAAAATAGGGGGAGACATACGAAGGCAGGATTGGTAGCAGACTTCCAGTAGAAACAACTCAGATCCTGAAAGAGAATAAGATATATCAAATTCAGTATTTCTCCCTCTTACAAAATAATCAACGGTACAAGCTCACTATTCAGCCATACATTATTCAAATCAAAGCTTCGACAAAGATTGAACGAGTAGAAGAAGAAATCCCGATGATGCGTCATAGCACTTTCCATCCTCTCCTATACAAACAATTGATCAACTTAGCGACTGCCACAAACTACTTACCAGGTAAACGTCAACGTTATTTTTTTTTATTAATAAGTATAACTCTAATTTCAATACAAACATCATTGCAGATGTGGTTGGGCAAATATTATTGATTCAAGGTACCAATATCAAAAATCCAGTTGCAACAACAAAGGTCGTAATTGCCCTACTTCTAAGCAGGTACCGAAATTACATTAAACCCACCCCTTTATTTAATATTTTGAGTGAGTCCAACTTATTTACAATCACACAATACATACAGCTCAAAAAGTGTTCGCTTGATCCTGATGGACAATGCATCTGCCTGTTTAAAGAGTTACATTGCAGGACAGACCTGAAACAGGAAGTCGTAATCATTACACGCATCAATCCCAGAGTGTGCAAAGGTAATATCTATCGATCTTATATGGTTGTTTTAAACGTTGTTTAATTATTAGAATGAATAGTAAATCACTCCGACATATTCTTATATGACTACAGGAAAGCTGATACTCATCTCAACACCTGCTACCCGCTTTTACTGTGACAGCACTAATGATCTTATTCGAAGCTTCAATCAGAGGAACATAGTTAGTAATCACTCATGAGTGATCAACTAGGCTTTGTTCTAGAGTCTATAACAATAATTCATTTTCATGGTTAAAATTTTTTTTTTCTTGCTTTCTATGAATCAAAGATTTTTAAAACTTCTATGTACGGCACTTTTTCTCATGTTCTATTTATCTTTTGCTCATCGAAAAATCAAACTACAACATTAGTCCATTAACTATACTACTTTTGTTTTTTAAACTGCATCACTTGGTTACTATCAAACCAATTGCGAGATATTTCAAAACTTCATTGATTGATACCTATTGGAGTGTATTTAGATTTTTAATTCTTTATGGCCCATATTTTATGTTATTGTATTTTATGATTACGTTAGAAGATTTAAATTGATTTTTATACTTAATTGAAACTGGAACATATTTTATAATTATGGTTCTAAATTAATTTTTATGTGATCCCGACCCTTAGTGACAATACATTTTAACAACACATTTAGTAACTGAAACATCCTACGGTTATATTATGTGACAATACATTTTTGTATTATAGAGTCATATTATGTGACAATACATTTTAGTAAAGAAATTAAAACACACAGAGACTTAAAAATACACATGATATTATTTTAATACAAAATTATATTAAATCTCATATTTACATGTGTTATATACAACTGATAAGGCAACTCCAGACAATATTTAATATATATGAAAATATATATTAAACATATATTTCTAAGTTAATATCATTGGTTTCATAATTGTTTAAAATATCAAAAATAAGCTTAAAATTCCCAAATATGGAAATTGGCTGGCCCATTAGTTAATCAAAACAAAATATAGAAACTGATTAAATACAACTCAAATCGGACAGGCCCGGTATATTACTAACCGTAATTGGCCCAAATTGCGAGTCACGTCAAGTTAGAGATTCGAGATTTATTTATTCCTTAGAGAGGGAAACCCGAGAGTCTTCTTCTTCTTCACTCCACCGCTATCTCTTTGAATCTCATCGCCATGGCTGACCAGAGCAGTTCTTCTACCGGTCGACGTCGGAGATTCAGCGAAGTCGACTATTCCTTCGGAGAAAACTATCGTTATCGATCAGAAGTTCCATTCGCACCATTCGAAGAGAGTCCAACGAAGCCGGCGTCTATTCCCCAGCACTGTTCCGATCATCAGAGATAAAACTCACCGTTTTCCTAATAACGAAGCCGCTACCGGGTATCGTTGTCTTTCACTCAGAGGCTTTGTGGTCCAAGGTTCTTTAGATCCTAAGGATCGCTCTTTAGATGAGGCGTTTAGGATTATCGATAGCGTAGGATGGGCTTACACTGTGATGCATGTGCATCCATTCTGTCCAAGGGTTGTAAGAGAGTTTATCTCAAACAAACCCTTTGATGATGAAGGTGTTCTTACTCGGGGACATGTGTTCCAGTTTAGCCCTTCGGTGATCGATCGATTGATGATGACACCATCGGTTACTCAGTCTTTTGGGTGGAGGGACGTTATTTTGAAGCAAGCTATCTCACACCTCACTGGAGGGGAATGCTCCGGATGGACAGGGTTCAATCTTAACGCTTTGCTCAAACCGTTCCAAGCTCTTTATCGTGTGTGTGAACTGAATTGGCTACCAGGTCCTAAGACTGACTTAATGATCAAGAATCGACTATGCCTTCTATATGCTGTGGCCGAACGCAAACCAATTAGCTTTGGCCATCTTGTGTATGATCAAGTAATCGAGATGACCCGCTTGACAGACTCGGACACGAATTTGGTTTTTCCAAATGTCATCTACCAACTCTTGGTGCTTCAACATGAGGTTCCTTTGTTACCAGGTGACGAGGAAGCAATTGGAAGAGGGCTCCCTATCCATGGATTTACAGAAGACACGAGTGGACGTAGGAGGATTAATTAGTGTAGTAGCCATCTGATTTCTTCCTATCTCCATAGTCTTTCATGGTACTTAATTTTTTGTTGTGCCTAATACATCTTCTTTTTGTTATCTCTTTAACGGTTATGCTTTAGTATGGTTTTATTGTCTAAACAAAAAATGTATAAAGTAAATTATTGGCCCCTATGGAATGTGATCAGCGGTGTATTCAAAATCTTTGCGATGTTTGCCCATGTTGAGTTTTTACTCATTTAGTTTTAGATAATGTTGAACCATATCCGAGTCTATGTGCTCCTATGTACGACTTATGTTATATCTTTGCTTTATTCTGTTATGTATTGTGATTTGTGTTTCTTTAGCTCGTGTGGCTAGCAAATGATGAGTCGAATGTATATATAATAGATCTTTTTATCAATTAGCTTGCGTCTGAATCCTCTTCTAATTGGTTATAATCTCAATGACATTTAGTTTTTGGTGTAACGTTATTGTCTAAGTTAAAATGTTGTTTTGAAATGATATTATTGTCTAAATAAAAATGCCAACACCTATGCGCACCTGCTTCACACTTCAGTCTCCTGTTTCTATCCTCCTCCGTAGCCATAATTTCAAGCTTCTACTACGAATCTTCTCTTCATAAGGTTGTTCAGTTTAACCCGAACCTGAATTCGAAATGTTTTGTAAGAAAGTCTTCAATGATCCATACATCTGATGTGTCATTGCACACATGAGTAAAAGAAGTGAAAGTTATGACAGAGCTGTCCAAATATCCCACAACAGACAATTACTTGCCAAGCACACTATGGCAAAATCTATCTATGATACTTAACATCCTACCACAAGAAAAAACTGCATTTTAGTATTCAATGACATACGGTAGATGCTACAAATTTTGTGATTTAATCTAGCAATATAAAACAATATAATTCAGCATTTCATAATAGCAGATTATGTACTTAAATATACATATGAGCACAAAAAATTTAAACTTTATCAAAAGCAGAGTATTTTAATATCCATTATATATTAAAGTATGATTACTAAAAAACAAATATAAACATCTTTTTCTTTTTACCATCTTTTAAACTAATACCTTTTGACTAATATAAACTTTAGCTATGTTGACATATAAAATAAAATACAAAATACGAGTTAATGGTTTTCCAAACAGACCATTATAAACTTCGGAAGGAAATGCTTTGATTTTACGAATTTGTTATAAAAAAAGTCAAATGATAGTAGTGATTTTGATGTTATATTTGATGTTAAAGCTTTCTCCATCAAACAATAAGATAGTGATGGTGGATAGATGAGAACAAGATAATATTATACATTGTTTTTTTAAGAATTGGAAATACATATAATATATTTCAATATAGTTTCCACTTCCACCATTTTTAGAAGTCTTTTGATAAAATATTTTATTCACAGATTTACACCGCCCAACATATCAACCAAACGATGATACAAACAAATAAATGGGACTTACACAGAGTTTTTTACCCAGCTAACCAGGTATAAACCTTTTTATATATATGACCATGGTTTTGTATTTACGTAAATTTAAACTAACTAACTTATTCCTAAACCAATTTCAGGCTGTTTCTTCCTTATGAACCACATCGCAACTTCTGATCTCCAACAGACTTAGTCTCATTCTTACATTATTTATTTTTACTTAGCTACCCTTTTTGTTTTTAAAAATTGAATAACTCGATATTCACCAATTTTCCGAACATTTTGGAAAATACAATGCCCCCATTCCAGAACCCAAAAAAAATTCATTGAACTTATAATCGGAGATAAACTATCAACAGACTTTTCCGCGCTACGCGCGGAGAGGGGATCTAGTCAATATAATTTTTGAATATGGAGTTAACAGAAACTAAATGATAAAAGAAGTAAGAGCCAAGCTCAATCAGTATATATATATATATATATGTCCTAGCAGAAACTAAGTGCATATTGGCATTGTTCTAAAAAAAACTAGGATAGCAGAAACTGAGAGCTTAGCTCTATACAATAGAGTCAGAAACTATAAATATAGAGAAAAAGTATTTTTTTTTATAGATAATATTGTCATTTCATTAATTCGGTTGAAGCAATACTAAACATAATTTTTAGAAATCATATAATCAAATTAAACTTGAGACAAATTTAATATTACGTACAGTTGTTTTGGCTCCAGAGAGCTTATAGACTTTAACCCAAATATTTTTTATTAATCTAAAAAGGTATTTTAAGATTTGGTATATGGTGAAAAGGATTACCAAACACCGTAATTCAAGAGATTGTGACATGTTACTAATGTGTTTATTAACATAGCTTAGGCCTGGAAATTTGGAAGCTCTAAATGATTTAATAAAGATTTCAATAGTTTTGGGGGTAAAATTTTTTTATTTACAAATTTAGGGGCATGTATATATAATTTTTTTCAAAAATTTTAGAGGCTTGCCCAATGTTTCATCAAGCTTGGCCTTAGACCGGCAGAATGTGTATATATTTCTAATTAACCCCTTTCGTACATATAACCAACTTAGGTTTTTCTGCCAAAATTAGTTTCTACATTCTCTGTGTATACTAGAGTCTAGACTCCAATTCTATGACAACGCAGGACATAAGTTTGCAGTGAAAGTAAAAGAACAATGAAAAGTCTAGGTGAAAGTATAAGAGACTATAAGTTTCAAAAAAAAGTAAGAGATTATATATAAAAAAAAAGAGGGTTTGGTTTGGAAATAAATGGGTTGGTAAAATCTTAGTTAAAGAGTGGAGGGTAGAAGTCAAAATTGAATACTCAACACTACTATACTTGACGATATTATAACCTTGTATCCATTTTTTAGGAACATATATCAGTGACATTATATTTTCTTATATATATATACTAGGATAAGATTCGCGCCTTGCGCGGGATTAAGTTATTATTTTTATTATATTTTGGAGAATGAAACAATAGTTTGGCTTCATTTGGATTACGGGTGTTCAACCCGGATATCGGGTTAGTTTCGGTTCGGTTCGGTTTTTTTCGGTATTTGGTTAGTAAAATATAACTACTATTCTAAATCAATATTTACTTTGACTTTAGTCTTTCACATACTTTTGAAAGATTTCAACTGGACGACTAAATTGATCAGCCAATCTTGTTGCTTTAAATCATTAGTGTTTATATATATATATTATTTAGTTTGAATATTTATTAAATAAAAATTCATATGCGTTATATTTTATGATCATTTGTAACTTATTATAACAAAAAAATAATCTATTGATCACAAAATTTTCAGAGTGGGAATATTCAAATTTCTAATAATATATAGACATTTTGAAAAATTCAAATATAACATATAAGAAAAAATATAAATGTTTTTATTATATATTTAATGTGATTTTTTAATATCTTTCAATAATATAAAATTAAAAAAAAGAACTAAGACACAAAATTGTTATCAAATATTTATTATTCATAATAATTAATTTTCATATAAACGTTAATCATATTAGGTAATTTCGTAGCTTCTAATTAAGGAAAGTGCAAAAAAAATTTGGTAGATTATTTATCAATTAGATAGTTAGTTTAATAAAAAATATAATGTAAGTCAAGATGGACCAACCTATTTTTCTAAGAATAGTATATTTTATATAGTCATTTATTAAATGAGAATTTATAATCATACAGTTCTATGATCATTCATATCATTTTATAACTGAATATTTAAATAATCGATAACAAAAATTTCAATGTGAAATCTTTAATAAGTTTATAATTTATAAATGTTTTTGAAAATTCATTGAAAGTTTTAATATTAAAATATTTATGTAATCTTATGGTATATAGTATAATCTATATATATATATAAATATATATGTTTTATTATTAAATGATATTTTTTACTCATATGGTTTTAAAATAATGTGTATCTTCTTATAATATTAAATAAAAGTTCATATTAATACAATTTTATGATCATTTGTAACTTATTATGACAAAAAAAATAATCTATTGATCACAAAATTTTCAGAGTGGGGATCTTCAAATTTCTAATAATTTATAGACGTTTTGAAAAATTCAAAATATAACATATAAGAAAAATTATAAATGTTTTTATTATATATTTAATGTGATTTTTAAATATATTTTAATAATATAAAATTAAAAAAAGAACTAAGATACAAAAATTGTTATCAAATATTTATTATTCATTATAATTAATTTTCACATATACGTTAATCATATTAGGTAATTTCGTAGCTTTTATTTAAGGAAAGTGCAAAATATTTTTTGGTACGTTATTTATCAATTCGATAGTTAGTTTAATAAAAAGTGTAATATAAGTTAAGATGAACCAACCTATTTTTCTAGGAATAGTATATTTTGTATAGTTATTTATTAAATAAGAATTTATAATCATACAGTTCTATGATCGTTCATATCGTTTTATAACAAAATATTTAAATCATCGATAACAAAATTTTCAATCTGAAATCTTTAATAAATTTATAATTTATAAATGTTCTTGAAAATTCATTGAAAGTTTTAATATTAAAATATTTATGTAATCTTATGGTATATAGTGTTTAATATATATATATATATATATATATATATATATATATATATATATATATTTATTTTATTATTAAATGATATTTTTTACTCATATGGTTTTAAAATCATGTGTATCTTCTTATAATAAAAATGTTAAACCATTGATCATTAATTTTTAACATAATAATTTTAATAGTTTTAGTCATTTATTGTCGTTTTTAAAAATTCAAAATATAACATATACGAAAAAATCTAAATTTTATTTTTATAGCTAATTTGATTGTTTAATTTATTTTAATAATATAAAATTAAACAAAAATGATGGAGGAGATATACATTGTTATCAAATCTTTATTATTAAACTCATTAATTGTCATATATATATTAGTCATTTATGGTAATTCCGTAGGTTTTATTTAAGGAAAGAAAATATCATATCATATCATTATATCATATAGTTTGACCAACTTATGTATCTAACAACATATAAAAATCGAATGTGGACCTACTTATTTTTCAATTGAATGTAATTGACTACCTAATTGAGTGTCACCTATGCATTGGGGTTTCTTTTAATTAATACAAAATTGAGGTTACATATTTTCAAATGTTTCTCAATTAATATATAAGGGATTTATTTATTCATAGTGCCAAAAGACTGAACTAGTTAATAGTTGGGTAGTTAAAGATTTCGAATGGTCATTAAAATATAAATTAAAGTGCCAAACCCGTCTTCTCCCATGGTTTCGAACATCCGATAATAGAATTAACCAAATTGATGTATATATTAGGGTTTATTTTTATTTGATCGTTACAAATATTTGCAAACAAATAGGACTAAATATAAAAGTTTCCATCCATTTGTAGCTGAAACAAATTCATGCAAACTCTAACCGCATGCATGGCAGCCCTAGTCTTATACAATCTCTTCGGGTCGAACACTATTCTCCTCTTCTTGTCGATGTTAGAATTCCAGACCTTCCTAAATACGGAGTATCTCTCTTTTTTTGGCTTTAAGCTAAACAACACCCGATACATTATCAACTTATCACATCTTAAACTCAAATTTATAACTAGGGTCTTGTTTTTAACAATTCAAATTGGTCACTAAAAGTTGTTATAGAGCTACAAGTTATAAGAATGTTGATTAGATTAGAGAGATTTTCAATAAATTTAAAACCAAAATTAGGAGTAATGGTAGGGACAGTAAATCTACACTTTTAAAGTCATAAGAGGATCTCTAACTCCACTTCATAATTTACTGCAAAATGAAATGATGAACAAACAAAAATCCTATTACTCTTTTTTTTTGTTCATCACTCTATTTTTCACTCTGTTTTGTAAATTACGGAGTTAGGTTTAAGATGCTCTAGGCATGCGCCTCTGCCTCATCAACCACTCTTACTTTTGTCAGTGGACGCGGCTTAACATACAAGACCCCAATCACTATAAATACCTCATTGAGACCTTTCATTTTAGTTCATCAACTTCAAATAATACTACTAAAACAATGGTTTCTCTCAAAGCTCTCTCAACTGTCTTTTTTCTTTTAGTCGGCGTTGGCATTTGCTACGCCACTAGCCGGAATCTCTTAACATACGGCGAAATTCCGTCTGGTCATGGTGGTGGAGGTGGTGGAGGCCACGGAGGTGGTGAAGGCTATGGAGTGATTGGTGGTGGTTATGGTGGCGGTAGTGGAGAGGGTGGTGGTGGTGGATATGGAGGAGTTGAAGGGTATGCCGGTGGTGGTGGTGGTGGTCATGGTGGAGGAGGTGGTGGAGCTTCTTCTTCCGGTGGATACGCTAGTGGAGGTGGAGAAGGAGGTGGTGGCGGTTACGGTGGAGCAACTGGTGGATATGGTGGTCATGCTGGTGGTGGTGGTCATGGTGGAGGCGGTGGTGGAGCTTCTTCTTCCGGTGGGTATGCTAGCGGAGGAGGAGAAGGTGGAGGTGGTGGTTACGGTGGAGCAGCTGGTGGTTATGGTGGACATGCTGGTGGTGGTGGTCATGGTGGAGGCGGTGGTGGAGCTTCTTCTTCCGGTGGGTATGCTAGCGGAGGAGGAGAAGGTGGAGGTGGTGGTTACGGTGGAGCAGCTGGTGGTTATGGTGGACATGCTGGTGGCGGTGGAGGTAGTGGTGGTGGTGGAGGAGCTGCTTACGGTGGTGGAGGAGATCATGCTAGCGGTTATGGAAGTGGTGGTGGTGAAGGAGCTGGTGGTGTAATTGGTGGTCATGCTGGTGGGGGAGGTGGTGGAAGCGGAGGCGGTGGAGGATCAGCTTACGGTGGTGGAGGTGAGCATGCTAGTGGTTACGGAAGTGGAGCTGGTGAAGGTGGCGGCGTGGGTGGAGGTGAGTATGGAGGTGCTGCTGGAGGTGGAGGTGGTCATGGAGGTGGAGGATCAGCAAGTGGAGGGTCTTATGGTGGTAGTTCTTATGGAGGCGGCGAAGGAGGAGGAGCCGGAGGTGGGTCAGTAGCCGGAGGCTATGGAGGTGGTGGTGGTGGAGGAAGTGGCGGAGGAGGAGCTTACAGCAGAGGTGGAGCTCATGGGGGTGGTTATGGAAGTGGTGGTGGTGAAGGAGGTGGTTATGGTGGTGAAGCAGGAGGATATGGCAGTGGTGGTGGAGGAGGTTCAGGTGGAGGCGGCAGCCAATATGGTGGTGCTTACGGTGGTGGTGGTTCAGGCGGTGGACACGGGGGTGGTGGCTATGCTCCATGAAGACACCAACTCAAAGTAAAACAAACAAAAAAGCTGGAAATTAAATGATGATTTGTATCCATTTTGGTTGAAAATGCTTTGGTTGAAAGCATTTTGTATCCATTATTGAAAATTGTATTTCCTAATAACTGAATATTAATTCTCTTCCAATTTATATGAATAAATAGCATTAATAAAAATCAATAGAATAATTTATATAAGAACTTTGATTAGAACTTTACAAAATTTGATCTAATATAATTATATAATCTAAACCGTCATAACAAATAAAGAAAGTTAATCCCAAGCTTTCATTTTCATTGCCGTTCAGAGAGATTCCTGTGAAGACTAGATCTTCTGATGTTAGAGACTTTCTTCTTCTTGACGTTAACACCCAAAGCTGCAACAAGCAATCGAGACCGAGATGAACAAGGCCTACTCCTGAGATATGAAACAGCATGGTTTTTCTCCTTAGGATCTGAAGCAGCAGCAACAATGATTCTAAAAGGATTTGTTATACAAGTTTCTTCCCTCTTCTTCTTATTTTGCAGATGCTCACGTCGAATCTGAAATGTTTTTCCTGTTACAGAATCACACACACTCAGACTCAGGATCTTCAACGTTTCTCTCATCTTACATTAAACATTATTTTCCACATATCTACTATATAATTAAAAACAAAAGCTATCAAATACACAAGTAGTTACCTTGGCGTTTCGAAAACGGATTCCGCTTTTGCATCTTGCGCTTAGTCAGAAAAGCTTCTTCACCAATGATAGCTCTCTCGGCAGCTGTACATATAATCAAACAAAAACACAACATAAGAGCCAAGTCTCAACTGAGAGTCTAATAAAAAGAACATGGTAACAGATGGTACCTTTACGTTTTGGAGACGAGACTTGCTCTTGAATCTTGAGCACAGGCACATACGCGTCATCGGTGGTAGCTCTGTTGCCATCTGGATACAAAGGACGCTCCTCTTGGTGAAAGGTCGCAGCAAATGGTTTCTCAGAGTCATCAGCCTTCGGTGAGTCAAACGCAAAATATTCGTCACCACTGTTAGATTCTGCCGAATGAAACACTTCATCTTGTGCCTCATCACAATGGTAATCTGATGAGTTTCCACACGGGATTGAAACTCCCACCGAGCCGTTACAGGCGTTGCTGGAATCAGAGACCGTCTGGTAACTAAGGTCGCTTACACACTCCTCGCTACAGGTAGTAGTAGTCTCTAGCACCGACTTGGGCGAGAAATTAATCGGAGTGGCTTCAAATAGTGTCTTCAGCTCTTCAAACGCACTAGCGAAACAAGGAGTTCCTTCTCTTGCATAGAATAACATATACGCACTCTTTGATAGAACCCATTCTTCGCTGATTCTCCTGACCTGCCAAATGGAAAAGTTGCAAATCCTTAAGAGAAGTCTACACAGAATTAAATCACAAAAATCAAAATGATTATATCACCTTTTCGTCATCAAAATGATGCCATGTCTCAGGAGCTGATCTCACATATGCTGAGTAATGACCAAAATATGTACCACTCCCAAGATGCTCCACCATGGCATAGAGATGGTATTTAGTGGAAACCTGAATAAACAGAATAAGAACATGATTGTCTGTTACAATTAGGACATTGAAATCTCAGCTTTACAGAGCAAAAGGTCAGCGAAGTTTCACTTACTTCAGGATTTTCGTTACTGCTCATGTAAGGGAGCAAGTCCAACTCCAAAGGGAACTTGACATCTTTGTTGATCTTCTGCATATAAACTCCATTGTTCTTAAACCTCTTCAAATGAAACGTAGCAACAAGAGGCAGCTGATCGAACTTAAGTTGCTTCTCCTTTGAAACTTTTTCTTTACAGTCATCACAGGTAAACTGGTCCTCGAGTTTTTCAACACATGTGAAAGACTCTAGAGCACTAGAAAGATCTTCCGCATCTTCAATTTCAAGACTCCATCCAGGGGACGTTTCAAATGTTTCTGAAACGGAATTGCAGTTGCAGCAACGAAGCTGAAAAGGAAAATATAATAATATAAGAGTCATGTATATGAAAATTTTGCTTTAAATAGTAGATAATTAGTATGGTAATGAATTGAAATTTGTTACCTTACTAACAAGACGCCCACCAAAGACATGGTCAACAATGTTAACATCTTGAGAAGAAACAGAGGGAGGGTTATCTCTACGGCTACGATCCAAACAACATTTCTCTAGCTTATCCAGAAACGACTGTAGAAACTCATGAGCGTCTTCTTGGTGGTTTATCTGGAAGTCGGATGAGAAATCTGTAGTTGGTTTAAGGATAAAAACCATTTACATGAACAGATATGAAAAAAAACAAAGCTATGAAAACAGAAGAGAACAGAATCTAAAATACTAAAGGTGAGAAGGATACAATAAAGGTTATCACGAAACCGATCAATCATTATATCAAATCCTGAAGACCTCAGAGCATGCTCAATATGATATCGGAGAGAGCGCAGAACACAGAAACTCTCATTGCCACCTGAAAGGAATGAAAAAAATGAGCTATAAGATGAAAGACTGTGAACAAATCAAGACACCAACTAAGATCAGACCCTAAAATGCAAACAAGACACCAAGTAAAACCAGATAATAAAACACAATCAAGCCACCAACTAAAATCAGAACATGAAAAAGTCAAGACACAAAGTAAAATGAGATCATAAAACAATCAAAACACCAACTAAAATCAGACCATAAACACAATAAAGACACAAAGTAAAATGAGATCATAAAACAATCAAGACACAGAAACTCAAAATCAGAACATAGAACAGTGCACTTACAGTTGCAAGGGCAGTGATATTTGTAAGAGCGAAGGCTAGCGAGAAGAGGAACAGTGTGAGTAAGGCACTGTAACACGGAAGCTATGAAACAAGTGTTCCCTGAATTATTCAATCCAGCACCCTGAAAGAAAAAAAAAAAGATTCAGTTATTTAAATAAATTTGTTTGAAAACAACAAAAAAAAAAAAGAGATTATTTTTGATAGAAGGGAACATACAACGCCAGTGGGTTTGTTCTTAGGAGACGAGCATGAGAAGATATCAATAGGTTTTGGGAGCTCCATCTTGAGATCATCGTCGCTATTATAGTCGAAATTCGGCATGTATCTCCTCCTTGAAGGGTGATTATACAAGTCTCCATAGACAGAGTGTGGAGCGCTCCTGAATCGGAAGATTTTGTCGTTGAGATCATCGTCATCGTCACTACTATAGTCAAAATACCGCATGTGTCTCTTTGGTGGACGACGATTACACGAGCCGATTCTGTTGCTGCTGTCAGGTGAAATCTGAGCCGTTGGCATCATCTGAAGGTCTCCGCACTCGATCTCTTCAGCCGACGAAGAGGGGGATTCATCTAGGGTTTGGATCTGAGGAGGAGACTGGTCCTGAATCTGAGGGATTGGGGACGAAAGAGTGAGCGATTGAGAAACAAGGGCTCGAATCGGAGCGGTGGGTGAAGACTCGTCTTCGTCTAGGGTTTCGATTATCGGCGACGATTCCGCCATCAACAACAAACCTAGATCGAATTTTCTGAGGAAGAAGCTACGGAGTTTGGTGAAGTAGAGGAAACTGAGGAGGAAGATACCACCGAGGAGGAGGAGAGAAGCAGAGTCTACAAGAAAGGGTTTTGAATTGGGAGGGAAAATCATGCCGCCATATTTCTTTTCTTAGGGTTTTGTTTTCACCTCTTTCCAGACGGTTTTACTGTAAACGTTTTGGACCTTTTTTGACCAATTTCCTTTTTACACTCAAGATTTCTAATCTGTCATTAATAAATATCCTTTAAACAGATGAACTAGGAAATATGCTAATTGTTAACCTAGTTTATGAATTTGTTGGTTTATATACTCTACTGTTTTGTTTCTTTATTACCTTTTATCTTTATCCAGTTATTTTTTATATTTAAAATCCAGTTATTTTGTACCATGTCAATTACTTTTTTTCTTTTTTTGTAACACAGTCAATTACAATTACTTTTATGATGTTTATCTAACGTTTTATATTTAACAAAAAAAACAATTAGGATCCAAGAGAATGTTAACAACAAATATCGAGATCCTACAGGATTGATTTCAGTGACTTTGTTAACTTTTGATGTTTTTTAATCTTTTAACAACATTGGTTGAAACTGAAACTGTCAAATATATTGGTACAGAACAAACATAAAAAGTATTTTTATAACCCTTTCAAATCCCACATTGTGGCAAAAGATCGTTTCATGTTTTCTTAGAGCATTCTATCTTGAAGATCACCGAATATACCAGATGCCAATGACCCCAGCTTCTTGCTCCTCTCTTCCGCTATGTTCACAAGAGAGGACACATCTTGCTGCGCCTGGCCGTGGGAAAAACAAAGTTAATTCAGAAAAGTGAGTTAACGAAACTGACTTCTTACTAAGAAATTTATTTTACCTGGAAAGAAATTCGGTTGATGAGATCACTTGCAGTGATATCAATGTTGGAATCATCTTGTCCATGACCAAAAAGATCAGCACTTGAAATAGCTGCTGAGCCCTGTTAGTTTTTGTAATCGCATTATAGGTAAATCTAAACTAGACCTTCTAAATTTACATATATATAAAAGTTTTTTTTGGTTTTGTGACAATAAATACCGAGAACTTCTGAAGTGTAGCTTTTGATTCAAGATCAGCATCTCTGTTCTGATTCCCGTAAAACTGAGCAGAGGAAATCGATTTGGCGTTTGAAAACTTCTTTCTTGCTTCATCAGTTTCTTCAACCTACGCAAGTAAGAAAACAGTCGGTAAATTGTGAAATCAATCTCTTTCTTGGCTTCTTATGTTTGAAAATGCAAAGACTTCTTTTACTTGAACTTTTGAGGAGCTTGAGGTTGATTTCTTGGAGAAAGCAGTGTCCATTCCATACTCATTAAAGAAATTCGATGACTTTGGTGGAGCGACATGGCTAAGCACTCGTGTGCCACTTTGCCCACCAGACTGCTCCTCATCAAAGTACTCAAACCGAGAGGCAAACGATGATCCAGCTGATGATGACGACGTGTTTTTAGTCGAAGAAACAGCAGGAATCACAGGTACAGGCTCTTCAGGCTTCTGCTCATAAAGGTTCTCTTTTGGCTGCATAACATTAGAGAACAATCTTAAACAAAACCAAGAAAAGAGAGGACAAGCCAACACTTCAACTCTTAAGAAAACTAAAATCTTTTACCTTAGTGGTAAGCTTACGAGCACCAAGACCACCAGTCTTCCCTGTCTTTCTAGCACCAAGAGGTTTCTTAAAGGTACTAGCCACAGCTCCCTGGGAAGCTTTTGGTGAAGAAGAGACAGCAACAGTTGCCTCTTGCTTAATAACCAAAGAAGTCTCTTTTGCTGGAGGCTCAGATGATTCCACTGGCTGAGAAGTAGCAACAACAGATGAAGGCAAAGGAGCTTCTTCAGCCATGGCTTTAGCAACTTCCTTAGCGAGAGTTTGCTTATACAAATCAGCAGCTCTCGAAGTGTACTTAGCATCGATTCTGCCACCGTCGTTCCATCCATGCTGCTTGAAAAACACCTGAGCTCGGTTGTTCCCACCAAACATCATCGTTCTGAGCTGCTCAGGACTCCACGAATCCAAGTTCGTCGACCTAAAAATTAATAATCAATTTGATTAAGATCCATAGAAGACAAAAGAATCTCCTCTCCTAATCAAAGTAACAGAAAGAACCGACGTCGTATTGGATAATCCAGCCACACACCTCAAAACCCTATCTAGAACTTCACGAAATTGCTAAAAGCTAGAACTAAGCCTAGGGAGTTCGATTAAACGCTGCGTTTTACAGACCTGACGAAGCTGATGTGGACACCGAGGTTTCGATGAACAGCAGAGCAATCGATGCAGAGAAAGACGCCGTAAGTAACCGAAGCCCAGGTTGGATTCTTCGCGCTACAATCGAAGCACACCTACAATCAAGGCCGTATTAGCTCCAGATCTGATCGAATTTCAATAATTTAAATCCGAGAAGTTGGGAGAAAGCTAACCAACCTTGTTCTCGGATTTGGCTTTGAGTTTTCTGAACACAACGTTCTTATCCGCGTGATTCTCAGTCGCCATCGTTAAGGAGCTATGCAGGAGATTTTACAGATCGAAAGAAGATGAAAATCTGGAGAGATCTGAACAACTACTAGTGACGACGACGATGGATCAAACTCTCTCTTCTTCAAAGCTGTTGAGAAATTATTATTTTCTTTTTATTTCGTGTTTTCGTTTGGTTTCTTCTAAAACCTGTAAAGGTACTTTAATAATGCTTTGTTCGTTTTCGATAGATCAGGCCTAACATTAGATTAGCTAAATAAATACTAAACTTAATGGACCTATCTGGCCCATTTATAGAAGCCCATTTCACGATATGAACATCGTGGGTTTCCTACTAATCTGCCAATACATAATAACCTGTCAACGTTGTTGTGCTGCTGAAAGAAAATTTCAACCACACTTTGTTCACTTGTCCTCTATTAGTGACAGCTTCGAAGCAACAAATCTGTTCATGTCAACTCAATGTGTGTTTTCGATGGAAATGACTTCGATAATCTTTCAAGGAGATTGCAAGACACTCATACAGTGTAGCAATGGCAGGACAACTTTTTTTGGTTTGATGGGAATATCCGCAATGATATTAGTTGGTGAGCTTTTGAAGTTTAGGTCTATTAGATGATAAGCATTATCTCTTGTATCTATTAGAATATGCTTGTGTATATTTCTTTTCTTTTTTTTAAAAAAAATGTTAAATTTGTATTCAATCAAAAAGCTTTGTTACAACTAAGTGTAGACCTATTTAAGAGCAACTTCTATCATATACTCATTTACTCTTAAAGATCTTTAGCAAAAGAAAAAAAAACTCTACACCTTTGTATTGAACCAATATTGAAGTATGTTCTCCAACCCTCTCCCTCCTTTGTATCGCATCACACTTAATTTGTTTCTTATTCCTTTATCAAGAAGCCTTTTTACTGCGCCTAAGGGAAGTGGTTGCTCTCCATGCTTGATTTTATTTCTTTCTCTCCAAATCATATGAATACTTGCTTGAAAGGCATATCTTGTACAAAACACTCTCCGCCTTTCTCTGTCTGCTCTACTTAGTAACACTACCACTTTCTATTAGAATATGCTTGTGTATATGCTTGTGTATATTTCTTTTCTTTTTTTAAAAAAAATGTTAAATTTGTATTCAATCAAAAAGCTTTGTTACAACTAAGTGTAGACCTATTTAAGAGCAACTTCTATCATATACTCATTTACTCTTAAAGATCTTTAGCAAAAGAAAAAAAAACTCTACACCTTTGTATTGAACCAATATTGAAGTATGTTCTCCAACCCTCTCCCTCCTTTGTATCGCATCAGACTTAACTTGTTTCTTATTCCTTTATCAAGAAGCCTTTTTACTGCGCCTAAGGGAAGTGGTTGCTCTCCATGCTTGATTTTATTTCTTTCTCTCCAAATCATATGAATACTTGCTTGAAAGGCATATCTTGTACAAAACACTCTCCGCCTTTCTCTGTCTGCTCTACTTAATAACACTACCACTTTCTGCCAGACATTTGTATAAGAACTCCCCAATATACCTTTCATAAGATGATCCCATATCTGCGAAGAGTAAGAGCATTGCTTGTGTATATTTCTATTAGTTAAGAACTTCCCTGATATCTATCATTCGATTGTACTATATATTTTGAGGAATGATAACGTAAATATTCAGGGGAAATCATATTCACTTAAATGGTATCAGAGGGTTCTCGTTCCTGAACCAATTCTATTCTCAATATCTCTCTCTCACGCTTCTTCTCCTTTTCTTCTTCTTTCATTCATTCCTCTATCTTTCTGAATCAAAAAATGGCCGCTGAGAGAGCTTATGGTGTGACCAATATAAAACATTACATTCCCTTCTCTTGGATCTCGACGACGGCAACAATGATGCCTGGAGGGAGCTCTTTCTCACCCACTGCCAGAGTTTCGACGTCTCCGGTCATCTAGACGGAACGTTGTTACCAGCAAACGACGATGATGCTGCGTGGACTAAGCGAGACGGCTTAGTCAAACTATGGTTGTACGGAACATGTCCAAGGACTTGTTCAAAGGCACCTTCAAACATGGAAGAACATCACGCAAGATTTCGATTCGCCTTGAGAACTTCTTCAGAAACAACAAAGAGGCACGCGCTATCCAACTCGATCACAAATTTCGTACGACAGAGATAGGCGATCTCTCTATCCATGCCTACTATCAAGAGCTCAAGTCAATCTTGGATCTCCTAGCTAACGTTGACGCACCAATCACAGAGAGAACCTTGGTCACATACTTGCTCAACGGACTCAATGGCAAGTACGACAACATCATCAACGTCATCATGCATCGTCAGCCTTTTCCTACTTTTGAGGAAGCCCGTTCCATGCTTATCTTAGAAGAAGATCGTCTTGGCAAAGGTAAGAAGACACTGTCCACAAATGACGCGTCATCTTCCTCCGCCAAGGTGCTCATTGCCACAGTCTCAAACTCAGATTCCAAGAGCGGACACCAACAACAACAACCAGCACGCTTCAACCAAAACAGAGGAAACAGAGGAAGATGTGACAATCGGGGCAGAGGTAGGCACAACTACAATCAAAACCGACCACAGTTCAATCAATGGAACACGTCGGTTACCCTATGTGGCCTCCTCAACAATTCAATCCATGGACTCAACTACCTAACATACCTTTCCCTCAACAAGGTCTTCTTGGAGCTCGTCCTCAACAACATCATGGAGCGTTTGGCAATGCTGCGAACCAAAAACAGAAGCCGACAATGGATTTCGCTTCGGCATTCAACACATTGACACTCATGGATCCGTCAGATAACCAGTGGTATATGGACTCAGGCGCAACAGCACATCTCTCCAACACCACAGGTAATCTTAAGTCCATTTTTAATTCTAGCATCGGAAAAACAGTCACCGTTGCAAACGGAGGTAGGATTCCAATAAACTCATCTAGATACATCTCTTTTCCTACTAAATCTCGTCCTCTTTCTCTAAACAATGTTCTTGTCACACCCTCAATTATCAAAAATTTAATTTATGTATGTCGCTTTACTCGTGATAACAAATGTTATGTTGAGTTTGATCCTTTCAATTTTTCTGTGAAGGATCTAACGACCAGGAAGACAATTCTCCGCAGTGACAACACTGGAGACTTGTATCCTCTTCACGATCTCAATAATAAAGCGACTACGCAGCCCTCAGCTTTTCTCACTGCTTCTTCTGATGTTTTGCATCGCCGCCTTGCTCATCCCGGCGATCAAACTTTAAATTTTCTGCTATCTACTTCATCTCTATCATGTAATAAAAGAGATCAATTTCATTTATGCTCAGCTTGTCATTTTGCCAAACACACTAAACATCCCTATTTTACTTCTACAAACATTTTCAAAGAGCCTTTTGAAATCGTTCAATCTGATCTATGGACCTCGCCAATACCGAGTATAAGTGGGATCCAGTACTACGTATTCTTCCTTGATCACTTCACCCACTTTCTCTAGGTTTACCCCATGCAATACAAACATGAGACATACTCTAAGTTTGTCAACTTCGCCACCTATGTTAAGAACCAATTTGGTAAAGATATAAAGTCACTTCAATGTGATAACGGTGGCGAGTTCAATAACAAACAGTTTCATGATTTCTTCGCAACAAAGGATATAATATTCCGTTTTTCATGTCCCTACGCTTCTCAACAAAACAGAAAATCAGAGAGGATAATACGCACAATTAACAATGCAGTGCGTAGCCTTCTCTTTCAAGCTCATCTACCTTCAACCTTCTGGGTGGAAGCTCTTCGTACGGCAGTCCATATCAGGTCATGTTCTTTCTTCCATGTCTTAGGATAAAGTTGCACAATGTATAGCTAAATAGGGTGCTTTGAACAATAATTTATAACTAAATTCTGTTCATCCACTCGAGTGACTAAGGGGCTGTTTATTTCACCATTTGTCATCTCCATTCAGATGATTCATTTGTATGATCTATTCAGATGATCCATTCAGATTTTTGTGACTGTTTGTTTGTCCATCCAGATAGTTCATCTAGATGAATCATCTAAATTGAACTTTTGTTTGTTTATTTATTTTCATTTCCATCCAACTGAGTTTAGTAAACAAATTACAAAAATACATTTGTGTTAATTTAATAATATATTTGATATTAAGTTTAACTATCTTACATTTAGTTATTTAGTCTAATATATTTACATTATAATTATTTCAAAATTAACGAGTTTCTTTGTGGTTTTGGCGGGAAAACAAGATTTTTTGGTTTTAGCGGGAAACACACATTTTTCGGTTTTGGCGGAAAAAGAAATTTTTTTGGTTTTGCCGGAAAAGCGCGTTTTTGCGGTTTTGGCGGGAAAATACGTTTTTGCGGTTTTCGCAGGAAAACACGTTTTTGCGGTTTTCGTGAGAAAACGAGATTTTCGGTTTTGGCGGGAAAATGAGTTTTTTTCGATTTTGGCGGAAAAACGCGTTTTGGCGGGAAAATACGTCTTTTTGGTGGAAAAATGAAAATTTTCGGTTTTAGCGGAAAAAACGAGATTTTGCAATTTTAGCGGGAAAAAACGTTTTTGCGGTTTTTGCGGGAAAATGCGTTTTTGGGGTTTTAGCGTGAAAACGTGTTTTTTGCAATTTTGGCGGGAAAAACGAGATTTTCTAGTTTTGGCGGGAAAACATGTTTTTGCGATTTTGGCGGGAAAACATGTTATTGTGTTTTGGCGGAAAATTGCGTTTTGGGGTTTCAGTGTGAAAACACGTTTTTGCGGTTTTTGCGGGAAAACACGTTTTCACAATTTTGGCGGAAAAACATGTTCTTACAATTTTGGCGAGAAAATGCGTTTTTGAGGTTTTGGCGTGAAAAATTAGTTTTTAGATTTTTGCGGAAAAACACATTTTTGTGGTTTTGTCAGTTTTCGTGTGTGACAAAATGATATTATGTTTAGATTTGTAATTTGTGAATTACATTAAGAGCATAATAGACATTATACTATTTTGAATGAATCATCTCCATTCAAATGATCCAAATTGGTTCAGCTGGATGAACTTTAAAATTAAGCCTAAATTTTTGAAAGTCATTCGGATGATCCATGCGAATGAGTTGCACTTTTAATGTCTAAACAAACAAAATTCTAATCCTCATCCAGATGGCTGATCCAGATGGAGAAAGAAACGGATCCTCACTCTTTTGTACCATTGCTCTGCAACATCTCAGTTTGATTGACAATATATTTCGTTTTGTCGAAAAAACTGGACTTTCTATTTTGTTATACAAATATATTTTAAAGAATATCACAAAAAACAAATTTGTAACAAACTCTCGGGAATCTTCTGGTTGTCCAAAATTGTCACAAGTTGTTAGAATCTTTATGTGTTTGTCCAATAGAAACATTGTTCAGTTTTTTTCATTTTAATTGTTGGTTTACTTATAGGTTCTAAATTTGAAGTTATTAACTAGCCTCTTTTTAAACTCTTAATTGTCAAATATTATTTTGATCTCTTTTGTAGTATGGTATTGATAAAATTGGTCGTTTGAAATATAGATCACTAGAGAGAAACAATTAGATTATGATACATTGTTATTAAAATAATAATTATGTTATGAAATCCCTAAAGTACTTGAGACATTGTGTTCTGTGACATGTTTATGTCTTTGCAAAACTAGCTAAAAGCTAAAGGAATACAACTAATTTATTATGTTATGACTATGATCATAAGTATATGCCATATGGTGTTACTCTGTGATTAGTGGGCCGTGGGCGTAAAGTTTGTTGCAAGTCACAGCATCCACGAGAAACACGTGAAGAAGAGCATTTTAGCCATCCTCACTTAACCATTTTATATTGTGTATTAAATCATGTATATTGTCACTGAATATTTTTCTTCCTTTTTCGAGGATATCATGTTTATGGTCAATATCATGTGTAATTTTTTTTTGTCATTATCATATGTAACTTTTTTTTTTTAGAATTTCATGTCTAACTTTTTTTTGAAATGACATATTTTGGTGGTCATGAAATTTATAGCAAAACGGTTGAAAATTAGAACTGTGGACTAAAATATGGTATATTCTGTATGAAACAATTATCAAAGATTTTAATTAAAAATGTCAGTATTAGTAAGAAAATCATGAAAATCAGTCATGAGTAGGCCTAGCCAGGACCCAAATAATTAAAAGTTGGCTACACACAATTGTCCCAACATGATATGTAGTTTTTGTTATTAATCCGAATATGACTAATTGAGACATGAGAGAAATATCATTTCATTATACTTTTTGTTAATAATTGATTAATATCATTTTCATCGATTAATGAATTCTGTACTTTATAATTGTATATTTTGGACCGTAGAATCTGAGGAAGAGTAGATAATTCTGTCGCCATTACAATGATTAAAACATCGGTATACAATTCTGATTTTAAACTAATATCAACAATCCATTAAACCATTATTTTCAGTTTATCTTCTAAGAAATAAATGTTTTTTGCTGAATTCATTTGGGATGGAAAATAACATATTTTAGAATTTAAAGATAAATTTAGTTAAACAGTATTTTCGCTTAAACAAAAAATAGTATTCATATTTATTTTCCAACTAACTAAATAAATAGTTTTACGGAATTTATTTTGGTTGCGACAGGGAAAATTAACAAATAATTCTGGCACATATTTTGGAATAGAAACGTATTTAAATGTTTGGTGGACAAAAGAGTGGTCCAAGTGAAAATGATCATATAAATAATATTTTTTTGGCGGACCACAGGTATTTCACAATTGATAAAATTTACGTTTTTGTAATAGTAACGGAATATTTGATAATTTTATAATCGAGCTTTTGTCGTATAATATGGGAGTGTTGCAAGTTGCAACTCTCAAATCTTTGAGCATATTTTTTATGGAAAAAAAAAAACAATTTTCTAACAATAAAATATAGTAGAGAATCCTCTTCAGACAATCACTAAACGCCATTCGCGTAGCGTTTCCACTTTTGATTCTCCTCCAACACGTCACCTCTCTCTCTCTCTCCAGACCAGAAAAGTCTTCAACTTTCACCGGAAAATTTCATCTTCCCTTTCTCCACCAGATGTTCACATGAACGACTACTTACTCAACGAGTCAGCACCCACCGAAGACAACGCGTCGACGGCGATGGAAGCTTTCATCAGAACGAACCACTCATCTCTCTGGCCACAACCACCTGTTCCCACTCCTTCTCTTCCTTCACTCTCCCAATTCAACGAAGACACTCTCCAGCAACGTCTCCAAGCTTTGATCGAATCCGCCGGTGAAAAATGGACTTACGCGATCTTCTGGCAGATCTCGCACGACTTCGAATCTCCCACGGGAGACAACGCGGTGGTCCTCGGATGGGGAGACGGGTATTACAAAGGAGAAGAAGATAAAGAGAAGAAGAAGAAGAGCTCCAACTCGAATCCGGCGGAGCAAGAGCATCGGAAGAGAGTCATCCGTGAGCTTAACTCGTTGATCTCCGGCGGAGGAGTGGGAGTCTCCGATGATTCCAACGACGAGGAAGTCACGGATACAGAGTGGTTCTTCTTGGTCTCGATGACTCAGAGCTTCGCGAACGGCGTTGGACTTCCCGGGGAATCTTTCTTAAACTCTCGCGTGATTTGGTTATCCGGGTCGGGTGCTTTAACCGGGTCGGGTTGTGAACGGGCGAGTCAAGGTCAGATTTACGGGCTGCAGACGATGGTGTGTATCGCTGCGGAAAACGGCGTCGTTGAGCTTGGTTCTTCGGAAGCGATAAGTCAAAGCTCAGATCTGATGGATAAAGTCAACAGTCTGTTCAATTCGAACAACGGTAACGGTGGAGAAGCTTCTTCTTGGGGGTTTGGTCTGAATCCGGACCAAGGAGAGAACGATCCAGCTTTGTGGATCACTGAACCGGCAATCGAACCGGTTCAATCCGGTTCTCATAAGCTTGAGAAGAACGAGAGCTCGGTTGAAAACCCTAGAAAAAACCCTCAGAACCCGTTTCTTGTGGAGCAAGATTTCAACTTTCAAGCTGGGTCGTCGAAGATGATGAAACCTAGCGAAACTCTGAGTTTCACGGCGGAGGAGAGCAACAAGAGGAAGTCTCCGGTGTCCAAAGGGAGTAACAACGAAGAAGGAATGCTTTCTTTCAGCACGGTGGTTCGATCCACCGCGAAATCCGGCGAGTCTGATCATTCTGATCTTGAAGCGTCGGTGGTTAAGGAAGCAATTGTGGTTGAACCGGAGAAGAAACCGAGGAAACGTGGGAGAAAACCGGCTAACGGAAGAGAAGAGCCATTGAACCATGTGGAAGCAGAGAGGCAGAGAAGGGAGAAGCTAAACCAGAGATTCTACTCTTTGAGAGCTGTGGTTCCCAACGTGTCGAAAATGGACAAAGCTTCTCTTCTTGGAGACGCCATTTCGTATATCAACGAGCTGAAGTCGAAGCTGCAGCAAGCGGAGTCAGACAAAGAAGAGATTCAGAAGCAGCTAGATGGGATGAGCAAGGAAGGAAACGGTAAAAGCGGCGCGTCCAGGGCGGTTAGAGAACGCAAATCGTCGTATCAAGATTCGGCGAGTTCTGTAGAAATGGAGATTGATGTGAAGATCATAGGTTGGGATGTGATGATTCGTGTACAATGCAGCAAGAAGAATCATCCTGGTTCAAGATTCATGGACGCGCTTAAGGAACTGGATTTGGAAGTGAATCACGCTAGTTTATCTGTGGTGAATGATTTGATGATTCAACAAGCTACTGTGAAGATGGGGAGCCAGTTCTTCAATCATGATCAGCTCAAGGCTGCTTTAATGTTGAAAGTTGGAGGAGACAATTGAACAAAGTCGAACATCTTTAAGAGATGAAAGGGGATCGAACGTAGAGGGTAATGTATGATCTTTTGGCTCTTTGTAAATTAGTAACTAGTCATTATGCATCACCAGCTTCATGTTGTTGTTCATTAGGAGAAGCATGTTTAGTTCTTAGTTTTAGTGTTTTTCATAAGTGTTAAGTGAGATGAAAGTTGGAGACCAGCGAGAGGGTAGTAAAATAATAAATCTTTGGTTGTACTTGTATGTATATTATATGTATGGAGTAAAGATTAAGTGGAATTCCATCGAAGTTTATAGGTTGTATCACTATGAATAAATTTCGTGCAACTTAAAACCAATTACGAAGCACTTTTCATTTGGTCACAAGCCATTTCTCACTGTGTTATGTAAACTTTTAGGTTAGTTTGTTTAGGATAAAGCTAACAAGGCAACGGAAAATAAGTGGCCTAACAACAATACAAAACAAAGATCAAGTTATTTTTAATAAGGAAAAATTCTTTGGAAATACACAAACTAATTTTTGTTTGCTAATAAAATACTTAAACTATTTTGGATCTCCGTTTAACATACGAACTAATTTTCATTGCCTATTAAACACACAAACTTTTGAAATTCGCAGATTTTACATATTGTTGTAGACGGCGTTAACTATATTTAATGGAAGTGTTGACGACGTTACTATTTAATTAAACACATGTTTAAATTGTGAAAAGAAAATTCTTTAAAATACACGAACTAATTTTTATTTGCTAATAATATATACGAACTATTTTGGATCCCCGTTTTTTTTAACACTGAATGGTATTAAACCCTTTAGGCAAATGTATCAGATCCAAACACAAATGAAGTTGAAAGCTAAAAAACCACAAGACACACCACTAGGCATGATAGTGAAAAGCTCGAACACAAAAGAGCTAAAGACACGATGAGAAAACGGTAGTGAACCATTTAAACAATACTAGTCACATTCTCCGCTTCCTGTGAAATAAGAGACAAAAGCCAGTGCGGGTTGTTGTTTGCAATGTATGATTGATATCTTCCTTCTTCAGTCACACTTGCTGCAATACACATAGCTACCTTGTTTCTGCTCGAATGCACATACTCCATGGACCAAGAGTTAAAACTTTGAAAGCTACCCATAATTTGGCTCACCACACCCCCTACTTCCGAAGACTGGCCAGATTCTAGAAGACTAGTTCTAGCCAACAGGAAACAAGACTCAAAGATAATGTTGTCCTTACGCATTGTACGCATGCACTCAACAGCCCATAGAGTTTCCAGCAACTCTGCCCTCTCACGATTTGTTACTGCATAATAAGATCTACGACTATGCATCAGAACCTTACCTTATCTATCTCTTACAACCCATGATGCATCACTTCGACTGTTGCTGGCTGACCATGAAGCACCAATGTTACATTTCAGCCGGTCGTGGGGAGGCGCATACCATGAGACCTCCCTTTGTTGGCTCACGTGAGGAGCCTCAGACGTCTGCTCTTCAGGGTAGTTTGCCTTAAACCATTCATTAGCTTCCTCTTCCGCTTTTTTAAGAATAGAAGCAGGATCCCACCTTACTTTCAAAGACAAGTGTGTTACGCGCCTTCCATATGTTCCAGAGGATCCATGGAATACTCTTCTTTAGGTTTGAAGGGCATTCCTTACTTCTTATACACGACATGAGGTGGAAGATATTGAGGAAAACTGAGTTTTGAGATAGACCACGCGGTGGAAGCGGTAAACCAGCCGCTACCCAAGTATTAGCTGCCGGCGGACAGTTAAAAAGAGCATGGCAAATGGTTTCAACCCCGTGACTACATTGTTTGCAATTTCGATCAACAGGGATGCCTCTGTAACGAAGTTGATCAGACACAGCTAAAGCACCTGCCAAGGCTCTCCAAATAAAATGTCTGATCTTTGGGGAAGTTTCAAGCTTCCAAATGTTACTCCACACTCTTTTCTCCACTGGTGAAAGATCATTTATACCCGGGCGCAGCGACTCGATCATTTTATAACCACTTTGAGACGAGTAAGAACCATCTCGCGTAAACGCCCAACATAGTCGATCACTGAGGTTAAAGGCCGGCCTTATGTTCAAAATTCGTGAGACATCATCGTCAACAAACATGTTTCTGATCCTCTGAGCATCCCATATATTGGAGTTAGGGATTAGTAGATCCGACACCGACAGACTAAGGTCAACAATGCTATCAGGCCGATACATTGGCAGGGAAAGGGTCCTGAATCCAACAGTCTGACCAGACCTTTGTATCTCTTCCATTCCCAATTCTCTTAATCAAACCTTTTTCTAGCATCTCTCTGCCATAGAGAATGCTTCTCCATGCGTACGACGGTCTAGAACCCACGCCACTCTCTAGGAAATTTTCATTCTTCCAATATTTACTCTTAAGAACCCTCGCCACCAGAGAGTCAGGGTTCTTCAGTATCCTCCAGGCTTGCTTCGCAAGTAACGATTGGTTGAAAGAGCTGATATCATGAAAGCCTAAACCTCCTTCTTTTTTCCTCTTACATAACCGTTGCCAAGCCACCCACGCTATCTTCTTTTTATTTGACCCATTACTCTACCAGAACTCAACCATGGCACTTGTAAGCTTGTCACACATGTCCTTAGGCAATCTGAAAACTGACATCGCATATACCGGGAGGGCTAGCGCAATCGACTTCAACAAGATCTCTTTGCCTCCTTGTGACAGAGCTTTAAGAAACCAGCCTTGGAGACGTCCCTGAAGCTTTTCCCGAATGAAATTCAAGAGATCTTTCTTGGATCCTTGAAAACATTCAGGGAAACCCAGATAGGTGCCATCTCACACCTTCTTTATCAATCTCCAGGATACGCTTAATCAATTCCCTTGTAACTCCAGGAACTTTTGCTCCAAAGATTACAGATGACTTAGTCTTGTTGATTACTTGCCCTGACGCCTCACCGTACAGACGCACATACTCAACGATCGTAGCACTCTCCTTCTCTTCCGCTCTACACATCAAGACACTGTCATCAGCAAACAGTAAATGGTGAACCGCTGGTCCATCCTTATTCAGCCTGATACCATGCAGTTTGCCATCCTTTTCAGCCATGTTCAAAACATTAACTAAAGCCTTTGCACACAAGATAAAGAGTAAAGGGCTAAGTGGGTCGCCTTGTCTTATCCCACGCTCCGGCTTGATCAGTCCATGAGTTTGACCATTGAGTAATATCGTATATGACACAATGGTCACACAAGTCATGACCCATCTGATCCATACATGATTAAAGCCTAGCTTTTCGGGAAGAACTTCAAGAAATGACCATTCTACTATGTCGTAAGCCTTCAACATATCTGTCTTAATCGCCATAAATTGTTTTCCAATCGAATCATTTGTTCTCAGACCATGTACCATCTCGTGAGCCATGATGATGTTGTCTGATATTAAACGACCCGAGACAAATGCCCCATGTGTCTCCGAGACCAACAAGGGGAGTACCAACTTCAGGATCTGACACAAGACTTTAGATATAATCTTGTATTGAACTGAGCATAAGCTTATCGGCCGCATATCCTTCATCATAGTAGGATTCTGTATCTTTGGGAGCAAGCAGAGCTGTGTGTGATTCCAACCTTCTGGGATTTTTGAGAAGTTGAAAAAACCTTGAACTTCCTCTGTTATGCTTTACCCCACGATATGCCAAAATTTTTGGTAGAAAGCACCGGTCAGTCCATCTTCCCCAGGAGCACTCGAGCCTTTGATACTAAATGCCGCTAGTTTGATCTCTTCAGGTGAAACCGGTCTGGTAAGGTTCTCGTTCATCTCTGCAGACACACGACTTTCAAGACCTTCGAACAGCGACTCCAAATCATGAGGATTTGTGCTCATGAAGAGATCTCTAAAATATTCTACAGCAAGATTTCCTTTTGCTCCTTCTGAAAACAACTCTGCTCCCAATTCATCTTTCAGCATCAGGACCCTGTTTTTAATTTTCCTTCCCATGACACTGTTATGGAAGAAAGTCGTATTCCTATCGACCTCTATGAGCCACAGTTCCCTACATTTTTGCCTCCAGAACAACTCCTCCTATCTGTGGGCTTCAGCAAGCTCACTTTTAAGATGCGCCATTGTTCTAAAGTTTGGGTGAAGCTTGGCGATCTCTTCTTCCAATCTCTTGGACAATCTCTCAATATTATTTTTGGAGTTCATATGTAGAGAACGTTTCCATCTTGCCAGCTCAGTGCGACATCTATTGATCCTCTCCATCAGGTTCATATCTCCTTCCCACTCTGGCATGTTCCAACCTTTCTCAACAATCTTCTCAATACCCGCTTTTCCAAGCAGCCTGGAATCGAAATAGAAACGGCCATTTCCTCTGTCATCCGGTTCATAAACAAAATCGACTCTGATCGGACGATGATCTGAAGCTCTCATCTCCAGATACTTTGTTTGAGCCCGTGGGAAGAGGCTGAACCATTCATCATTACCAAAACTACGGTCCAGTCTACATTTTACCCATACATGAACTAATTTTTATTTTTCATTAAATATACAAACTTTTGGAATTTGCATATTTTACACATTGATTTAGATGACGTCGACTATGTTTAACAGAAGATGACGTTAGTTTGAATTAAACACGTAGTTAAACTGCGAAAAACACGCTCACCCTCAGCCAAAACCTCTCAAATCGATTGAGCCCTTATTCAAGTTAGTTTCAATCCAAATTTGGCACCCTAATCTGTTCCAACCTCTTTTATTCTCCAAACTATGTTCATTTACTTCTTCTTCGCTTTGATTTCCCTTTATATCTCTTGGAAGTGAAGTCGATTTCCATATCGTGAAAAGACGAAGAAAACTAGGTAATTTTAAACGAGTTTCTGCTTTTAGAATTAGTTTAGTGTTATGTATTTCTAATTCTTATTATTTGCTTTGATTGTAGTGATAATGATTCAATCAAGGTTAATTTACACTATGATAAATAAGTTTAGTGTTATGAATTAGGTTGTATATATATATTATTTCTACTATGATCAATATATTTGAAATTTCATAAACAAAAATTTTACACTATGGAAGCGTAATGAAAAGAAAGCTAACAATATAATCTATCAGGAGGATTTTTAAGAAATTTACCCTTCACAGTTTAACCACATGTTTAATTAAAAACTAACATCGTCTTCATTTCTGTTAAACATAGTTGACATCGTCTAAATCATGTTAAACATAGTTGATGTCGTCTAAATCGATATGTAAAATCTGTAAATTTCAAAAGCATGTATATTTAATGGAAAAGAAAAATTAGTTCGTGTGTTAAACGGGTATCCAAAATAGTTAGTGTATTTTATTAGCAAATGAAAATTAGTTCATGTATTTTTAAAGAATTTTATTTTCACAATTTAAACACGTGTTTAATTAAATACTAATGTCGTCATCACTTCCGTTAAATATAGTTAACGCCGTCTAAAAAGATGCGTAAAATCTATGAATTTCAAAAAAAATTGTATTAAATGGAGATCCAAAATAGTTTGTGTATTTTATTAGCAAATGAAATTTAGTCTGTGTATTTTTAAGAAATTTTCTCTTTTAATAAGTGTGAGTTACATATATATATTCTTAATGAGTAGTTTTTATCACCAATTGACATTATTAGTATCTCTATTTTAGTTTTTAGTTAGTTGCATATATTTTACATTATTTTTAAAATTACATTTCTATATAATATCATATGAAACGTTAGTTTATTACCTGTTATGCTTAAGTTAACTTTAATAATGATTAATTATATAAGCATCTTTAAAGAATAAAAATAGAAATTTAATAATCTTTTATAATGGTTAATTTTAGTTTTTGATTAGTTACATTTATTTTACATTATTTCGAAGAATATTTTAAAAAAAAAATCTTTCCAAATCCATTTCAGATATTTGTGTTTCAAATCACACTTAAGTTAGTATTCTGGAAACGCGTTATGTAAATATATTTTAATCAATTAAAATCATTCAAATATAATTTAATAATTTGATATCATATCTCTTTTCTATCAAAATAAATGTTGAAGAAATCACTAGGCGGGTAACTAGGCCTTTTATAGAGGATTAGCGACTAGGCGGATAATTCAAAGCCTACACGAGGCTTATGCATGATTTATTTTATACGTATTTTATGTTTATATGAAATATTTTAGTTTTTAGTTTAATTATAAAAGTATTGTGATGAGTTATCAAAAATAGATATGCAAAAACAAAAGAAATTAGACAAATTTGAAGATTTAAACTAACATTACTGCTTAACTTAACATATTCAGACTGATTTAGATTAATTTAAACGATTTAGAACAATTTAAATTGGATTTTAGAAAAATCATTTCGGCTAAGGCCGAGTTCCGCCTATACTGGCGCCTAGACGCATTTACCGATATCTAGAACCTTGATCAAAATTATTAATTTTATGGTAAGAACATTATAATAATATTAAATAATTAATTCAAAATATATGCTGTGATATGAACCGTATATTGTTAAAGACTTAGAGCATCTCCAACAGCTTCCTATCTGCTCATTATTTTAGGGGTTTAGCATTCTAACGGCCTATTATCCCCTCCAATTTTAAGAGAATGAATAGTATACCCTCACTTTGTTGGAAATCTGCTACGACCCTCGATGAAAAGTGAAATTGAAACCTTTGTCGGGAATCCAACATAGTCGACTACGAAACGCCACTCTGAAGACTATAAGCTGCACCAGAAAGACATAACCGGAGCGAGAGCCACAACCACCAAGCAAGAATAAACCTTGGATATGAAGAAATTGCGCGAGAAGAGTTGTATGAAGCAGGGCAAAGGATCCCTCTCCGGCGCCAGCAAGAAGACTAACCATCGGAGAGGCGAAGATCTTTAGATGGAAAACTTGGCGATCGAGAAGAGACTTGAGAGAAAACTAGGATTCTGTGAGTAAATCAAATATTCGGTTAAAAAGGTTTTGTTTTAATTCTATGCTTTTTTTTTTATTTGTAATTTTGCTTTAAATTGTAAAATATTTATCATGTGTCTGAATTTTATTTTATTGTTCAAGTGAATTGTGATTTAGTATATAAACTATATAATTCAACGCAGCTTAAAATTTATGAGAATTGTTAGTTTACTTTTAGAGTTCAGAAAAATAGGAGATGCAAAGAAAAATTCAAAAATAACTATGTTTTCTATAATAATCAGACAACATTATGCTGAATAAAAATATATTGACACAGATAATTGCTTCAAATAATTGATAAAAAAATAAAAAAATAAAAGATAATTGTTTCACATGGTTCATCCGTATATGGAATTTATAAAATGTTGGTTATTTGAATTTTTGAAACTTCCATATTTTATGAACAAAAACGTGTTTTGTTTTTGTTTATTTTTAAATTATTAAAAAAAAAACAGTTCCACTTGTCAGGATTTGATTCGCCACGTGACTTGCGATTTAATATATAAGAAATTGGTTAAAATCTGGTTAGATATATAGAGAATGATGTTTTATTCCAAAAATATGAAAATTAATTGTTTTCTTAATTTCTGTATATAAATCTAAAACGACAATTAAAATGAAACTGAAAAAATAATACTTTTCACATTTAGTGGTCATTTGGAACAGAAAATTAAAGAAATGGACCATTATTGAAAACACTAATTTTACAAAATATGTGTGTTCTTGCGAGAAATGGAGTTTAAATATATGAGAGAAAGGAGTGTAATAGTGAAATATATTTCACGACGGCTCTTTTCAACATAGTCAGTTTTCTACTTATAGAAATCGGCTTAATGAGTCAAACATTTACAATTTATTATCCTTAAATTAGTGGTACATATTACATACTCCATCTGTTTTAAAATAACGTATATTCTAAAGTTTTCACACAAAAACACATAAAATTTTAACGATAAATACAATATTTTTTGTGTTTAGCTATTTCCTATAATTTTTAACCAAACAAAATTCAATAATCACAATTAATATCTTTGAAGATTACAATATGCCATTATTACATACATTGAAAATGTAAAATATAAATTTTTAAAAACAATTTTTTTTCTAAAACATGTATCATTTTGAAACAGAAGAAGTATATACTTTCTTACAAACACGCTATATTAGTATATTCAATTCACTGGCCACATATGTCTAAAACAGAATATCACGGTAATAAGTATATGGCTATAATTACAGACATCCTACTATATATTCATCGAGAAGTCACTTTATTGATTTTTCTTATGTGTCATTCATAGTGATGGGCATTCGGGGTCCCAATCGAGTTTCGGTTTTATCCATTCGGGTTTTGGTTTTTCGGATTTATCAAAATCAATCACATTCGGGTTATATAAAAGTTCGGTTCGGGACCGGTTCAGGTTATATCGGGTTCAGGTCGGGGTTGGTAAATCTTCAAAGAACCGGTATAACCCATTGTACTTTCGGGTTCGGGTCCCAATCGGTTCTTACCCATTGTACTTTCGGGTTCGGGTCCCAATCGGTTCTTCAGTTTAAAAATACATGATTTGTACATATTTTGTAACTAAAACATAAATGAAATCTGTTCTTCGGATTTAAAATACATGATCTGTACATATTTTAATAGCCAAAACATAAGTAAAATCGATTCAAAAATAATAAAAAAACATCAAACATGATCATTCAAAATCAAGCGAAAGATAAACATAGTTAGTGATAGAAAGAAAACCAGATAAATGAAATCATAAAACAAAAACTAAGTTCTCATGAAATGAGAAACCTTATTCAATGAAAACAAAACCAAAATCTAAAAACTTCAGGCTTCAACCGCCACATTCCACCATCAAACTTCATGTAATAGATAATTATTTTACAAGATCAATAATATCTTAAAGTATTTTGGATATATATTAAGAATTAAGATCATATTTGCTAGAAGTTCTTTTTCTGATTTTAAATGTTTCAGGTTCTATCGGATATCCATTTAGGTCCGGGTTCGGTTCAGATAATACCCATAACACAAAATACCAAAAAACAGGATCCATTCGGTATTTATGTCGGGTTCGTATCGGTTCGGATTCATTTTCTTATGTGTCATTCATATGAGAGCTCTCCAATTAATTGTTTTAATTTGATTGGTTGATGACTTTTTTATTTTTATTTATTTAATTCAGTTCTAAAAAAAACTAAATAAAAAATCAACTTACGTCAATAACCAAAAAAATAATACTTACCAATAATGACAATCACAAATATGTATTTAAGCAAATTGTGTCATCAATGCTAGATTTTCATTTATTTTAATGTTTCCAATTATATCTAACTAATATTGTAACTTTTGGTGATTTATAAAAAAAATAGATAAAAATTCCAAATAATATTACTTATAATAACTAATTTTAAAATACATGCTAAATTATAATTTATATCAAAATATATTTTATTTGTATAAGAGAAATTTAAAAACTTCATTTGCATGTTATATAGATAATAAAAAAATACAATTAGTGGTTACTTATGTATTATATAGATAATAATATACAAAATTATATATAATATAATTTAGAGTAAAAGTAAAAGTAACTCTTGATAAGAAACATATTTAAGCTTTTCTATTAACAAATATATAAAATCATTAATTACTGAAAAAGCTGGTAGATTATTTCTTACATTTTAAAATGAATTGGTTAAGAAAAAAATTTAAAAACTTTTCCTTGTATTATATATATATATATATATATAATTAAAAATCAAATGAAATTAGTAATTAGTAATTAGTAATTTTAGCTAGTTGTGTATTGTATAGATAATGATATACAAATGCATATATATAATTTAATTTTAAATTAAAAAGGTAAACTAACTATAGATATACAAAACAAAATGAAGTTGCATTTTCAATCAAAAAATATATACAAAACTATACGGTTTTTACAAACAAAACATTATGTTATACATTTTAAAATACATTTTAAAGAAAATTCTGTAAAAATTCTTTTGCATGTTATATAAATAACTCGAAACAAAATAAAATTAGTAGTTAATTTTTTGTTACTTGTGTATCTTATAAATAATAATACACAAAAATTAAGAATAATCATATAGACTTGACTCAAATACTATATTAATTATATATGTGTGGTGTGTCAAACTGTTTTAATTTATCTGAAGTATTTTATTGATTGTTGTACATAATGTCTCTGAACTTTATACTAGCCAACAATTAAGAATAATAATACATAAAAATTAAGAATAATCATATAGACTTGACTCAAATACCATATTAATTATATATATGTAGTGTGTCAAACTGTTTTAATTTATCTGAAGTATTTCATTGACTGTTGCACATAATGTCTCTGAAATTTTCACTAGCCAAATTTTTTTGGTTATTTATATCAAATCTAGCATGT
Source organism: Brassica napus (assembly GCF_020379485.1). NCBI lineage: Eukaryota > Viridiplantae > Streptophyta > Magnoliopsida > Brassicales > Brassicaceae > Brassica > Brassica napus. Next base: position 34,509,691 of record NC_063450.1, read on the forward strand.
TTAATGTTAAATAATCCATATGGCCAATTACTCTAAACATATTAGCCAATGAATTATTTTGTGATTTCAGCAATTATTATCATCTTCATATCATATTTTAGAAAAATATTGTTTATTTTTTTGTATATATGTTATTTTTAGAAAATATTATTGAAAATGTAATGTAATATTAATTGAATGACATTTGGAAATCAAAATTACATAACATATAATAAGACTGTAAACAAATCAAATTGGAGCATACATTAACTATTTTTACTATAGTTGTTGATAAAATCTAATAAAATATTAAAAAAGTCATACTATTTATATTTTTTAAGAAATAAAAAATATAAATCTGTTTATTTAGAAATATATATATAACAGATAAAATTCACATTCAATTTTTTTAAAAAAATAAAATATATATTATATCTTGTCAAACATAACAAATATTATATATATTGAACTTAAAAACTATTTATACTTGCAAATTCGCGAAGAACCACCTAGTTGCATACTTCCTTACCTCTTATTCACTAATTGATATAGCACAATAATACATGGAAAGAAAAATTAATAAGATAAATATTTTTTGACATTAACTTGGACACCTCTCCAAGCTGGTACTATTTAAAAAGACCCAATTCATGTGGTCATCCTGAATTGACCTTTTAAATGATACAATTTGAGCACATGGACCGTTAGATTATCCATCGACACTAATGCATATATACGTCTCGAATTCATTAAAAAGCACCGATTGTGGTCTGTTTAACTTGATTAATATAATAATATTGAACTTTAACTAATACAACCTAGAGAAAAAAATTAGAAAAGACAGTAAGAATAATAAGAAAATGACATATTCATATATTAACATGTAATACCTGTCGTAGTATGTCACTGAATTATAATATTAGAATATTAAAGTAAGATGTGGTTATAGTACGAAAAGAATAGAAACAAATCAACACATCCCTATTAGTTCTATACATGTAAGTTGTGTCAACTATTGTAATTGAATAGAAAATAATGAATTTGGTTAAGTTGTGGTCTTTGAACTACAAATGTTTGGTTTTGTAACGTAGTGCAGTGTAATGGCATTATGCATTATACTTACGTTAGAGTATATATGTTGATGTGGCCTCTTTTTGATTACGGGAGGGGGAAGCATACGAACGTCAGAGTATATATTGATGTTGTCTAAACAAAAATCGTACATATAATAACATTTCCTTATATGATTGTTACAGACAACCTAAGTATATAATGGCAATACATATAATTAATCTAGTCAAATGAGGGTTTTTAATGTAAAGATGTGAGAAGAGTTCTAGTGATGACAAGTAAGCAATGAAATTTTGGTTAATCACACATGAACATAAGATTATTTAATAACTAGTGGTTTGTCCGCGCTACGCGCAGAGCCACTGTTCTTTGTTGTAATTTGGATTTTTTATGTAACATATCTTGATTGGTGGATGGTATTTTGAAAGTTTTAGTTATATGTTAGATGATGAAGCAATATCTGGATCCATGTTGTTGTTGACGGTTTTATGGTTTAAGTAGTATAGGTAGATAGTAAGAAACCTGTGAATTGTATAAAATAGTCCGGCATTTGTAGTTTAATTTTAGGAAGTAATCTTAATTTTTTTTGTCATGTATTGTTTGTCTTTATTGATGTTATTTTTTATATAATAAAATAATGGTGTGAATGGAAAATATTTATTAATGAGGATAAATTATTAATTATTTTTTTTGAAAATGAAAAACCAAAGTAGAAAATACTACATAAATAAAATTGGAAATTAAAACATGATATTCCATGTTATTAATCATATTGAGGATGGAATCATAGATTATTTTCTCTACATATTGGACAGTTTTTGTTTCTACGAAACCATTGATCAATGCATGTAAAATGAAAATTATGACCGCAAGTAAGAGAGCAAAGTTTATTTTCATAGTTGTAATTTTTGAAGCATATAGTGCATATATCGTTTTCTTCTTCTGTAGTTGGAGGCCTATTTGTTTCCTCTAGATCTGTGATGATAAGATCAACGTCAAGTTTTGCGGTCGAATTTTGGTTGTAGTCCTAGATGGTAAAAGTAAATTGGAGATCATTAATTATAGTATTGTAGCTGTTTGGCAGTTTATTCATCACGTATTGTCTCTCGATAGAAGTTATGTGTTTGTATATTATTTATCACATTTATTCTATTTCTCAACATTATATATACTATTGTACTTTTATATTTTCGAATGAAAATCCTGTTTTCATTTTATTTTTATAACATTTTCATTTTATTTTTATAACATTTATTTTATAACATTTTTAACACTTGTTTAGTTTTATAACATTTATTTATATGATTATGATATGATATTTTTTATGTGTGTTTTATGATTTGTGTTAGAGCTTTTGATATGTCATTATCCAAATTCAGATCTGTTCTTGATCAAATCCGTTTTAATTAGCTTATTTTGTATACATATGTTAAACCAAATTTATAATTGTTAATTTCATAAATATAAATATTTTAGAAGGTTGAATTAGTCTTATACAAAATAGTGAATTGAATGATTCTTTGAGTGGCAAAGAGTCAAAATAGAGAGAAAATGAATTTAGTGTTTGAGATGGAGGGTGTTTTTATAAGAGGAAGAACAAGTAAAAACTAGTGGTATGAAAGTTGAATGTATAATTATTTCCTTACAATTTTATATGTTTAAATTGCGTTTAGTACTCTATTTTCTCTCTTTGATTAATATATATCAGTTACATTGAGTTCAGTGAAAGTAGTTTAAAATTACTTGAATAATTTTTCATATTTGTGCAGAGTTAACTTCCAATTTGACCATTTATATTTTGATTTTATAATTAATTTTTAGAAGATCTAATTCATGTAATTGACTTAAATAACAATCATTTATTTGCATTTAAACCCTAAGAAAATCTCTAAAATGCATTTCATAACTTCAAGTTTTTTCCGCTCAAAAGAAATAACTTAAAACTTCAAATTTGAAGTTTGGTATTTTTTATTTGAATTTGTTTTTTTACAATTACACATCAAATTTATGATTCTTAAATATTTTGTCTTTATTTCTCCAATTCAATATTTCATAAACAATTTATTTATTTTTATAAATTTTAATTTTACGCATAAAATTAAATAAAAACTTTAAAATAAGATTTAAAATATTTAGAAGTTATATTAAGGCAACAAAAATACTACAAAAGAAATTTAACCATTTTTTTAAAAAAAAGTACATTAATCCATAATTATTACACCAAGTTAAATACTAATAGTTAAGTAAATTTGATTTGAAACCTCTAAATTCTCAAAATAATTGCAAGCAATTTTTATGTAATGGAAGATGGTTGTTGTTCTTGTTCTTGAAGTCTTTTTGTACAAATCTTTCTTGTTCAGATCGAATATATTCATGTGTATTCATTAGAAATGTCAAACAGGTTTATCCATCCCGTTCCGCCCCGTACCGCGGCGGACTAGTCGTCGAGCGGGTTACAGCGGGCCTGTTCCGCGCGGACTGCGATCTTCAAAATTCCTGCCCAAACCCGTACCGCAGAATATATAGGCCTTCGCGGGAGTCCCTTGGGATGCCTCCTTATCAAACCGCCTGGTATAGCTTCTTTTTTTCATGAATGTTCAAGTAGAAGAGTTGTGTAAGAGAGTTGAAGAGAGCTCATTAACCTTCACTAAAGCCTTATCAAAATCAATGGCACAAAGCTCCGTTTGTGCTTGCGTTCTTGAGTTAAAAATCTTCTTTTGTTATCAACATAAGTTTTTGTTGAGTTTAAATCTGATTGAGCTATTGTCTTTGTAATAATTTGGCTCAAGTGTTGTATGTCTTCATTAAACTATCTCTCTTTTTAATTATTTGGATTGTAAAAAAATTCGTGAATCATTTTGCCAAATTATACAAATGACGTGATATACAACTAACTTTTCTCCTTAACAACACCATTGTAACCAAATTTAATTTAAAAAAACACCACTTCACAGTACTGAAAACAAAACCAATCAACTAAAACAAGAAATATCACATTGTAGTAAAGCATTCATAGTTGTGTGTAATAAAAAGAGAAAACCAAATCAAAACACCACCAGAGCTCGAATCGTCATCACCGGAGCTGGAGTCGTCATCGCCGGAGCTCGAATCATCATCACCGTAGCTCAAATCATCATCGCCGGAACTCCTTATGTTTTCTGGGGGAAAAGTCACAAGAATCGCTTTTTTCTCACTCTCTTTATCGTTTTTTTCATGCAAAATAAAAATGAAGAAAAAAATGTGGGTCCATGTAATCCCGCATGACCCGTTTCGGCTCATCCCGCAAAAGATCCAGTCCGGCAAAGATCCGTCCCGTGAGGCCCGCAAATTTACGGGCCTAGAAAACTTCGTCCCAATACCGTACCGCGACAGTCCTTTACAGACCAGGCCCGTGATCCAGATCTATGATTGCCATCTCTAGTATTAATATCACCAATAAAAGTTAAGTCATTTAACAATCTTTTATTTTCCTTTTATTAAAAACTAACTTTTTAGCTTCATTTTGCATTCGTAACTCAATTATATCTCATAATTTTTTTCTCCATTTTTTACACTTTGGATTTGTTGGTTTGATGATTAAAGTATCAAAAACTGAATTATTACTTTTGCTATAGTTTTATAGAATAATGTGATATTTTAGTTGCAATCTAATATTTAATTCTGTATTTCTATGTAAAAATTTATATTTTAGCGTAACATCTTATCAATATTGTTGTCATATTTTTACTTATCTTATAGTTATTTATTAAAGTTTAATAGATTTAAATAAGTAATCACAAATATAATAACTATAATATAAAATATGTATACTTTTGAATTTAAGTTTGAAGTTTTGTTTTTGGCGAAGAACATTTTAAATTTCAAAGATGAAGTTTCGTAGACTTAAAAATAAAATGTTTTTTGGAGATATCCTAAGTTCATTCTATAGGATTTCCCAACAACATGTACAGTAGGCATACTATCTATTTATGTTATTCAACTGGAAATGTATCGAAGTTATTATTGTCCAGAAAATTATGGTTTAACAACAAAACAAAATGAAACTAAGGAAAAACAAACAACAAAGGTTATCTTTAATTTGCATATTTGTATCTATGCTACTCGACTTGAAAGTCAAGGAAATCATCACTGCAACTGGCCTAACTTTCGCACTACGTAATTTCGAAAAAGCAATGCGGATTTGACGTGCTGATTTTTCTTTAAACAGGCGCGATGATAATAGCGTCGTGTCATAATTAGGAATTCATTCTGATATTATATGAATTCTTCAGAACCAAAGAAGAATATAGGCAGCTATATAATTATCTGAAAACTAAAATATTAAACATTAACACGGGCTCTAGATACAAACGAATCAAATGCCTTTAGCAGCACGATTATCGGGGGTTCTTAGAATAGAGTTTTTAACAGAATATAAGAATCCGTTTTTTAGTTTTTAACTAAAAAAAACTAAGAACCGGTTCTTAAATAAGAGTTTTAAGAGCCGATTCTTAACTTTTTTAGTTAAAAGTTAAGAGACGGATTCTTATATTCCGCTAAGAACTCCACTCTAAGAACTCCACTCTAAGAACTCCACTCTAAGAACTCCCAATAATCATGTTCTTATGCTATTGACTAGAAAAAAAAATTCTCAGATACTTTCACTTTTTTTTTTATCGACTCAGATACTCTTCCTTTGAATTCTATTTTATTTTGATTTATTTTTAATTCAAAATCTGATTAAAAATTCAATATACCTTTAATAAATGAAAGATTTACATTGCAGGTCATTTTTAGACTTTTTTATTTCATTCTAGGACACTTACAGCTACTAGAACACTTTTCTCTAATGAACACTTGATTTCCAATATTTTCAGTTCAACTCTAAATATAATGTTGACTAACTAAAATTAAAAATGGCGGGCCTTTGTTCCTAACCATTGATTTTTCTGATATTTCGACGGTCCAGATTTAACAAGCCATATCTGGATCTTTGTTTTTTTCTCTCTTTTGATTTTTTTCTCTCTAACGAGAAACAATTGCTAAAATTCATTTCTCTCTCTCAACATTGATTTTAGTTTCTTCATATCATAATTCACGATTATCCGTCACGCGTTCTTCTGATCTTGTCTTGCCACCATTCTTCTCGTTGTCAGATTCATAACAGAAAGAAAGAGATGAGAAGAAAGGTTTATGTGAAAAGGGTTAGGCTGATTGGTCTGTTCAAGATCTCCAGGACTAATCTCGATGAAAGAGTGCTTTGTATGGTTGCGGGAATCTCATATTATGTTCTTCATCTTCCTTAAACTTAGGGCTTTTCAGAGACCCTGTGAAGAAGAAAAGGCCATTGTGAGGAATTGGGGGAAAGATGATCTTTCTGGAAACAAATATTTTTCTTTCACGTTTTCTTTTTTCTTGTTTATGTGTGGAAAGATGATGACTGTGATTCATCTTCTTCATTTTTATAGCTTTTTTTTTAGTTTGCAGTTGTTACACATCTCATTGCTTCTGCAAAATTTTTGATTTTAATACTATATGGGTCCATCTGTTACTTGTGGATTTCTATGTTACAACAAAGAGCTGAGATTTATGCTTGTGGCTTGATGTCCTCTGTTCTTAGAGCACTTATCTATATTCATACTCTATACAAGATGCTTACTTTGATCCTACAATGTTGTAAATGGATGTTATAAATTTGTAAATGTCTAATTGAAATTTACACCATGGTAAAGTGTACATGTGGATATCGGTAAAAAAAGTGTACATGTTGATATGTTCATTATTGAGCTATTTGTGTAAACACGTGTACATTTATCCATGTAGCCATCATGGATATCGTGTGAAAGTTACATGTGGTGTAATTGTTGTACATGGGGATATCGTGCGGAGGTGTACATGTGGATAGCAAAGTTAAGATGTACATGTGAATAGACTGGTATATGTATACATATCAAGATGATTTTGATATATATGTTGAGCAAATACAAATGCGAGCAGCAAAAGTTATGTTTAAATATAAAACACTCTTTTTCTCGCACTTCCTTTCCTATTAAACATTTGTTTTTGTATCACCATGATTGTGTAAGCACAAAGATTTTGCTGCATTTTAACTCTCATCGTCACTTCTTGAAAACATGACATGCTTTCATTAATCTTTTCATATCGTTTACATGTACTGATGTACACATGGATAACTTATAAGATGGACACATTTTTAAATGCATGCAAAGATTGGTTTTGAAATGTAGTAAGGTAGAACAACAAACTTTGAAAAAACAGAAGAGATGGGAAGTGGTGTTCATATGGACAATGGATTGGAGTGTTCATCGTTATCCATGTGTACACATACTTTTCGCTATCCATGTGTACAAAATAATAGTATCTATTTACCAAAACAAGAACCATGTTGGCCATTTACAATAAAAAATCTCACTGTCCCGTCCCATACTCCCCAACCCTCTTCTTTCTCCTCCCCACACTCCATCATCGGTAGCATTGTCAGCTGCAATCAAAAATACACAACCAAAAAACAAAATCAATAAGAATCTCAGATTGTGTACACATGTACAACACAAACATCATTTACGCTCGTGTTCATTTAAAAAAATACCTACATTTTCGAACTTGTACACAAGTACAACTTCGTTAACCATTGTACACATGTACACCACATATTCAAGTGTACAACTTACAACGTGTGCAACCTACAACCTACAACCTACTAACCTGAGGATCATGCTCAGCATCTAACACGTCGGCCAATGACACAAAATTCTCATTCCTCTCATTAACTGCTTCCTCATCCGGTTTTGCGGCCTCTGTAAGACAACAACAAACATAGCAAAATCGAAAACAAATTGAAATTATTTCCTAAACCCAAGCCCTAAATCTGTGTAGATCGAGAAACCAAAAAAAAAAAAAAAGAAATCACCTTTTGATGTCATCGCAGTTAACTCGCCTCCAAAGAAATCACCTTTTGCTTTCTCCTTTGTTGCTCGCTCCACCGTGTAAAGGTCATGGCGCCGCCTCTGCAACACGACTAGCCGCTTCTCGAAGCGAACTAAACCGACCAGAAAAAAACATTAAACTTCACTCACCATCGTCTACATCTTTTTCCGGTCGCTTCCGCTTCGCCGTCATCACCAAGTATCCCCGTCGTCTCTCCTCTGTAGTTCACCATCAGGTATACCGTCGGTGATTTGGAAAATTAGGTCTATCAATTGGGTAAAGTGAAATATTACGGTTTTAACTTTTCACAGGCCCAAACTTGTTTAATTAAACAAACCACACTGCTCCAAAAAATCCACCAATCATATACTAGCTTTTTAAAATTTAAAATCACAAACCAGAGTAACCAGAAAATTTTGGTCTTTTACCCGCATGCCCCCGACTGGTTTTGCTTTATGGAGGACAAACCTGACTTTCACCATCAAAAAGTGTGTTAGTAGCAATAAGTGCTCTTCAGTGTAATAAAAACACAAAAAGTGTATATTTGTGTTATAAACTCTTAATAAATTCACTTATTTACATGCTACGCCATTTAACTTAATTTTTCATACTATCTCTACAGAGTGTGATTGGTAGTGGCTGTAGATACTGTCCATAGCCATATTTATTTCTACAGCACTAAACACACAGCAATCAAATTTTAATAAAAAATTCAAAATCACATCTGTTGAAGTAACCTACAGCTGTACAAGTGCTCTGTAGAGCCAAAAATCCAAAGCAATTTTTTGGAGTTTTATATAAAATTCTAAAGCAATAAAATCTATAGCCACAACAAAAAGTCTACAAATTTTTTTCTACAGCAAATTTTTTAAAACCACAGTCATTACCAATCGGACCCATACATCTTTCTTTCATTTTTCATTTTCATTTTTTTTTCCTCTTCTCTTTTTTCTCTGTCTCTTTCATTCTTCGATCCAAATCTTTTGTTCTTCGATTTTTTTATTATTATGAATTCTCTGTTTCTCCTTCTTTTTCAGTCCGTTTTTCTCTTGTTCTTCAACAGATATATTCTTCTTTGAATCTCTTTTATTCTTTTATGAATTCGATCTGTTTTCTTCTTTTCTGTTTTATTGGTCTTTCTTCGCGATTTAAGATTTTTCTACGATTTCCTCCTCTTCTTATTTGATTTTCTCTTTTAGATCTGGCATGTTACAGGATATGAAAACTGTAAAAGAAAAATTTCAACCTAGAAACAAAGTTTTACCAAGTTATACAATCATTCAAATACAACTTTATATAACTGTAGAACTTGGTTAAACTAGATACAAAGTTTTACAAAGTTGTACCTCGACAATGGTAAAACTTTGTGCCTAGTTATACTATGATATACAATCGTTTAAGTACAACTTGATAAAACTGTAGAACTTGTAAATTGTAAGACCGTAAAACTTGGTAAAATTTAGAATTTGGTAAAATGGTAAAACTAGGTGAAACTTAACCTGGATTATTGAGATATAAAATTTTGAAATTTGATTTAGAGGAAAAAATAAGAGCAAAATCAAAATTGTCTTATTTCATTAAATATAAGAGTATGGAAAAACTTTTTTGGTTCTTTGAGATTATTTCTCCAGACGAGACTGAATGTATAATTTTTTAAAAAATCTTTGCAATAAACAAATTTATGTTATTGACACTAGTACTCAACTTGTTGATATGTTTAATCCACTTGTTCGTTATTGAATAACTATAAGATTAAGATTGTAAAAGTAAAAAAATTAAAAGAAATATATGAAGGGATGAGAGCAAGAAAGTCAAGAAAGCCATACTTTCCTTTGTTTTTATCTTTAAAGCCTCTTTGGTTTGTTCTTCTTTCTTTTGCAAATCTTCATTTCTCCGGTCAAATTCTGAAAACGCGTAAGCTCTCTTTCTCGTTAAAAGGTTTAAAAACCCCTATGATTTCTCTTGTCTTAGAGACTTTCTTTGTTCAAATCTGTGTTCCAGACACTGTGATTACGTAATAGATTAAGGCTTTGTGGGTTCTCTGCTAATCTCTCTCTAAGAATATTTTTATTCTGTTCTTGTTAGTTTGTTTCAGGTTTAATAATGGATGATCACAATAATGATAATCATCATCAGCATCATCTAGGTGTGAATAAGATGGGAAAAAACATCCGTAAAGAGCCATCAAATCAGCAAAATCAACAACAAAATCCTCAAGCTTTGGTTTATAACATCAACAAGACCGATTTCAGATCCATTGTTCAACAGTTAACCGGACTCGGCTCAGCTTCTTCTGTCAATCCTCCACAGTCAACAAACTCAAACCCACCAAAACCTCCAAATTCACGGTTGGTCAAAGTTAGACCAGCTCCTTTGACTCAAGTCAACCGCCCTCCACCTCCACCTCCACATCCAGTTCAATCGAATCCAATGGCCTCTGAACCGGTTCAGCCTATTAACCAATTATCAATCAACCCGGCCGAATCTCCAATCTCGGCTTATATGCGTTACCTGATCGAATCAAGCCCTGTTGGAAACCAACCTCAACCACACGACCAAAACCCGGTTCAGCCATCAACTGGTTTGTTTCCTTCACAACAAACCGGTCCTAATCCAATGCTATTCCAGTCTCCAGTTTCGCAGTTTGTTTTGTCGCCGACGCCTAGATCGCCGTTTCCATTATTATCACCCAATTTCGCGTTTTCACCGCGGTTTTTAGGCAGTAACGAGTCTCTACCTCCGCCGTCACCAGGCTTTTTCTTCCCTTTGCTCAGTCCATTATGGAAAAATCAATAGCTTATTAGTAGTGTGTATAAATAGTCTTGTAAACACAATGTAACATGTATTAGGAAGACAATTGCTCATTTCGATTTATGTATTGGATAATTGGAGTGCTGCGTTTGGATTTAATGCTTGAAAATCAACTTTTTTTTTGGCATCCTTGAAATTCAACATTTATATGTTGTTTATCTTATAATATATATAGGGGATACCTTACTTATATATTCTTGACCATTGTCTATTATGTTTGCAACTTACGAAATAATATAGTTGATCAGCTATACAAGACGTCTACGAAACTTGACGACAAGCGACAAGTCTATCAAATTTTATAAGTTAACAATATATATAATATCAAGGTATAAACTCAAATGATAATTATAATAACGATACCAACAAAAAAATAATACTAGATAAATTACTATAGACATGTATGTATTAAGGCCTAGAATAGAGAAGTATGGACAAGATAAATTCATGTTTTTTTTAAGGCATATATTCATGTTTCCATGAAAATTTATACTATATTGCCTACTCACCAATTCACCTCTTTCTATGCATATTCTCATTGAATAATAAAGCTCTGAATAGAAATGAATCAAATGATGTAAACAAAACAAATATGGAGTAGACCAATACTATCAATTTTGATTAATATGTTTACTATTTTATCTCCATCAAATATGTTCTGCACCATTTCTATTTACCAAATACTTAGAGCATCAGAAGTGTCTCGAGAGAGATTATTTCACCCAAATTAATGATAAAAACAAAAACATAAAAGAGTGAATAAAAATTAAATGGTTTCTGAAAATAAATGTTCAAAAATCTTCACACAACTGCCATCTATTTAGTGGGAACAAATTCTTACAAATATTTTAAATTTTATTATTCCGAAAGTTAAATTATGATTGGTATTCAATAGAGTAAACTGGTGAAAATGAAAAAGTGAAATTGGAAGGAAAGAAAAAAAAAACAAAATCGAGAGCGAAACATTTTTTTATTTCATGTAGAGTAACTGATTTTTCTATTTTTGTTTTTTTTAAGAGTAAATAAGCTAAAAACATATTTTACGATTGGTGAAAACTAGAGTAACTAGGTATAAATTTGTTTTACTCTACTATAATAACGCTAAGAATACCATTTAGGCACACTCTTAGTTTTTTTGTAATTGAAGAAAGTTAAATCTAGATGTATCAAAGACACAAATCTAACTCACATATGAATGTACATCTCACAAATAGACTATTTCCTAGGTATTCAAATGGACCGAAAACAATAACTTATATTCGTGTGGCCAAAGAGGATCGAACCTTAGGTTCACCGTATCGAGCTTCCCTTCAAGTGCTTCTGGCCTACCACTGCGTGGTTGCACACTCTTGGTTTTGAGAAGCTAAACCATAATATCGCTTTGTTGAGTTAGAAAGATTGCCAAAATAGTACAACAACTACCATAAAAGTTTACAAAATCGATTTAGAAAAAACCTGTAAACAAAAATTGGATGATAGATTTTTCAAACTTTAGGTACCCCAATCCTACTCATAGTTAAACAAAAGAAGGTTGATGTTAATCATTAAAGTCGTGGTGCTAGAAAATCCTATCATCTAACTGGTTCACACTTCACAGACATCATATCATTAAAGTCTGGGCCCTTTGATTTACACTTTTTATCAATAAAATTTATATTTCACTTTCTGACTTTCTTTTATTAACCAAGTTGGCAGGCAACTTGCAGTACCCACTAGATTTGTTCCTTTCTTTCCTATTGGAATAATACGAGAAGCATCCTCAGATTCTCACCTTACGCTTCGATTTACTTACCCTTTTTTTTTTAACACATCTTCGATTTACTTACTAGTTACTACCCCTGTTCCGAACTACGCCAGACGCTAGTCGGGCGGCGCGTCTGGTGGTAATCCCGGACCTAGCAAGTTACCGAAAAATCGGAGAGTAAGCGGGGAGTAATCAGAGATTTATTTTAGGGCATTTTATGGTCTTGTGGTTATAGGCTATATATATCTGATGAAATTCTATAAAGAGCGCACGGCGTAGTGCCTAAGTGGGTTTTTAAAAGCCTAGTTTTCTAGGTTCGAACAGGCCAAAGTGCATTTTTGCCTGTTTTTTTAAGTTTATATTTAATGAAGGGTATTTACGTTATTTACCGATCATCTTCTTCCTTAGATTTCTAGGTTTTCTGCGATTGGAACTTGACGGCTCCTTGGTTTTCTACGAGTTTTACACCATGTTTCATCGTTTTTTTGCCTGATTTCGTGTAAATTTCATGAATCTTGCATCTATCAATCGATTATAGGCTGAACTGAGTTAAAAATTGGGTTTTTAAGGAATTCCCGATTTTTTGAGCGAATCACTCCAACTCGCCACAGTTGATGGCCGTGTTACGATTTTTCGGCGACTATGCGGTCCTCGGCGCCGCGTTTTCGAACCGGGGTTACTACATATGCCTTTCCACTAATAAAATGTTACTCCCTTTGGTTTAAAAATGAGAGATAATCTCATAATCCGACTCCAACTTTTGTAAAATCAGTTACCTTATTGATGGGCCTGATTGTCATTCAATCTCTTCCCACTAAATGCCCAGCCCACCTCCCAAAAATGAGCATAAGTAAAATACACCGGGACCATCTCTAATTGTTCCTCTATTTTTTAATTATTCTTCTATTTTTTATTTACAATCCGATTGTTCTCTATTTTAGAGTGAAAAATGAAGTGATCAAATAAAAAAAATATATTCTATATATAGAAAAAACTCATTTTTACTCTATTATAGAGTGAAAAATAGAATACTATTAGAACACTTTTACTCTAAACTCTATTTTAGAGTGAAAATAATGTAGTGTTGGAGATACCCTTAGAGCATCTCCAATGACACTCAGTTTTTTTCTCTATAATTTACACTAAAATAGATCGACTCTATTGTAATGTAACTTTTACTCTAATGGTGTTACCTTATAATAGAGTTGTTCTATTATAGAGTGAAATATAGATGAATGTCATATTTTACTCTATATTTGGAATGGAAAAGTGACATTCCTCTATATTTCACTCTATAATAGAGTACTCTATTATAGAATTACACCATTGGAGCAAAAGTTACACTATAATAGAGTTACTATATTTTGGCATAAATTATAGAAGAAAAAATAGTGTCCCATCGGAAATGGTCTTAGGACAATGGAGTTTGACAAAAAAAAAAATCAAAAATATTAAATTTGGAAATTAATGTAGGTTGCCACTAAAACCCCACTTAAAGATACCATTCTAATTCCCATTCCCAATTTTATTTTGTAGTAAAATATTTTCTAGTTCTACTCAATTTCACACTATATTCATGGAGTGAGTTGTTTTTTTTTTATTTTTGGTGCAAATGTTAAAATTCATACTATTTTTTGAGTTTTTACAATGTTGCAAAGCAACTTATTACAAGGAGCAGAAATAAAAGAGAGAAATAAAAAATGTTTAATCCACTTATTTCTCTGGAGTGAGTTGTTTGTTCACGACAAATGTTTAATCAGCTGAATATTTCCTGTCAAACAACAACAAAAAAAATTGAAAATTAAATTGAAGAATCGCCATTGATTTTTCCATTTCACAACTTAAAAGTTTAATTTAAAATGTGTTTCCGTTATGACAAATTGTCACACACACTAGCTAAGAGCATCTTCAAGAGCAACCTTAAAACCTCAAATATAAAGTTTTATCTACTCCAAGAGCAATCTCAAAACCTCAAATTATAAGGTTTTGTACAGTGAAACCTTATATTTGAGGTTTCACTGTACAAAACCTTATATTTGAGGTTTCATATTTATTTGGTCCTTATACTTTTCTGTCTTTTAAAAATCTTCATAACTTTCTTGTTTATCATTTTAGTCCATACAATTTAATATCTTTTATATATTCTTATAAATTTAACTTTTACATATAAATTTCAATAAATATATAAATGATTAAATAAAAACAAAGCATAATATTTTAATAATATTAAACAAATATTATACAAGACAATATTACATCAAACAAGTTAATACAAAAACTAAAAATGCATAAAATAAAATTACATAAGCAATATTACAATTATACTAATATTCCGGTAAACCTGATCCCGAACCTTCAATATCACTAAAAAGTTGTCCATAAAAAGTTGGTGCATTGGGAGGCTGTTGTTGTCCTCGAGTTCTTTTCTTTATAATTCTTTCTTGTTCAGATCGAATAAACTCACGAGTAGTATGATCACTGATAGATTCTAGGTTTGTTAGCAACATTTTATTCTATTCGTGCATTTCTTTAAGGGCTAGTTTTTTTGCTTGGTTTTGCATATGTAGCTGAGTTAATTCAAAATTCTTCTCCGTAGCTGATGCATTTTCTTTTAAAAAACCAATGACTTGTTCATTTGATGAAACCAAAGTGTCAACTGAAGAATTGTTACCTTCTGAGATTTTTCTTTTGAGTTTTGCTTTCTTTGATCCAATGGGACGCTGTGATGAATTTGATCCACCATCATCACTACTTAAGTTGATTGAAAATGAAGACAATCCCAGAGATTGTGATGTTGGAGAACAAAACACAACTAATTATGTATTTTTAAGTTTTTTATTTATATGTAATATGCTATTAAAATGTAATAGTTTATTAATAAATGTTGTTTAAAATATTTTTGTTGTATGATTTTAGATTATATAAAAGTTTTATGCTTTTATTTGAGGTTTGTATAATGTAAAGACTGTTATGTAAAAGATGAAAATTTTTAAGGTTTTTTTTGAAGTTTACTCTTGGAGAAGATCATCCTTAAACCTCAAATATAAGGTTCAGTAAACCTTAAATATAAGGTTGCTCTTGGGAGATGCTCTGAGCCAGATCAAGTTATTTTTTTTTTTTTTCTCAGATGGCTTTAAAGTAAAAAGTAAACAGCTATTCTAACGTTGGATTTAACTTATCGAACATTCCAGTTTCCAATTATCCAGGAGACAACAATAACGACCAAAAGCAAATTACAATTCAGTAAAAAAAATGTTACAAAGGAAAATTTTATTAAACAAAAAAAAAAGATGAAATTCCCCAATTTGTTTTCGTGTTCATTACTTTCACATCACCGGAGGGTTTCCTCCGTCGCCGGAACTCCGACTCATACCTTCAGTAATCGACGCGAGCTTCTGAAGATTCAGTTTAATCACAGTATCAGCAAACAAACGCGTATCCTCCTCCGTGTTCCCCTCCGGCACATCCACGACGTACGATTCAAGAACAACGGTCCAGATCCGTCCATCTCTCTCGAATCCATGAACCGTCGTCACCGACTTGTAATTCCTCAGCCTGTGCTCGCCTCCGGTGATGCTAAACCCCGTCACCCTCCGCTCGTCGTCGAGGAGATCGAGCCTCTCCCTCGACGTGTTCGCCGGAAGGCCGCTGATCACGTCCACGTAGCGCGTGCACCCCACTCGCATCTCGAATCCTTCTTCGACGGAGCATCTTTTGATGAAGTGTTTGTAAATCTGGGGACGATCGAAGCGTCTCACGACGGACCAGACGGTTTCGGGAGGGGACTGGATGCGTTGGGCGAGGAGGGAGGAGCAGCGACCGGGACCGAGTTGGTAGGTGTGGAACTCGGTGATTGAGTCGGTTAGCTCGGCGAACTCGTCGTGAGTCAGCTCGGAAGGAATCATTTGGTGATGGAGAGTAGTGGTTGTGTGAGTCTCTTGTTCCCCTTCTCTGATTGGCTCTGAATCTGCCATTGGTGTCGAATTTAAACTTGCTTCCAATTTGGGGTCGAATCGAAGAGAAGATGAATTTGAAAGAGGAAGGAAGTGTAAAACTTAATCACTGCAAAATAAAGGGTAGGTACGTAAATTTAATACTGTTGGTTCTATTTTTAATTATTGGTTACCACATAAATGTCATTAGCCACTGAATCTTTCGTACTTTTATTTGATTTTATTAAACCATGAAATTAACCAACAAATAATTTAGGCTACTTAGCACCATTTGTTTGTATTCATGAAAGCTTGCATCGTCATAAAAAAATAATAATTTAGGGGCGTTGAAAGTTTCATTATATGCTCATATATATATATATATATTTTTTTTAAAAAAATATTCGTCTTTGTACGTGAAGCCATTCGCCTAATTTATAAAGTAAAAGACATAAAGCTATAACACTTCCCAATCAATCCCTATAACTAGACTACCGGCCCTTTTCTTTTAAATTATAAGTTTATAACTAAGTTATGATTCTAAAATTTATAAAATTAGGAAATCATAGTAAATTAAACATATTATTTCCTACTCGTGTATCTAACTTAGTTTTGCGAGCTTGTAATTTTTAAGAGAATTTTCAGTTACTTGTCCATTTATAAGGAAGGATGTGAGTTTATATTTGGCCTGTTTTACATTAAAGGATCATTTAATGTTACTAAGGTTAATATAATCAATGATAAACCTCAATACATACAAGTTCAATAAATTTAATTTTTTTTATACAAACTTTTAAAAATCAAAGAAAATGAAAAATAGATAATTTTTAAACATCTCATAATGAATTACTTCATATGGATTATATAACTGAGACCCTACGTAATAACGATGAACTAGGTGATAATCCGCGCCCTGCGCGGAGTGAGTGATCAAAAAAGATTTTTTAAATTTTTTTTACAGATATTAGAAATTTTAAAGTTATAGGCAAAAATATTAGATCTAATGATATATATGGAACGAAAGTGTGAATATAATGTAAGCTTAAGTGTTTTTTTTGAAAAATATATATATTTTTTTTAAAGATTGTTTTGTGTAGTTGGTTATGTGTAAATTAGATATATTTTATGTAAAAAATATATAATAGTATGCAATAACTTTTATTAATTTATTATAAATTTAAGACAAAACAAAACATAGGAAATATAATTATTGATTTCATAATAAAAATTATGATTATAATATTAAAAACATAAGTAATAGAAAAATAAAATACGAAAGAAACAAATTATAAGGAAACAAATAAAAACCTGATAAAACTAAGATGTCGTGAAAATGGTCTTCAAAACTTCTGGTTTGCAATCATATAGACAGAAATAACTAAGAATTAGTTTACCAAACAAAACATACATACTTAAAAAATTCACTAAACGAACTGATATACCACCTTTCAATCTAATAATAAGAAAATTATTCATGTATACCTTTTGATCTTTTTGTATGAACTATTAAAACTCAGAGACTATAGCTTTTGCATTTTTTATTATGTTCATTGTTCATGGCTTTTGTACACATGTACGCAAAAGTTTGATATCCACATGTACAAGAGAATCATTGTCATTGTTTATAGCTAGTGTACTTTTGTTTCATTGTCATTGTACACGAAAATCATTGTCATTGTTTATAGATGTGAATCACTGTACACGAGAATCATTGAACACGAGAATGATTCATTGTACACGAGAATCATTATAGATGTGAATCATTGTACACGAGAATCATTGTCATTGTTTAACTTCCTCCCCACCTCTATCTCGTCCCTTAGATTACCTGTGAGAATTTAAAGAAGAACATGGGGATGTAAATCAGAACGGAAAATAGTGGCGGAGATGCCATAGAACGGTGGCAAAAATACACAAGACGTCGGAGAACAGTGGTTGAGAACTGATAACGGTGGCGGAGACGGTGGAGAACGGTGGAGGAGACACCGGAGAAAACACCAGCGAATAGAGCAAAGTATCACGCGTGGCGGCGGGGGAAGCACATGACGTTGATTGTATCTATGCTGTCGTCTACGTCGATGTTGCCAACGTCTCCTTTTCATGTATCTTCATCATCGTTTACATTTCTACTGTCATCTACGTCACTGTGGTGTCACGGTCGTCTACGTCAGTGTAACCGTCGCCGTTGTGAATGGTGTCATAGCCTTCGTCGTCGTCTACGTCACCGTTGATGTCTTCTACGTTATCATTACACCACCATCATCGAAGATTTGACCGGAGAATATGTTATGATTTAGATGAAAGATGATAAAATCTGAGAAAATAAAGAGGTAAACATAATGAATATGTAAAGATTGAGAAAGAAAATAAATTAAATTATGTAGAAGATACAATAAAACCGTTGATGTTAGATTGACAAAAAAAAATAATCCAACGGTTAGTGTGTAGATATATGTCATGTCACACTTTGTCTACTAAATCTGAGTTGTTGGATCGTGAAACATATATATCAGTGGCTGTGATAACATCCCGCCTAAAAGCACGTCTTTGGTTTGTTTAGTTAAGGCATGACCAATTACAAACAAACTAGATAAGTTAATACAAGTGGGCTTTGTTAGAAAAAAGTGTGCTAGGAGTATAAAGTGACCTATACTGATATAAGAAATTCAAAACTGACCTTGAGTGTAATATTTTCTACAAGTTATAACCTTATGACTAGGACAGACCCATAGGCCATCGCCGGTTGTTTTTTGGCAGTCTTTCAGACATTTAATTTGAATGTCTATGGTAATATAAAATATACGTACACATACACTTAAGTATATAAGAGCATGTTTAATGATGTTTATTAGGACGAAGTTCTTAACAGAATATAAGAACTTTACCTTCCATTAAACATGCTCTAAATTGACACCAGTACAGTGTTATAGTTATTTTGATCCGTCCTACATAGTTTTCGTGTTTATCTCCGATTCCATATCGTTTACTTTGTCGTTTATTTTCTAATTCTAGTTTTTATTTTATTCCTGAAGGGGACAATGAATATATTATCATTATTTTAAAATTTGTACGGATATTCGAAGTAGGTTAGAAAATTACGACATCGCTTGCTCTTGATTTATTGCGAGTTGACTTATCTAACACCATATTATACATT
Source organism: Brassica napus (assembly GCF_020379485.1). Taxonomy (NCBI): domain Eukaryota; kingdom Viridiplantae; phylum Streptophyta; class Magnoliopsida; order Brassicales; family Brassicaceae; genus Brassica; species Brassica napus. The sequence goes on from NC_063450.1 coordinate 34,529,312, forward strand.
ACATATGGGAGATCGTATCTTTTTTTTTTAAACGCCAAGTACTTGTATTAAACTAAAAGTCTAATGGAATCAAACGGTTGTAGTCGGTAAAACGAAAATAGCTAAAACATGATAAAAAAATAGAGGTGGCTAAAAAAAAGAGATTTATAGAGAAACTTCACTTATTGTTCTAAAGTCCGCTTTCAAAAGAACACAATAAAGTTAGATTTGAAATTGACGTTGAAAGACCGAATCAATGAGTTATAAAAACAGTTAGAAACCATCTCTGAAGTTGCTTGGATTGTTGGGGAGAGAGGAGTTGGTTGGCATTCCATTAAAATTCCTTGGTTGAAAAAAATAGAATCGAAAACTTCAGTTTTAGAATACTCGTCGGATGAGACAATAAATTTCATTTCAGGACAAACAATGATAATACTTATCATGGCTGTTTTAGATTCAGTGAGGTTGGAATGCGTATATAAACCATAAAGGAGAACTCTAGGCGAATCCGAACATAGAATGCAAAATTAGAAAATGACCCCATTAAGAACTCTATATTGAACCTGCTCCTAAAGGATTAGTCAGATTTTTGGATTGGATATCCCGAGTTATCAATGAAAATCTCATGTACGGTTCTGTAGAGTGGCAGTATGTAAAGTGTATTACGCTAAAAGTATTTCGTTTATTTATGAAAAGGAGAATATCCTCTATATATTAATTAAGAAACACTACGTAGAGCCGTAAATTGGATTAGTCCACGTCCATTAGTCCATATCCATTTATCCATTTATTGTTCGTGGACAAATAATGACCATGTCCATTAAGAACCATGTCCATTAAAGACCAGACCCACTAACACCCATGTTTACATGGACTGCCATGGAGTCCATAATGGATCATATAAGAAAAATTTAAATTTTAATCTATAAGCCTACAAATTTTACGGTAGAAAAATCGATTTTACGGTTTTGCCGGTCAAACTCGGTTTTGACGGACAAACTCGATTTTGCGCTTTTGGCAGGAAAACTAGATTTTCCAATCTTGCAAGGAAAACTCGATTTTTCGGGTTTGGCAGGAAAACTCGATTTTTCGGGTTTGGCAGGAAAACTCGATTTTGCGGGTTTGGCAGGAAAACTAGATTTTTCGGTTTTGGTAGAAAACACAATTTTTTTGTTTTGGCGGGAAAACTTGATTTTCCGGTTTTGGCGGGAAAACTCGATTTTTCGGTTTTGGCGGAAAAACTCGATTTTGCGGTTTTGGCGGGAAAACTCGATTTTTCGGTTTTGGCGGGAAAACTCGATTTTTCGGTTTTGGCGGGAAAACTCGATTTTTCGGTTTTGGCGGGAAAACTCGATTTTGCGGTTTTGGCGGAAAAACTCGATTTTACGGTTTTGGCGGAAAAACTGATCATGTCCTCATTCCTCAAGTTTCGACTAGGCAAAACAAAACAACAAAAAGAGTCACAATGAGTTGGTTTGGATTAAGAAAACAGTCGAATTACTTTGCGAGTCGAATTACAAAGCAACAACAACAGACGAAGGATCGCGATTTGCTAGTCGCCTCCTAGAGCTCGAGAGAAGATGAATGGAGAGTCGGAGACTGGAGAATGGAGAGTCGGAGACTGGAGAACAGAGAGACGAACGAAGACACTTTCTCCGATGGAACTCAGTTTCAATCGCCAAAATCCCCAAAGGAGTCGCAGAAACTCTCTTTCACGATGAAATGAAATTTTCCAATTTTCCCCCAAATTTTGGAAACCTAGAATTTTTTTTAATTGGGCTGCCCATGTCCTTATTAACCAAATCCACAAACACCCATAGATTACTCGGTTTCCCAATTTTGACCATTTAAAGCCCATCTGAAAATATGGGTATACCTAATGGAAGCCCAAATATATTTGGACATGGATGCCCATTGGACATCCCACCCATTTTGGAGCTCTAACACTATAACTTCTTTTTGTAAACACATGTCATCAATAAGATGATTCTTAGAATCATTGGAGAAATAATTTGGTTCATCTAATTATATAATAAGATTTTTATTAAACTAACCATAAATTCATTATTAATGTTCTTTATTATTTCCTTAAATAAAAATTACGCAATTGTCTAATGTGGTTTAAGTATATATGATAATTGATGATTTTGAATAATAAAGATATGATAAAAATTTGTGTATCTCCTATCATATTTGTTTACTTTTAAATTATTAAAATAAACTAAACAACCACATTAACCATATAATAAAATTTAGATTTTTGGTACATGTTATATTTTGAATTTTAAAAAGACTATAAATTACAAAAACTGCTAATAATCTCACATTTAAATTCTGTGATAGATGGTTTAAATTTTTTGTTATGATAGAATACAAATGATTACAAAACTATATAAGTAAAAACTCTAATTTAGTTAATTATTAAGATTAAAAGATATATATATATATATATAGTTTTAAATTTAACTATATACCATATAAAATACATAAATATTTTAATTTAGAATTTTACTTTGAACAATATTTTTTTTTGATAAAAGCTTTGAACAAATATAACTTAGTTTTATTTTTTTTTATAAATTACTAAAATTATTAATCCCACAATGAAACTTTTGTTATCAGTAATTTAAAGTTTTTGCTATAAAAGATTCAAATTATCAAAAAAATCACATGAGTAGAAAACATCATTTAATAGACATTAATATTTAAAAAATACTACTCCCTCCATTTCAGATTACTTGTCGTTGTAGGGTAAAATTTTGTTTCAAAATAAGTGTCGTTTTTTAATTTTAAAGCAAAATTTATTGATTTTATTTTTAATCTATTTTTCAATTGATTGAAATGTGGTTAGGTGTATTGGTAAAGATGTTTTTATCTAGTAAATGTACAAAATTAATTTTTTTTTTTTTTATTAATCTGTGTGTCGAATTCTAAAACGACAAATAATCTGAAACGGAGGAAATATGTATGTTAATATCATTTAAATTTATATTATATATCCTATCAAATAAAAAAAATATTGTTTAAATTAATAAAATTGATTTATATGTTTGCAACATTTTAATTATATATAATAGCTATTGACTTTTAATTATTTAATATATTTATTATTTTATATTATGTAAAAATATATAATACATAAAATAATTTATATATATAATGCTGATCGCAAAGCGCGTATTTTAATATATTCTCGTAAACAACGAAATGTAGCTTACTCAAATTGTCATATGATTAAATTATTTGATTACATTTATCTTTTCCTAAAGTTAAAGTTAGAAAATAATTCATATATTTATGAATATATTGCTATATATATATATTCTTTTAGCATTATAAAGAGTGCAAGCATCATCAAAAAGTCCATTTGGTCGAATAATATTGATTCTGATCATTGCGAATTTTTTTATTCTAAAATTTGGCGTGAAAGAAAACTCAAATATATTTTCGTTTCTTAAAGAAGAATCCACTGACCAAGTTATAATGGAATATGCATGTAAAAATAAAATATAATAAAAAGTAGTGGAATATACAGTTATACATATAACGACAGCCACACATTTGTATATTTTGGGGGTAGTTACTTTATAGTACATCCTAAAAGGTAGTCTTCGGATGGATCCAGATATCCGAAAAATTTAGGGTATCCGGATCTGTGAATTTAATATCCCGATCCAGATTCGTGGTTTCTGGATATTCGGGTTTCGAATATCCGTCTCGATATTCTATTATCCGCTGATATCCGGATCTGGATCCGTCAAAATAATTAAAAATAATTTTTTTAACAAAAAATACTAATTTTTTTAATATAATACATAAATTAAATATTTATAAATATATTTATATATGTTTATAATATTGTAAAAACTAAAATATAATATTATAAGATTAATTCATGTATAAATATTAATATATCAAATATAAATATTAATAAAATTTAAAAATTTAATGTATTTTAAAAATACGGATCCGGACATAAAAATTAAGATATACGGATCCGGATTCGGTTTGCACGGATCCAAGATTTTACTATCCGGATTCGGATCCGGACACCCAGGATATCCTATTTTCAGAGCGGATCCGGAACGGATCTCGGATCGAATCCGGATCTCGGATAATAAGTCCCAGGCCTACTAAAAGGTAATATAATAAACAGTTCTCTAATCATTTTATAGTACAATAGTAGCTTATATTGTTAGAGTTATTATAAACAGAGAATATATATAGTCTTATCAGTATATATAAAACAGGATTGTAATTCCTACTGTCAAATTAGTAGTAAAAACTGCACTATTAGAAAGCCACACACTCGATTTATTTTATAGAATCATATTTGGTAAAAAAGATTTTGTCACATACTCACATCATATTTGATTATTATATCAAGCAAAAATGATTAGTCCTAATTTTGGTGGATAAAATATCAAAGACTTGCTGAGAAGGAGAACTTAGGTTCAAATGAAATATGAAATAATGCCGTCCCAAGAAAATAGATTAGCAACCCAATAAAAAAATGGTAAACCATTCTTCGGAGAGAGAATGTAAAAGCTTCGATAGCCACACGCTGTAGAAATCTAGTGTGGTGCGGATTCGAATTCGGATCCCTTGAAGATCCACAGAACACCTTGACCATCCGACCGCGTGGTTTAGCAACCCAATAAGTTACATCGAGACCATTTCTTAGGAGATTTTGTCTTCTTCTTTGGCTTGCAAGTTTCATTAGCAAAGTTCTTCTTCTTATTCTCCAGTAATGATTTCTCAATATTTATCTCCTTCTCTGTCTCTTTTTTAATCTTCGTTTCAGTCTCCTACATATTATTATAACATGTTTAGTCACAGTTAGCAAATAAACAGAGATTTTAATTGATATCAATCCACAATAGAGAAAAGACGTAACAATTATGAGGAATATATACAATTTAAACAATTCATGGCTAGACAGAAAAGTGACATATCCAATCTGCTAAATTCTTATAAAGATTTAAACAATCTGTTCGAAAAAATTATTAGAGTGACGACATGCAATATCATATGTATATATGATTGTTTTTTTGTAAATATGTTAATGAAAAACTCAACCGTCTTATATATATAAATATAAATAAATAAAAGATATGTACCCTAGGGTCTTGTGGATGTTGCAAGGGAGTATGAAAAGGATTAATGTTGCTATTGAAAATGGGTAATGTCTTTGTCAAATCTCTCTTAATCCTCTGGCTTGATGTTTCACCGGACTCCCCAATTGAAGTAGAAGATGCATTACTAGATTCCAACTCCAAACAAATCGTTTACATATCATACAAAAACCATTAAAGACAATATACAGAAACCATTAAAACATTAGACTCATTTGAACGTAACCATTGTTTAAAACTTATACTGAAATCATACCTGGAAAAGCCTGGTCTCTAGAGTAGCGATTCTGTCAAGTAACGATCCTTTAAAATGAGCTTCTCTCACCATCATGCCCCTATCAATTAATCCGCGTGTAATAGATGAGCTTTCGCCTTTCCATTTGGCAAGGTTTTGTTGTCTTTCTAGATTATTTGTCTACATTAATCAATATGAAAAACACAGCTAGAATCAATATAACAAAAAAAAACACGTTTTCATCATCATTGTTGATGGGAAAGAAAAATTTACAACGAAATCTAAGTGATCAAGCCTAGAGAGCATAGGCACTGAAGAGAGTGAATGTCTTTGTTGCTCCATCGTCTCCATTAGACTTTGTAAGTTCTTCTCAAAAAAGATATCCATTTTTTTTTATAGTGGAAATGCAATGTAAATAAGAAAAAAGGATAAAGCGGTTATAAGTTCCTTCCTTTTTTCTTGTTGACACTCAACTATGCAAGTACTAGTCATACGCTAGTTAGTTAGCCTCCACAACATATAAACAATGAGCCTGCATCTATTTTTGGCCAGACCATAGATGGAAAACAAATTCTTTTCAGAAATAACAATTTATAAGCTGAATCATATAAAATCAAGTAAATATATAGTGTTACATAAAATTGTGTAAAGAAATACACAGTATTTTTGCCGAAAAATTAGTAGAATCATCCAAAAAATTTGCTAAAAATTTAGAAGATTAATAAATGGGAACATTCAACAAATCGAACCAAAAGTTAAAACCAAACCAAACTGATTTACCCCAAGCTTGACCTTGTCTTCTCATATGCCAAGAAGCAAGCAGCATTAGCAAAAACACTCCTACCCATGGCAGGACCAAACCCTTTATACAAACCTTTAACTCCTTCAGCTTTCAAAATTTTCCTAAAAGCATCCATTGAACCCCTGTACTTAGGGTTCTTATAATCATCTACTTGAAGAACACTCTTCACAACATCGGCCGGGTAAACAATTCCCCAAAAGGATGCACCAGCAACTCCACCAGCCATGATCAATGATCCTTGTCCTAAGCTTGAAGTGTCAGAACCACCGGCTAAGAAGCGCTTGAACGCTTCGTAGGTGGCAAACATTGTTGCGTTTCCGGGGATTTCTCGGGCAAATGTTGGGAATAAACCTTTGAATAACCCTCGTGCTCCGCCTTCTGATCGTAGCACATGACGGGCTACGTCCATTGGTCCACCGTATTTCACGGCTGCAACGACTGAGCTTGTGGTAGAGGCGCAGGCTAGTGCACCATGTGCTTGCAACCTGATAGCCAAAACAAGAATGAATACACACACAAAGAAACATCTAAACCAGGATGATTTGCAAAAGAACCTGACCTGCATTTGACCAGCTCTGTAGGACAAGCAAGGAACGAGACAGCAAAACCAGCGCCTGAGCCGCACACAAACTGTTGACTAATGGTCAATGGAACTCCAAGATCGGACCTTAGCAGCCCTTCCATTTGACCTCTCACGGTGAACAAAACTGCATTTAAGGCAGCAACGGTTGCAAGCGGAGCTCCCATACCTTTGTATAAACCTTTAGGTCCTTCAGCAGCAACGGTCTGTCTAACCGCATCGAAGGCACCGGCGTACCGTGGTGGTCGACCAGGTGTTGGAGCCGGTTGGCTCTGGAGTTTGACCTTGATTGTGTCAAATGGATGACCTACGATTATCTGAGCTGCTCCTCCAACAGTCCCTGAAGCTAAATCTTTAGCCGCATCCGCCATCTCTGATAAACAGAAGATCAACCAAGTTTTCTCAGAATCATTCAATATCAAATCTTTCTGTTAAATAATAATAATAATAATAATGATAGTATTTCAGATTAACACGTTGTTGACCTGAAACAAGTTTGACTAAGTTTGGTGTAGACAGAACATCTAACAGTTCCTGTCAGAAAATAGGATTTTAGTTTTCCGAAAAAGTTGGAATCTTATGATACTCAGATTCTAAAAGGAGGTTAAATCCTTACAACTCAAATGCAATCCAATTACAGTCAATTTGGAATATTGAGAAGGCAATGAGGTGAAATTAGATCGAGAGTTATTAGATATATTCTCTCTTACCAGTTACCTAATAAAGAGAATGCAATCGATATCAAATGGACCTAATAAAGCGAATAGATTCAGAGACACAAACAAGGGATCCGATAAAATCTAACTACTTTCAAGTGGACATAAAAGTTCTAATCACTCCAACTGTTTTCTACGCTATAAAGGATGGTCGAAGGCGCTTTGTAGAGACATTGTTGGGATTCGATTTTAAATTTTTTTTTTTTTCCAAGTTGGTTGCGAAAGTGTTAGATGAGCTTTAATTCCTTTATCTGTCAGTCTAATCCTAATAAAGACGCCACATTAGCTGGTCAGAAGTTCAATCACCCTAGTTAAGGGTCAGACTGTTCAAACGCAGCGGTTGCAGTTGCGGTTGCGAGAGTTTGCGGTTGCGAGAGTTTACGGATGCGAATGGTTGCGGGAGTTTGCGGATGCAGATGATTGCGGTTTCTAGCGGATTTAAGAGAATTGTATGACTGGTTATGCGGTTAGAAATTGGTGCGTTTGCGAGATATTTATGACTGGATACTACCAAAAGCAGCTGCGGTTAAATAATAAATTAACAATATTTACATTTTATATAATTATAAAAATATCAAAAATCATAATAGTATAATAAATATAAAAAATATAATTAGAAATTTATAGTTTTAATTTTTTTTAAATTATAGAAAAAAATATTTTAAAATTTTATAATATTAATTTAAATATAATAGATATATTTTCGTATTTTTATAGTTCCAATTTAAAATTTTTATTGAATATTTTTCTTTGTATATATATTGTTTAAAAAAAAAATTATCCTCCCGCAACCGCAAACGCCAGCTGGAACCATTTTTTGAATTTATGAGGTTTAAAGCGGTTTGAAACGGTTTGGAGCGGTTTGAGCGATTATTGCAAAACGCTAACAACCGCTACCAACCGCAAAAGTTGCGTTTGCGGATGGTAGCAGAGAAACCAGTCATAACCCGCCGGATATATTAACCAAAAAACAGATTTTATTTGGTTTGGTTTGATTTTATTTATTACGGCTCCAGTTCTTTTTCTTTTTCCAGACCAACAAATTCCAATTTTTTTTATTGTATATCAGTTCGGTTTGATCTTATTTTAAACAATTTAGTCTAGCTAGATTTATATTACGAATGTGAAGTTTGAAACATTTTAATATTTGGATTTTTAGCTGACAAAAAAACATTTTAATATTTTGGATTTTTAATTTTGTAGTCAGAACATATCATTTTTAACATGTCAATTTTCTCAATATGAATATTGCGAATTTATCTTTTTATTGAGAAAAGTTATCAGGTTACTTGTTATTTTAGAAATCCAAAACCTGCTACTCTTGTAGTGTTATTGGATAATCGCCATTTTAGAAATCCAAAACCTGCTACTCTTGTAGTGTTATTGGATAATCGCCCAATTAGTTGTAGCAGGAAAAAAATGAATAATCGTACTATCCATTACCGTTAAACCATTATCCGTAAGACCATTTCTAATGTTCAATTTATTTTTCATTTTAAAACAGAGTATATCTATAACATAATTGAGTTCTATGCTAATGATACTCTATTTTAGAATGAAAATTGAGTGATAAACAAACAAAAATGAAATATTCTATAAATAGAGTAAACATATATTTTTTTCTATTATAAAGTAAAAAAAAGTTGGGTTTGAGCTATTTTACTCTAAACTCTATTTTAGAGTGAAAATAGAGTATGTATGGAAGTTCCTAAGAACACAACAAAAAAAAACTAGCTTGTCTACTCCTAAATATACTTTTTATATTTATTTAAAATATTTTTGTGCATCATTCAACATAGTTATGAAGGTGGCAAAAATATCATAAGAAAGCCGACATTACATGCGTATCTCTGTTTTTCCTTAAGAGTATAAGATTATTTTGAACATACATTTTTACTAAATGGAAAACAAAAAACCGAAACCTAACTAAATTTATTTTCTTTCCCATTTTCAAAATTTGGTAAAACAAATTCGAATCACTTAGGCAGGTTGAAACATATATCAAACGAGAATGGACATATATGCAGGTCAAGAGAATCCAGCATTTTCAAAATTTTGTAAAAAAAATTCTACTTTTTTTTACATCAGTTTAAACAGACTACATTAAAATTCTGCTAACCAAACAAGGATTTTCACGCAAACGTCACGTGAAATTGTCTTTGATTCGTCATACATCCCATTGCCATATGAATGCTTCAAACTTGTGTGATACGGGGATATACTATTTCTAGTATTTCTCACTCCCATAAGACCATCAAAAGCTTCAAGAATACTATACCAACCATGACCAAAAATTTTTTCCATATCCTTCCAAGATCCATCTGAAAACACTATCTCCATATTCTTCTAGGTGCATCTTGGGTATCTCCCAGTCTCTGGGTAGTCACGATTTGAGATCCATTGTGTACTTGTTGAACTTGGCCTGATTCCATAGTGCCGCTTCTGTCTCTGCTAATCATAGAGAATCTCTAGGGTCTCTATTAAAAATCTTATCATTACGTCATTTCCAAATATACCATAAGACCCAAGCATAATGAGCATCCTCTATGTATGATGAATTCCTCTAGAAGAAATAATCCATGTATACAAAAACTAACCTCATGGGAAAAAAACGTTTGGTGATGTCGAAATTCTTGATAAAGCCCATACCTGAATCGCTGGGAGACATTCGAATAGAACATGATTTATCGATTCCTCTTCTGCACCGCATCTCTCACAACTTGTATCACATCGATCTCACAATTCCTCAAATTTTTCCTCACCGATAAACACCCTGCTATAATCTGCCATTGGAAGTGTTTCAGCTTTGGTGGACATTTAATCTTCCACGAATGAGCTCGTAGAGCCGTTGTATTTGGGCCATAACTTTGGAATTGTCTTCCTCTATCCGGGTAAAGGCACTATACCGCATAACCAGATTTCACCATATACTTTCCGGATTGTGTAAAATTCCACCCATCCTTGTCTGCGTTCTGATTCCGACATAAGGGAATACTTTCAATAATCTTAGCATCTTATAGATCCACGAGGGACCTAATCACCTACGAGTTCCATGTACGAGATGTAGGGTTGATGAGCTTATCTACCGTAAGTGCATGATCAAAAAGTGTTGATTTACTGTTTGGTCACGGTCGAGTGGTTGGAATCCATGGATTTACAAATTAGACTCATTTAAGAAGTTTGAAACCAAATTACCGAAATGTCCGCATTTTTTAATTGCAAAAAGTAAACACTAAACATATGTTTTTTACTTCATAAACATGAATTCTTAAGTCACATATGTTTGATCATATAATCTGAATTTTCTCATTGAACGAAAATGAAATAAATTCAGTCAGATTGATTTTTGATCCTTTTGATTTTTTTTTTCTTTCATATAATCGCATATGAAGAAATGCTTCTCAAAACACATCCTTAATTATAACTTAAATATTTAGTTATAAAATAAGATCTATTCACATATATTTCTATTAATAACTTTGACTTATACATAATATCGGTCAGATGAACTTATACCATATATCGAAGATAGAGCCTTACAAGTTTGTTGGATTAGAAAATGCATAGTTTGAAAATTTGCAACCTGATATATAAAAAAATCCAATTTTATTCTATTTTGCACTTTCTATTGGAATAAAAAAAAAATTATTTTGCAATTTGAGATCCATTGTGTACATGTTGAACTTGGCCTGATTCCACAATGTGGCTTCTGTCTCTGCTAAACATTGAGTATCTCTAGGGTCTCTATTAAAAATCTTATCATTACGTCATTTCCAAATATACCATAAGACCCAAGCATAATGAGCATCCTCTATGTATGATGTAATCCTCTAGAAGAAATAATCCATGTTTACAAAAACTAATCTCATGGGAAAAAACGTTTGGTGATGTCGGAATTCTTGATAAAGCCCATACCTGAATCGCTGGGAAACATTCAAATAGAACATGATTTATCGATTCCTCTTCTGCACCCCATCTCTCACAACTTGTATCACATTGATCCCATGATTCCTCAAATTTTTCCTCACCGATAAACACCCTGCTATAATCTGCCATTGGAAGTGTTTCAGCTTTGGTGGACATTTAATCTTCCACGAATGAGCTCGAAGAGCCGTTGTATTTGGGCCATAACTTTGGAATTGTCTTCCTCTATCCGGGTAAAGAGACTATACCGCATAACCAGATTTCACCGTATACTTTTCGGATTGTGTAAAATTCCACCCATCCTTGTTTGCGTTCTGATTCCGACATAAGCGAATACTTTCAATAATCTTAGCATCTTCTAGATCCACGAGGGACCTAATCACCTACGAGTTCCATGTACGAGATGTAGGGTTGATGAGCTTATCTACCGTAAGTGCATGATCAAAAAGTGTTGATTTACTGTTTGGTCACGGACGAGTGGTTGGGATCCATGGATTTACAAATTAGACTCATTTAAGTAGTTTGAAACCAAATTACCAAAATGTCCACATTTTTTAATTGCAAAAAGTAAACACTAAACATATGTTTTTTACTTCATAAACATGAATTCGTAAGTCACATATGTTTGATCCTATAATCTGAATTTTCTCATTGAACGAAAATGAAATAAATTCAGTCAGATTGATTTTTGATCCTTTTGATTTTTATTTATTTTTTTCTTTCATATAATCGCATACGAAGAAATGCTTCTCAAAACACATCCTTAATTATAACTTAAATATTTAGTTATAAAATAAGATCTATTCACATATATTTCTATTAATAACTTTGACTTATACATAATACCGGTCAGATGAACTTATACCATATATCGAAGATACCCTACAAGTTCGTTGGATTAAAAAATGCATAGTTTAAAAATTTGCAACCTTACATGATATATAAAAAAAAATCCAATTTTATTCTATTTTGCACTTTCTAATGGAGTAAAAAAAGGTTTATTCTATAAGTAGAGTAATGAATTTTTGTTTGTTTATGCGAAGATATATTTTCTTGTTTGAATCGATTAGCCTTTCTCTCTCTCTCTCTCTCTCTCTCTGACAAGATTTCAAAGTGTCATCAATCTAATTATAATACATACAATTTTATAATTTTGGCAAATATTTTTAAATATAGTGATAACTAATAACATTTATATTAACACTTAAATATTTTTTTCTATAAATATCTATTATCTGACAAGATTGTAGAAATATGGTACTAATTAATAATTTTAAATAGCCGACAGTAAATAATATGTTAGGTGTTAATAAAAAGATATATTTTTTTAATGAAGATATATATATATATCTTAAAATAATTTTAATTAGAATTATATATATCTTGTCAATTCATATATGTTAGTTTTATTTAATTATATATACATATTTAATTAACAGAAAATAATATAAATTTAAATTATATAATCATTAAACATAATATATGATATGAATAAATTTTCATTTTACAAATGTAAATTTTATTGGAATATAAATAAATTTAAATAAATCAAATTAAAAGATAGTTAATCTGGATAAACAAAACCGCAAATAATGGTTTTATTTTTTAACTAATGATTTTAAGTAAAAAATAATAATTAAATTTCTTATTTTAAATAATTTGATATTATTCAAAAATTATTATGTCTGCTCATAATGAGGAAAGTGTTATTATATCGTTGGCTGCGGAGTACTTTAGCTGCGTAATTGCAGACGTCTTAACAATGAAACTAGATTTTGATCCGCGCTTCGAAAGCGCGGGTTTTTCTTTGGATTATAAACAAAATTTGTGAATCAGTATTTTAGAATTGGCGTACATTATTCTGTTACAAAGTCATTATATCGAAGAATGACACTCTTTTAAAATTATATAATTTGTGAATTTGTTTATATAAGATATTGTATGTACACACTTTTATAACTTTTTATAGTCTTAGATATTTTACTGGATCCGAAAAACCAAACCAAAATCAACCAAGAAATATAGTTGTGGTTTGTGTTTGGATCTAGGTCAAAGTACATATTTGATTTTTTTCGTCGACTTGCGGTTTATGTTCGATTTCGGGTCCTATCCGAGGCCCAGTTGGGTATTCAAAGTATATTAAATGTTTTATGTATATTAGGTATATTTGAGTTTTTCAGATATGTATTTGGTATTTCGAATGTGTTTTCAGTATTATGAATATTTTTTTTAAGTTTCAGATCCAGATTTCCGATTATAGTTTCGGGTAAAATTCAAAATTTTAAAAATATTTTGGGTATGAAGAAATGTTTTTAGGTATTTTAGGTTCCTCATGTCATATTTATTATAAACTTTTTTTGGGAATTTAAATATTTTTCAGGTATTTATTTGTGTTTTCGGATATTTTTTTAGGTTTCAGTATTTTAAAATTTTTGGGTACTTCGAATATTTTTCGAGTCCTAAAAACCCCAAACCAATTTGGACCGTTACGTACCCAAAAGTTATAGGTATTTTGTAGGTATTTGAATTATGGACCTTGATCCCAAAGAAATCGACCCGAATCCGAACCCGAAAATTTTAAATACCTAAATGTTTAGGATCCGAAAAAATTAGACCGAAAGGAACCGATCCGTACCCTACCAGAAGACCCGATGCCCCTATCTACTCTCTCACATTATATTTTGTGTGCATTTTATAAGAGTTACATTTGTTGAACTTGCGAGACTTAAGATTTACTCGGTTGATTTTGGCTAATTTAGTAGTATAGATTTGTAAATTTTTTTAATAATTTTTAATCTTATATGAAATAACAAATTTTATTTTAAGCTATAAAAAAAAATTAACGTAAAATATATAGTTTTATTTTTTTACATATGGTTTGTTAAAGTGTTTGTATTAAATTTAATTTTGTAAATATTTGGAACTATATATATGTTTAGAAAAGGTAATAAATTATATAAACTATATTGTATGTTTAAAAAAGAGTATAATAAAGTATAAAAACTATATTGTGTATATCTTTGTCGTGTGATATAGTCTAATAAATAAAAATTTAATTGTTGTATAACTTTGTCAGGTTCAAAAAGATGTGGTGTGATAAATTATTGTTAGAGAAATTTTAGCTTACATCTTGTTAGTCAAATATTATGGTAAGATCAAATACATTGCTAGTTAATGAAAGGGTCAAACAACGTTTCATAAGTAGATTTTTTAAAACTCCTTTTATTTTAATAGTATAGATAGTGGAGGCCAAGTTACTTTGGTCCTAAGTCCTAATACCATGTTTATCACTAAGAAACTCAAATGATTTCTTAGGTTTTTTTTTTATCTAAAAAGAAATAAAAATTAAAAAGTAAACCAATCGCGGATCGCCACGAGTCAGTGGGGTCTGCGAACAGTGTAAGAAATTCACTAAAATTGGTTCTTAATTAATAGTTTTTATAACTGATACTTAAAAGTTTTGTGGGAATCTATGCACTAAAAACCTCATTAAAGACCCCGGATAAACATACTCTAATGCTCTAACGCAGAAAAAAGAAGAAGCTCTCTGGCATTATCTTTTGTGGAGTGCAGTCACACCACGTGTGTTGTTTTTTCGAGATACAAATAAATCTAAAGTTGCAATAATCAATAAAATACAGCTATGATGACATGATTGCGATATTTCTAACTGTTAAATGTTAAGATGATAAAAGGTGAAAACATCGAAATAATTCTCTACTTCAAAATGTAACTTTTTATTTATAACGTAAGATTAAAAGTTTTTTAAGTCTACATACTAATCGCACGAGACCTTACATCCGGATTCGCAATTAATCCATCAATATGGCATGGCTAGATAACTAAGGTAAATCGAACTCATGGCGAAAACTCCATTTGCAACATCTTTACAACTAAACCAAAATACAAATTGTCAGTTAAAAACTTCAATACACAAATATGTTATTTTAATCACTAACTTTTAGTTAAACACGAATACATTTCATATTTTCGTTGATCAAGTTATTTTAGATTTGTTAAAAATTATTCAGTCCGCTGGGGAATATTTAACGATAAACTTTTAACAAAGCCATTAGTCAACGAAAATATAAAATTTTATTGGTTCCGAATCAAAAGTTGAAAATAAAAATAGTTTACCTAAATTAACTTTGAATGTATTGATATCATTACATGCTTGTAGATATAACTGATTTTTTAATTGATCACTTCTATTCTTTTATTTAATTTATTTAAACTTTTAAACATTAAAAATTATGATGGGACTACAGAATAATATAGAAAACCAATTTGTTTTTCAGAATATTTGATATATAGTCATATTACATATTATCAAAATCATATATAATGTATATTTGATAAATTAATTATAGAAACATTTAAATATCAAATTTAGGTAATTTGTTTTAATCTTCAAATTTTAAAATGAAACCTTCAACATCTAATACTTTCGTTGACCAAACTATTTTAGACCCGCCAAATTAAAGCAATCGTTAAACATTCACTAGCAGACTTAACAATTAAATTTCAATGGGTTTAAAATAGTTTTTTTTTTCTGTAAAGGGGGTTTAAAATAGTTTGGTCAACAAAAATATGGAATTTATTTGTGTTTATCTGAAAGCCAGGTGTTTTGTCCACATATGCATACATAATCATTGTAAAATTATTTATTAATATATGGATTACTAATTCAAACACTTTAACAATAAGTTATTGTTTATGTTCTTAAAAGTATTTTACCAAATATAAAATGATTTATATAAGAAAAATATACTCATTAAAATACATGAATGTTTGTTACTGGATTAATGTTGTTTTGAAAACTCTCACGTATTATAAATATTTTAAAAAGTTCTTTATACTATGTTCGGTATTGGTAAATAAATCTTTGAAATCACTCAATGTTCACTTTTCAACTATATAAAATTAAATTTTTTATTTGATTTCTATTTAATTATGCATTTTTGTTTATGATCAAAAGATATTATTTTCGGATAAAACAATATATATATATATATATTATTTTTTTATTTTTAAAATAAATTAAATATATATTTAGGATAATATCACAATGTATATAAGAGTTATCGTTTTATTTTAATAATTTAGATTTACTTTTTGGATAATTTTATTATATCAGTTTTAAAGAATTATCTAATTTAATAAACTTTAATTTTTTTTTATTTGGATACTTTTTTATATATTAATTTTTAATTAATAATATAATCTAATTAATAAATTTAATTATTCATTACGGGTACAACAACATTAACCAGTCTATTTTTTAATGTGAGAGTTTGAATACAAAAAATACTTCGCAAATAATAGTATAGATTGGTGATTAAAATCATGCATTAAGTCTTTTTAGCTTAAACATTTTTTGGTAAAAAAAGTGGTTTCACCTCTTTGCCGGAAATCCAAGCATTGTAAATAGTTCATTCCAACATGGATTGCTAGCGCTCCCTTTTTTAGCTTAAATTTGAAAGTGAAGAATTATTTTGACATTTTTCCATGATAAAAGTTATGTATACATATAATTCATATTTTTGTTAACACATATAAATCTAGTGGCATATCTCTAAAATATTATTGTTTAAAAAGTTTCTCCAAAAATGGTGTCTAACGATAAAAATTTATGAAATAAAATTAAATTGACAAAAGACATTAAACTACTCTAACTTCTAACACTAATCACAATCCACCCCTTTAATACTAAAACCTGAATCATTATCAATAAAATAGAATACTTTTTGTTTACTTTCAATTAGTGTATTGAGTTGAAAACAAAATTAGTGCTATTTTAGAAAAACATATTTCATATGCTAAATTTTTAATAAAAATATGAGTTAATTCTATTTGAGGATATTTTTATCTATATCAAGACAGAAATCTAAGCATTTATTGTTTTGTATGAATTCGAAAAAATTGTTTTGTATGAACTAGAAATATTTGGCCAAACATGTTGCTTGTATTGGAGAGAGCGAGAAGAGTTTGGGACGATGAGTATGTTAGCTAAGAAAATTGAATACAATTAAAACTCCCTGAATCAATACTCAATTATTTGTTTGGAATGTGAAATAGTGAAAATGAATGTAACGCATAGTAGCAAACCAAATAGCTAAAAACGATATAATACTTGTTACTTATTTTTACTTGTAATTATCTTAATTTTACTATTTGGTATTCGATTTATGACGATGAGTATTTAAAAAATCAAGACGGATACGAAATAAGTAACATGTATAAAACGAGTAACAAGTGCCTAGTCCTAAATGCAAACAAAAGAAAACACAAATATTCTTAAGAAGTAACAATAACAAGTAGCAAATAGCAAGTAACATGATCTTTGTTCGAAAACGCGGACGCATACCCGCGTAATTGGACGTTTAATCGTGAAATGTGTGGTCACTGTAGCGAATTTGGTCAATTCAGATGCATCATACAATATCCCGAGTTTTTGGTCGTGTAAGAAGTGGTTTGAGGTTACGCGGCCTCGTAACATTGAAACAAAAAATCTCAAATTGCTATCTATGTGGGTAAAAAAATTTGTAAGGTTGAAATTATGTATTAGGACTAAAATCTTGTATAAGTAGGCAAGAATTGTGAGAAAAATCAAGTCTAAATAATGAAAAAACAGTGATTGACGAAAAATTAGGGTTTCATACGACATAGATTGAGGAAAAAGACGGGAGAATTTTCGTAATTTTTCTTTATTAAAGAAAAAAAAGTAAAAAAATCAACTAATATTGCTTTTATCTCCGGTCAAACCTGGGTATTGTAAGAAACGTGCACAAGCCAAATCCACTACACTACGTATGATTCACATTTTTATAATAGCTAACTAGTATATATCGTTTAAATTTAAAAACAAATTTAAAACTAGGCTCCAATTAATTAACGAGTTTCTTCGA
The DNA here is from genome assembly GCF_020379485.1 of Brassica napus. Lineage (NCBI taxonomy): Eukaryota > Viridiplantae > Streptophyta > Magnoliopsida > Brassicales > Brassicaceae > Brassica > Brassica napus. Next base: position 34,547,591 of record NC_063450.1, read on the forward strand.
TTTTTGCATTAGTTGCTAGGCCCAACCCAAATGTACGAGGAGCACTTAACGAGTTTCCGAACAAATAACAGTATAAATAACGAACCAAATATTAAAAATATAATAATATTTGATATTTGAATTGGTCTTGCAAGTAATAAAAATTTATCGACTTATTATTTACTTTGATAATGTCAAGTACTTACTTTTCAAGACAAGTACGAGCTAAGTAACGATTTTAAGCGGAGTAACCAGTAGTGATGAATAGCCGGCACCATTTTTTGTTCTCGGCATTTTTGTTCAAATGATTCAAGGGAAAATTTGTGAAATAACTAAAAAAACAAAATTAGATTTTTAGAGAGATGGGTGAGAGAGATAGGAAGGGAAAAAGAGAGAGAGAGAAAGAAAAGAGGATTTTGGTTACTTAGCTAATTTGAGCTTTTTGTTTGGTTATGGGATGCAATTTCCCATGATTCAATATATATATAATATATATATATATATATATATTTTATTTTCTAGTATTAAATAGTTTTCCTTTTTCGTTTGCAAAGGCTAATGATGTTAGGTTTCTTCAAGTGTTTTTAAAATCGGACCGACCCGATGGTTGGACCGGGTTCGATCATGAACCGGTTATATAGTCGGGTTGGTCTAGTAATTTGTTCGACCATGAACCGGCCACATAGCCGGATTATATTTCAAAGTTATTAAACCAATAAAAAACCACTAAAACTATCAAAAATCTATAAACCATCCATATAAACAAGAAACTAATTTATATTTATAATATTTTATGTTCAAAATTGATTTATATTTTAACTATGCATCATTCTTATTAATATTACTTTTATATTTACATACTAAAAAAATATGAAACCATATTATTGAACCAGGTTTGACTCGGTCGAACCATATTGAACCGTGACCCAAAATATTTTCGGTTCAGCTTCCGGTCCAGTTTTAAAAACACTGGTTTCTTATGAAGATGTATTTTTTTTTTTTGGTAACTCTGGTATCTGGACAGCCACATTCCCAACTATCCCCCGTAGGGGGTCCAGCGCCCCAACGGAAGGGATGTTAAATCTGCTGTGGCCGGGGTTCGAAGTCGTGATGGCGGGCACATCAGCCGAGGTTCTTTTACCACCAGACTACGACGCCCGGTTATGAAGATGGATTTGTTTATTCATTGTTTAGGAATCTCTGCAAGCATGCAATTCAATGCACCAAATTTTTTTTCCATATCATATTATCAATCATAGATTAAGATATCTAAATAATATTCAGATATTACATTTATCGATTGTTATATTATGCAAATATCATCGAACTTGGTTAAACAGTGCCGATCTAATATTTTATAATGCCCGAAGCCAAAATTAAAAATATGCCTTTGTACATATTTATCAAAATCGTAAAACAATATTAAAAACTTAAACTTTCATAAAACTCAAATTCGATAAACTGTTTATAAAAAATTCGATAAACTGTTTATAAAAAACTAGTTATTTAAGACAACTATTATTGAAATATATATCTTATTGCATTTTTTATTGCAAAATCTATATTATTAAAACTGAAATATTTTTTGGTACTGTTTGGAAACATGAATAACAGTATAAATGTGAATTGTCTGGAAACATAGATAACATTATTTTTAGTACTTCATTTTATTTACACATTTAACTATTTCATTTACAATAAATTAACTACATTCTTTTTTTTATTTCTTTTTATTTACAGATTTTGTCACTGCATTTAAAATCAATTTTAATTAATTAATTACAATGCCAAAATTTATCTAACCAAATCGACATTCATATATTGATTATTATTAATATTGTACGAATATTAACTAAATCGTAAGTATTAAAGGAAGATAATATTTTCCTATATTACATCAAAGTGCATAAAGTTATAACTTTTTAATATAATATTATGTACAAATAAAAAAATTATTATATAAAACGTCTATATTATAAAATAATATATTCTATTCTATTTGTAAATTACAAAACATAAAAAATATACATAAATTTTTTTATAAAACCAGCGGTTTATAAATTTACACTGAACAAGATTTAAATCAAATATCCGCGTGAAAGCGTAGGTCAAATTCTAGTTATACGTTAAATTCATATAGTCAAGTCTTTTAACCATATCTATCTCAATTACTAACATAGCCAACTTATTTAAATTTTTGTGACATGGTAACCGCGAATAATTCTTATCAGCTTTAACTTCAAAAAAATTATTTTTGCTGTGGCAACCAATATTAGAATAGAGTGATAGAAACTAAATTATATAATCAAAAGACAAGAGGGCAAAGGAAAATTTTGGATAAAGGGAAAAATGTTGCAAGATTTAAAATGATAATTAGAATAAGAGGAAAACTATTTTGTACATGATTAACTATTAGTTAGAGTTTAAAATTTTAACTATAATTTAAAATATAAATTTATAATTAATTTTTGATAATATATTTAACTTTAATAATTTATAAATATTTTTGGAAATTTCAATAAACATTAGTCTAACTAATAATGCCCAATAAGTGATATTATCTGAAAAAACTTGCATGTTTATAAATACTAAAATTTTCTTTTAAAACCTTTTAATTTAGATGCCCTAATTGGTGGTTTGGTGACTTTTCCTCTGAGCAGGCCATGTTAATTACAAGGAATTATATTAACCACTGATCCAATAGCTTCATGACTTGACATTCATTTTTTAAATTTATTCATTAATAGGACTGACATATTGATGTAGATTTAGTCATTATTTACAATCCACATATTCAATGTACAGCACAAACTCTATAACCATGACTATTTTTTTATTAATAAAATAATTTTGTAACCTCTACTTTTCCATATGCTTCGGGACACATTTCGCTCAAATCGACAGTTACAAAATTCAATATTATTATTTTCTTTTGGTGTATATACCAAATGCGGATGGTTAACATATTATACTAAAAGTAATTAGTTAACCTTTGTGATTGGTATGTTACTCATCCTCGTCTTCGGGTATATAATTTTTCATATGTGAACACATTATAAATACATAAATTAGTATTTACACAATTATGTAGATCGTAAAATTCAGTCAAAGCGAAATCTATACGATATATTTTTGAGAGTAAATTTAGGTTAAATAATTAAAACAAAAATATCTCGTCGTTCACAATTTCAATTCAACACAACAAAAAAAAATTAAACAATTCATGAAAATAAAAAAATTCAACACACTCCAAAAAAAAACCAAAAAACAATTTCAAAAAAAAGTTAATCAACCAAAAACTCAAAAATCTTTCAAAAATAACAATAAAAAATTCAAAAAAAAAAAGAGAAAATGGAAAAGAAAACTTATATTAATAGAAGAATATAAATAAGAGAAAAGTACAATTAATAGTAAAAAAAGAAAGAGGAAAAAAAAAAATAAGAGAATAGTAAGAAAAAGAAAAAAAAAAAAAAAAAGTAAAAAAAGAAACTAAAAGAAAAGAGGAGAAAGAAAAAAAAAAAAAAAAAAAGAAGAAAAGAGGGTTTGAAGACAAAAAGAAAAAGAAGAGAAATAAAAAAAAAAAAAAGAAACAATTCAACATAAAACTTAAAAAGAATCCAAAAAATCACAAAAATCAAACAAAAAAAATAAAGAACAATAAAAAAAAAAAGGAAATCGGAAAGAAGAAAAAAAAGAAGAAAAATAAAAGCCCCAATCGGAGAAAGATTTCAAATAATTAAAAAATCAGTTACAGACAAAAAAATAAAAAGGTAAAAAAGAATGAAAAGAAAAAGGGAGAGGAAAGAAAAAAGAAAAAGAAAACTCGGGGGAAAAAGAGGAAAAAGAAGGAAGAGAGGAAGAGCTAAAAAAAGGAAAGGGAAAAAAAAAGAGAAAATAAAGAAAAGTTAAAAAAAAAGGGGAGAAGGAAAAAAAATAAAAAGGAAAAGAAGAAAAGTAAATTAAATAAATTACTGACAATAAAAAACCACTAAAAAATCAAAAACAAAAAGTGAATAAAAAAAAAGAAAAAAAAAAAAGAAAAAAAAGAAAAAATAAAACCTTGAATAGAGGATAATATAGAAATGAAAAAGAAGGGGTAACCCTGGAAAAGGAATGCAGAGAATAAAAAATAAAAGAAAACGATCGATGTCGGAAAAAGATCAGTAATGGAAGAAGAAAAGGAAGAGGCAGAAGATATGGGGAAAAATATAAGAAACAAGGAAAAGGAATAAAGACAACTATGGGGAAATATATATCCGAGCATTTTTCTAAGGAAAACAAGTAATTGTCTGGAAACATAGCTAAAAAGTAGAAGATTTTCACCAAAAATCTCAACATAATTCTTTTAAAAAAAATAAAAAATTTGGATAATTAAAAATAAAAAATTAAAAAGAAACAATAAATTTGATAAAACCAAAGGTCATAACACCTGAAAAAAAAAAAAAAACGAAAATTCTAATAAAATTCAAAAAAAGTCTTAAAAATAATCAAGTAAATAGAACTTATTCAAATGATGAAAACATAATAATACAAAGAATAATAAGATGGAAAATGAAGATATAAAGAATAAAATAAAATATAAAAAAGATAGAAAAGGAAAAAAAAAAGAAGAAAAGTAAAATGAAAAATGAGGAAAACTAGTAAAGAGTTAGAGTAAAATATAAAAAAAAATAAATATATGAACGAATAAAATAAAAAAATTTAATAAAAAAGTCTAACTAATAATGCCCAATAAGATTTAAAAAAAAAAATAAAAAAAAAAAAACGAAAAAAGAAAGGTGATTGAGAGATTAAAAAGAAAAATTAAAAAGAAATAGGAAAGTAAAATAAAAATTAAAAAGAAAAAAAATAAAGGAAGTGACAGATATAGATTTTATTAGACAAAAAAAGTAAAGCAAAAAAGAGGTAAAAAAAAGAATTGTAAATCATAAATTAGACACATTCAAAAAAAAAAAGTGAAGTAAAAAATCAGAAGGAAAAAAAAAGAAATGAAGTTTAGGGAATATAATTTAATGTGAAAAATCGAAATAGAATAAGAAATTAAAAAATCGAAGAAAAATTAAAAAATTAAAATAAGAGAAAAAAAAAGATAGAATTAAAAGTTAAAAAAATAAAAAACAAAGAAGATAAATCAAAAAAAAGGGTGGGTCAAAATCTAGTATTGGTGTAAACTGTGCAAATCCTAAGTGATTAATACACGTAAGAGATAGTTGATAAAAAAAATTATACAAAATGACGTTTTTAAAAGAAAACAATATTATTAAAAGAGAAAGAGTCCTAAAAAATCTATCTACGAAAGTTGTTTGGACTCTTTAATGTTTGGTCCAACCTATAATATAAAACCAAATATTATAACATGCATTTATTATAGCAACAACTGAAAACTTATTATATTTTAATAAATAACCACGATTTCTAGCAAACATTATGACGACAATTGTTATCATTTTAAATTTTAGCAACTCACATTATTTCAATCACACACAAATGTACAAGATATCTTGACTTTTAAAACATTTAATTTAAACTCTTGACTTTTAAAAACTTGATTTAAAATATATAAGATGTTTCATATGTTAATTTAGTTATACCAACATATTTCTACATTATATCAAAAGAGATAAAATGTTTCGAAACACAGGGCTCATGTTTGGATATGCGGGTCTGGGTTATCGGATCCTAAATGTTTGGCATAACTAAATATTTTAAAATCTATATATTAAGTTTGAGTCGGCTCTTTTTGGTTCTGGATTGGTTCGGACTCATAATTCAAATATCTGTAAAATAAATTTAATTTTGAATAACTACCAAGTTCAGATTGGTTTGGATATTAGAATCCAAAAAAAACAAGAAGTACCCAAAACACAAAAAAAGGATTTGAACACAAAAATCCCCAAAATCCAAACCAATACCTGAAAAATATTCATTTACTCAAAATATCCAAAATTTTACCCGTAAACCTAATCGGAGAACCCAAACACCCAAAATTTACCAACCCAAAATATATATTTTTTAAATTGAAATTTTACCCATAACCCTTAACTATAACCGAAAAACCCGAACCAGAAACTTAAAAATATCTGTAATGCCGAAAACATATATGAAATGCCCAAACATACCTAATATACACAAATCATTCTAGGTACTTTGGGTACCCAGTCGAGTCTCGGATAGGACCCAAACTAGAACAGAGATCCGCGATCCAAAAAGATATTGAATAGATACTTTGCCCATGACTCAGTCCCGAACTGCACCTATATTTTTAGGTTGGTTTCAGATTTATTTTTTCAGGTCCGACAAGCTGTAGAATCGTATGAAAAAGTTATATAAAAATATAGAGAAAAAATTTGAAATAATAATGTATAACAATATCAAAACACTAATTCATATAAAACTTTTTATAATCTAAAAAAAATCCGCGAGGATCAAAATCCGGTATAAGATTTAAATAATCATTTGCGTCAAGATCTAAACCAAAGAACCAACGTTATTCTCATGTGATCCCACATATTTTCATTTAAGTCCGCATGCTAGTAGAATTGTTTTCATTTCTTTCCATATTCGACAAATAACTATCCAATCAATAAATTGCTCTAATATACACTTCTTAACATATATGGATGTTTTTAATAAAAGTCGTCTAAAACTAAATAATTTTAGTAACACAATTAGTAAACTAAGTATCCTTTTTAATAGATTAAATATAGATTTTTAGTAAATATAGACTAGTTAAAATATTAATTAATTACTTGCTATTAGTTGACAAAAACCGTGTTAAAATAATGAAAATAAACAGTTTATAAACTCATTTCGGTTATATTTCGATTAAACCGTTTCGGTCCAGTTGCCTCACCTACCCGGCAACCCCTAAGTTGATAAAATACATACACAAACCCCTATGACTTCTCATTTTCTAATGCAACACTGTGTCAAAGATTTTTTTTTGTTCATACATAAATTCATCAAACAGTTACCCGCAAAGATGAATCTCTTGAATGCCGACTATGACTTAACAATGATCGACGCTTTCTTGAACTCCTCCTCCGATATATGGCCATTATCTCCGGCAAATCGCACCCTGGAGACTACTCTCCAACAACGGTTACACGCAGTCGTAAAAGTGACTCACGAGGCCTGGTGTTACGCCATTTTCTGGAAACCTTCGTACCACGACATCTCCGGCGAACCGGTGCTTAAATGGGGCTACGGCGTTTACAAAGGCGAAGACGAGACTGACAAGACTCGGCGGAGGAGGAAGACGAACGCGGAGGAGAAATTGCAAAGGAATAAGGTACTCCGGGAACTTAGCTCGACGATCTCCGGCGTTTCTTTTCCGGTGAAGGACGAAGATGATGACGTGGAGCTGACGGATATGGAGTGGTTTTATTTAGTTTCAATGACGTGTAGCTTTCGCAGTGGATCCGGTTTAGCGGGTAAGGCGTTTGCCACGTATAACCCGGTTTGGATTACCGGGTTAGATATGATTAATGGGTCAGGCTGTAGTCGGGCTAACCAAGGAGGGGACTTAGGGTTACAAACCATAGTTTGTATTCCCTCGGATAACGGTGTGTTGGAGCTTGGATCCACGGAGCTGATCCGAGAAAACACTGGGTTTTTTCGAAAGATCCGATTCCTTTTTAATTTCGAAGGATACAGAGATTTTTCCGGAGATATGAACTCGAGCTCCTGCCAGCTTTTCTCAAGTAAACCGAGACCAGTTTCAGTGCCGTCCCGGATATTTTAGTGGCTTAAAGCATCAAAAAAAATGTGGCCCTCGTAAAATATAATAAAATATAATTAAATTTTAGAAATACAAAAACCATAATATATCAATACAATTTTATTTTTGAAAAACAGATCTTCTAGCTTTTCTTCCTACAAATTCGTCCATAATCTTTTCGTAATCAAGTTTATCAACCATATCTTTTTCAATAGATATCATTGATAACCCATTCAACCTTTCTTGTGACATAGTAGATCGCAGATAATTCTTTATCAACTTCAGCTTAGAAAAACTTCTTTCTGCAGAAGCAACAGATACCAGGATTGTCAACAATATTCGATAAGCAATCCATGAATTCGGATAAAAATCCTCCATTCCTTTCAAAGAGTTCAATAACTCAGCTGCTCTTTTAACTTCTTCTGGTAGTACCATTCTTAAAAGTTTAAGCTCTGAACATAAATCTTCCCCATTTACATCAGAATGTTCACCATGCCTAAGAAAATCTCCAAGTCTAACACAAGATTCCATCAACTCATCATCACTAGTTGCTTTCAGCTTGTTTAAATCAAACCAAAATCCAAAAGTTTTATCATAACTTTGGAATTGTTCAAATCTTGTTTCAATAGAAACAATAGCTTGATCCATGATGTTTATGAAGTAGTCCACTTTAAATCCCTCTTCCCCAGGTAACACCATACTTTCTTCTTCATTGTCGATATCTTCATCAAAATGTCTTTTCCTTTTTCTAGTACGGTTTGGCTTTACAGAAAATGCAGGCTCAATCTCCATCTCATTTGCAATTCGTGTAGCTTCAGATTTTGCTCGCTCAAAACCTGTTTCTCTATATTCTTTCAGAAATAACACAAGTCCATTTAGTTGAGAAATAGCAACATCAATATCCATATCCTCTGACTGTAGGATCTTGCTTACTATGTTAAAAGCAGATAGAAGTTCATGCCAAATGATCATTCCAAATAAAAATTCAAACCCTCCAATTCCATGTGATTCACTCTCAGCAAGAGACTCAGCTTGACTTTTATGCATTGGATTATTACTACTTTCAGCCAAGTAAAATAAAGCCTCTCGTATTTGTAGTGTCTGAAATCTTATAGGCTTTACACTGTCTATCCGACTCTCCCATCGAGTTTGTGTTAATGGTTTGAGTGTTAGGCCATTCACCTTCTCTCTGAATATCTCCCAGTTTCTAGTTGAAGATGAAAACAGACAGTAGATTTGTTGAACAATCCCAAAGAATGACACCGCTTTTTTAGATGAAGAAGCCATATCACAAAGCGCGAGATTAAGGCTATGACATCCACATGGAGTATAACATGCTCTTGGAATAACTTCAAGCAATCTGCTTTGCACACCTTTGTATTTTCCTTTCATGTTTGCTCCATTGTCATAACCTTTTCCTCTCACATCATTAATATTCAACTTGAAATCAAACCATACCTTTCGTAGAGCGTCGAATAATCCTTTTCCTGATGTATCATTTACTTCTAAGAATGTGAGGAAAAATTCTTCAACTTTGGGAGAAGACGTCGAAGTATCCACGCATCAGACAATAAGAGCCATTTGTTCTTTACGACTAATATCAGGAGTACAATCTAGAATTACCGAAAAATACTTCGCATTCTGAATCTTCTTGATGATCATTAACTTGATTTCAGATGCAAGTAACTCTATTAACTCATTCTGAATTTTGTGACTGAGATAATGATATTGAGTTTCACCTTTTTCAAATTGCCGGAGATGTTCTATCATTACTGGATCAAATTTTGCAATCGCCTTAATCATACCCAGAAAATTTCTGTTGTTCTCATCATCAATCTTCGCATTGTCTCTACGAAAAGAAATGTTATATTTAGCAAAAGCTTCAACCAATGAAAGCAGCCTCAGCAGTACATCTCTCCAATGTCTTTTCTCCCTATTTATTTCTTCTTGCAAATGTCGATCAACAGTTTCATTCCTTTGGAGTCTCACTTCCAGCTCTGTCCATTTAGTCATGCATAAAATATGAGTATGACTAGTTTCATGACTTTTCAAACGAGAAGAAATATTCCTCCAGTCACTAAACCCGGTACTTGCCAATATAGGAAGATCTTTTTCATGGCTGAATAGCTTACAACACCAGCAAAAAAGAAGATCTTTAGATTTTGAATAAACCAGTCATCTTCTATCATGATTTTCTCCATTGCTCATTTTTCTTGTATAAGATGAATGAGAAAAACATCTATTAAATTTGTCTCTCGGAAAGTGATAATTAATTGGTAATCTGACCGGAGGACCCTTTTCAACCAAGAAATCTCTATCCCCTTTCTCAATTCTTTTCCATGTTCCAGGATCAGTAGAATCCATGTTTCCATGCTTGCATTAACGTTTCTGATATTCTTTTCTCTGGTCTCTTCCATATTCTTTTCTCTGGTCTCTTCCATATACTCAACTGCATCAGCGTTTTCCTGATTCTCATTTGTAAGCATCTCTTCTTCATCACATGCATCTTTTTTGTTTATCTCATCCTCCGTAGGCACATCCGTTTTAGAAGGTCCTGATTTTGTGACGAACTTAAGCATAGAGTTAGCTTGAGATTTGATAAACTCATCTCTTTTCTTTTTTTCCTTCCTTTTAACTGATCCATGAACATGCTTTCTAGTGCTCACTGGAGGCATTTTTCTGCAAACAACATTATTACAAAACTATTGTAAGAAACTGAATTAAAATTAATTAAATTCAGATAATAGTACAAGACAAAAAAATATAAGTACGTATTAAAAATAAGGATGACTTAACTATACAACAACATAAAAAAAAATAAGACACCAATAATAGTTCTTATTTTTAAAAGAAGAACATCGTCTCCTCTGAAACATGTTAGTTCGTAAAGACCACCTCCACAATTATAATTTATTTTAAAATTCAATTCAACATCACTTTATAACTGATTTACTAATCAAATGGTGACAATATTTAAAATCTAAACCATACAAAGTGAACAACCAATGAATAAGAAAATAATAATTAAAGAAACAGAGAACTTTAGAAATACCAAATTATCAAATCAAAATTCAATCGTACGGATGTAAACAAGTCAGTGATCAAAGAAAAATTATCTGTGTGTATTTATGAAGAGGGTCAAAGTTATTTATAGTGATGGCTGGAAAGTTTCTTTATGTTTGAAAGTGTTAAATTTCCTTTTAATTTTATTTTGATAACTATAACATAAAAATGGAAACTAACAAAAGGTTAAATTGCCTTTATTGTTTGATAACTTTTACATAAAAATATGGAAACAAATAAAAAGGACTATACACAGAATTTAAGATGTGGCCCAATTTTTTTCCTTTTTAATGTGGCCTAAAGCATTAGCTTTAGCTGCCTTATACAAGGCACGGGCCTGCCAGTTTATCCACCAATCCAAAATCATATCATATCCTCCACGGCGACTTCCTCCACGTCAACAACAGTTCGTTCGAGTTTCGCGGAAGATATTAAACTCGAGGATTCAGATCAGTTTAACATCGATGTCAAAGCGATGCTGAAGAGAAAACGTCAAAAGAAACACAAGAAGAAGCCGACACACGGTAGAGAAGAGCCAATGAACCACGTGGAAGCGGAGCGGTTGAGACCCAAGAAGCTAAACCAACGATTTTACGCGTTACGAGCGGTTGTGCCAAACATAACAGGAATGGACAAGGCGTCGTTACTTGAAGACACTGTTAGGTACATCAACGAACTGAAGTTGAACGCAGAAAACGCAGAATCGAAAAAAAATGCGGTTCAGATCCAGCTCAATAAACTTAATGAAGAGATCGCAGAGCAGAACGCAGTTTTAGAGTTTGTAGACGCGGGGAAAAGCAGTGGAGATGAAGATAGACGTGAAGGTTATGGGTCGTGACGCCATAATTAAATTGGAATCGAGTAATATATAGAAATCATTATGAATCGAGACTGATGAATGCGTTTATGGATTTGGAGGTAGAAGTGAACCACGCGAGCATCTTAGTGATGAACGATCTTATGATTCAACAAGCGACGGTGAGGACGGGGTCGAGGGTTTACAAGCAAGAGCAGCTTCGGGACTTGTTGTTGTCAAATATTAATTAGGGTTTACTTTTATGATGTTTTGAGAAATTGTAGGGTTAAATTGTAATAAAGCAAGTGTACTTGGTATCACAACTTCTCAGCCGTTTATTTAGATTTTGTGCACGTTCCGCTTCGTAATGATTATGGATATGTTTAGGTGACATCCATAGATTAACTAGCAAACTTTATTAATGGCTATAAAGAAGGAGCTGAGAGCACTATTATTGGAGTTTCTTAGTAGGATTTTTAAAGAAAATTAGGCATTTAATTAAATGAAAAACAAATTAAATTTGTATAACCGGCTCTTATTTCATGCCTTTTTTAACCGATTAGAAAGAAGTTTCTTAGTACAGGTGTCGGCCAACCAAGGAATTTTGTTTTTTTCCTTTTTTTTTTCTTTTTTTCTTTCTTTTCTCCCCTCTTCTCTCATTTCTCTCGTATTCTCTGTCGAGACAACGACCACCACAAGAAATATCGGTATTAATAGCACCCGATAAACGCTATCATATCGTTTTCATAGCGTTTCGAAGAACGCCGTGACAGCCACAGCTATAATAGACCCCCCCCCCTAGCGTAGCATTTTTCGCGTGCTGTAACAATATACAGATATATAGCGTTGGTCATGTGTTATATTATACCTATTTATAGCGATTTTTTTCGCTATTTAAATATTTTATGTGGCACTTTTCGTGTGCCATAAAATTTTGTTATGACATTTTGTTTTTTGTCATAGAATACCTTTTTGTAACTCATTTTTTTTTTGGATTTTTGAACATTTAATAGCAATTTTTTTGTGCCATTGAATATTATAATACAGCGTTTTACTTGTGCTATGACGTTTATACTCTAGGTAATACTAAATAGCTAATATTTTCTATATTGACACATTTTTCGGTTTGATTTACTAATTTTGTTTTTTTAATGGGATATATAATTGAAAAATATTGTAAAAAAAAGAAAATTAAAAATAGAATTTTTAGTATTGTAACCAGACTAGAATATGCAAAAGCACTATAATGTACCAAAAACTAAACCGGGTTTAAAATCTAAATCTAACCAAAAAAACCAAAAATATCCCTATAACTCCTTTGCACCGCCTCCTCCGCACGTCTCCCCCCTCTGCCTCTCCGCCGCCACAACCTCCATCTATGAAACTCCTCCGTCGTTGCTTATTCTTCTGCTTTCCGCCTCTTCTCTCTGTCTGCTGATGTTCTTCATCTTCTTCATCTTCTGCTTATCCCTGAAACCCAGTTTTCAAAACATAAACAGAAAAGATTCAAACTTTCATGGAAATTCTTTTAATCAACTTCATTTACCAAAAAAGAGCCGAATCAGAATCAAGAGAGAGAGAGAGAGATATTACGAGAACCTCTTCATCATCATTCACTACCTCTAAAAATGAATCAAAAGGACCAAATCGATCAAAAGGACGGACTAGAGATTACGAATCTAAACCCTAATTGGAGCCCCGATGAGGAACTTACTCGATGGCTTAGTCGATGTCAGATTCTGTTTTGATTGGAGATTCTTTGGGCTCGAGACATGAACCAACGAGGTGAGAAGTGGAGTCCTTCGTAAAATGGAGGGTTTATTCCAGAGTAGGAGAAAAGATGGAGCTACGAATTTATTGTAGGTGATTCGGGAAGTGGGTTTGGCGCTGTGATGTCGTCGGAGAAGAGGTATCGGCGGCGAGAAGGTTTGCTGGAGATGGGTCAACGAGGCGAAGGTACGAGCATAAGCTGCCATGAGTAAAGCTCAGAACTTTACAAAGAAAGGTTCGAATTCAAACGGTGTAAGACTCAACTCGACGATTCAGAGGTGGTTTCTTGATTAGAGTAGAGATTTTTCTTTCAGGTTTACGGTAGAAGATGAGAGGAGCAAGATCGAGAGAGAGAAAACCCATTAAAAAAAGAAGCAAATGTTTATGTCCCTTAGATTAAATTCATCAAGGGTTAAGATTACAAAAAGAAGTTATCCCCACTTTCTTGTATAAGCCAATAGAAAGAATCACTAGGATTGCTATTAAAAAGAAGAAGAATAACGTAAAAGGAGGTGAGATAGACGGCTGTGATATAATAACCGGTAATCCTTGCCCTTCTCGACCAATGAGAAAGAAGTTTACGGATTGACACTTACTTTTAGTGTTTCTTTTGTGTTTGATTATCATGTTGTTTGTTTTATTATTAAGTGCATAATCTATAGAAAGTAATAAATTGCAATTTAAATTTCGAGATTCTAAATAAAAGCTTAGACATGTTGAATAATTACAAGTTTTTGATGGTTATATTCTGAATAAGTATATAATTTGAGTCTTAGAATATACTTGAATCTGTGACAAAAAAAAATATATATATATATATACTTGAATTTAAATTTAAACTTTCTATTATAATTCTTTATGATTTAGGGATTTAGAGTTTTGAAAGTATAAGGGTTAGAGTTGTATATAAAGGTTTGTTATTAAGATTTAGATTTGATGTTTGTTGAATTTTTGGGAATATGGTTTGAGTTTTGGGAGTAGAGTTTGGGGGTCAGGGGATAGGATTTGGGGTTTAATACTAAAGTTCATAGTTAAGTTTCCAAAATATAGTTTAGATTCAAAGTTTAGATTTATGATATAAAGTTTAAAGTTTATATCTAAAGTTTTAAGTTTGAAGTATATTTAGAGTTTGGAGAATAAGGTTTGAGATTAAGTTTTGGGGTTTAAGGTTTATAGTTTACATTTAAAGTATATATTTTAGATTAAAGGTTTCTGCTTATAGTTTAGGATTTACAGTTTATAATTTTTTTAAAAATTATGTTTTGTTATTTCTAATTTAGTTTAAGATTTATGTTTTGGAATTTATAGATTAAATTAAAAGACTAAATTACGACTTAAATTTTAAATCTTCTAATTAATACTACCATTATGACTATTAGTTTATATAGTTGTAGTTAAGTTTAAAGTATGTGGTTTAAGGTTTGTGATAATATAATAGTGGTTAAGATAGATATTTGAAAATAAAACAAATAAAGTTATAGTTTATATAAGGAATATGGTTTAGTTTAGTAATAACCTAATAATTTATCTGTAGAGATTATATTCATGACTTTGTATATACCGTTGAATTTGGGAAGTTTGATTAGGTTGTTTAGTTTAGATTTAACTTGTATTTTAAATTTATAAATTTAAGAAATATAAATTGAAACAAATAAATTTTTTCAAATTAAATTTAAATTAAGATTAGAGTTTAATTATTATAAACGACTGAAGTTTAAAGCTTATATTTAGGGTTTAAAAACATGTTTAGGGTTTAGGGTTTTGCTTTTTTTTTTCAAACCACAAAAAACAAATTTTTTTTTTTTAATAATCTGAATGTGCTTACAAAATTTAACCGGTTCCAAATTGGTTTACAAAATTATATTGGTTTAAACATTTTGTTTACTTCTTCATTTAACGCTTGCCTTAAAACAAGTTCATCACTTTTAACCTTGGTTTGATCCAAGTCCATGAACTGAGCTCAAAATTATTCAATAAACTTATAAAACATATTTTACATAGAATCTTTTCAAGTCTTACACTTATCATCTTCACTTCCAGACACAAGCATCTTGTTAATGTTCAATGTATCTCAGACATGAAAGAAAGACTGCAACTTCACAGGCAATGTATCTATCACTCAGCAACAAGATGACAGAGAGGACCAACCATCGAATTCACCACAAGGTCACATCCTCAGACATAAAATCCAACAAACGCAAGCACAACGCCACTCTTTATACAGCTAGAAATACAAAGGAGAGAGAGAGCGAGAGAAGGAAGAACTCACTTCCCACACAATCATGGCGCCCTGGTTGATACCCCTACGTTTTTGTTGAGTGAAAATGTAAGAGCTCCTGCTCTTACCGCTGGTGATGATACGATTTGGTATATAGGCCAAGCTCTGCAGTGAGAGGATGTGGTCTGAAAACGTTCTCTTGGCCCTTTTGCTCACACAACAACCGATCCCAAGATATTGTCGAGGCACAGGCTTTTCTCCATTGCTCCAGCTGCTACACATACTCTTACTACTAGTCGAGACACAAGAGCTTTATCTACACTCTCTAGAGCCTGAGAAATAAGTGTTGTTAAGAGTATATGTATATTCCTACATAGCCATTAAACTGCAAAGCAGCTGCCTCAACTTCAGACAGAAGACATAGTCACGACCCGAAACCTCTGCTTCGTCCTAAGGTGAATGAAATGGCGATAAGATAGCTTATGATTTCAAGTCACGAACATACATAACATATAAAGAACCCTTGTCATGTCATGTAATCTTTGCAATGACATTTAGAGCCCGTGTTTTGGGACACCTCAGGAGAATAAAACAAGCATTACCAGTAAATGTTCAAGGAATAAGAAGTAGCAGACTGTGCTGATTAGTACAAGCACTACAAACTCTTGGCCCACATCTTTAGTTGTTAGTGTATGGAAAAAATAAGCCATAGACTGTGTTCATGCTTTGAGGGTTACACTCAATTGTTTTAATCTTGACTCTCTCCAATCAAGCTGAGCCAAAAGAAAAGAGTCTTACCTCAGAGGAACCAAGAACCTTCTTGCAGTAAACTACAGGAGCAGCAACCACATTCATTGTAAACCCCCTGACAGAAAAAATAAAATAAAATCAGAAACGTATTTGCCACTGAATAAATATTAAGCACCACAAAGATAGCTAGCATTTGGACCTGCAGCTACAGCACCGACATCACAGGTTACAAGAGCAAGATTAGGCTTCTCCCTGACGCCCGAAATCCAGCATACATACCAGCAGCTGTAACCCCACCAGCTACCTAAACAAACAAGAAGATTCATCTTTCAAACTTTTAACATAATCAAGAAGATCTCTCTACCTGTTTCCACGAGCCTTCAGGTAGAGATATTGGAGCTGTCTTATATGTTACCAGACGCCTCTTCTGTGGTTGTTGCCACTGTGAACACTCTCAATTCTCGCTGATGAGACGCCATAAAGCTCTGAGACATGGAAAAAAACCGAAAGTGTTAAACTTGATTGTTTATATCGGTGACCAATCACGCGCAGAGGGTAAAGGGGTTGCTCGAAAGAGAGGGATAGAGAAAGAAGAGACCTTGGAGTGAAGAAATGGGGAAGCTTGAGGACAGAGGAGTGGATATGATAACACAAATTCATCTTCTTTCTTGAGAACAATCGTCGAGCTCGAATTGTCGTAGCCAGTGGAGGAGGGAGAATGAGAGTGTGAATCTAGAGAAGATGGTGGTGAAGAGCGGCAGAGGAAGGCGGAGGAGTAATTACAGAAGGCGGACTAGGGTTCCTAAGTTTCGATTTTGAACAAGGTGACGATGGTGTTTTCGATTAGGGAAGAACCTAGTTCGTTCATCTTTTACAAAAACTAGTCTGAGGTTTACAACTGAAGCAGATGGAAGAAGAAGGTAGATCGATTCAAGTAAAAAAAAAAAAATTTGTGTCGTGAGTGAGAACAAAAAAAAAGAGCTGAAAATTGGCCAAGTGTTTTACTCTAAAATCACTTTTCAGCTAAAGTATTGGTTTTCATGTTCCCGCTTAATGAAATTTTTTACTAGCGCGATTTTAATGCTACAATAGAGTTGTGATCCGATTTTAACACTTTTGGTAGCAGTTTGTGAAATTGTGCTATCGCGAACTGCTACTGATACTCATATTTCTTGTAGTGGACGATCGCTTTTGTTCGATCGGCGTCTCCTCCGTATCGGCATCTCCTCCGTTCGATCGAATCGGCGTCTCCTCCCATCTCCTCTTTCTTCTAACCGGTTAGATCCTTCTGAGATTCACACTTTATACAATTGATTTGGTGCTGATTAGATGATGAGATTGAACCTGGATTTGATTTTTTTAAGGGAGGAGGGACATGAAGTTCGATCCATCTCGACTCAAGTTGGTAAGTCTAACCAACCTTATCTAACATGTTAGAGATAGATATCTAAAACATCATACTTTCCTCAGTTATAGATACTTGTCAACAAGCCTTTACCCAAGTTGCGTTCCAAAGGAATCCCACGATACAAAGTTCTTTTTCTGACGAATCTGAAGGTGGTATGAGGGACTCCATTGATGTATCTTCTCATAATTCAGATGTATATGGCGCATCATGTTCTTCAGACGAGTCAAATGCTCCAACAACCGTACGTTTTTTAATGATCTTCTTTCCAATTTTTAAGAAATAAAACTATAAGTCTCTTAAGTCCTTGGTTCTTACTCTATTCACAGAAAGATATTGAAGCTGAAATGAGAAGGCTGAATCATTTGTTGTATGTTTCTTCTTGTTGTTCTGTTTTGGTAATGACAAGCTGTTTCTGTTTCATGTACTGTCTTCTCATTGTTGTTCTTGTGTTTGTCTTTGGTTTCTGAGTGGAGCATTGGGAGCAGTGGGCGTGATGAAGTCATCCGTGTGTTGTGGTCTTCTGTTGTCTTGTGGTGAAGTCACATGTCACGCTTACTTTGCTGTGTTGATTGGAACAACTTGTGTTCTTGTATCACGGAATTGAGTCACGGAAATGGACATGTTTTTGTTGTTTTCTTGTTGCATTGTCTTTAAAATACAATCTTGTAATGAAAGTGTATTCTCAACAAGCCTTTGTTCTTCCTTCTTCTTATTCTTCCATTTCTCTATCAAGTTCAAAAATTCATCTAAATAATTTCAATCTTCTTAACAACTTCTCGTTATTTCAATCCTCCGAACAACTCTTGGTTCAAAACACCGAAGTCATCTTCTTTCTTTAATCAAAACACTCTTGAGAATTTTTTTTCCACCGCACCAAACTCATATTCTCTCTTTAATCACCATATATGACTTATTTCTTCTCAAAACACTTTTGAGGAATCGATCGATGATACATTTGATCAAAAATTTTTAAATCTATGTTTTAAATGTTATCTTTTAATATATTTTATTTAATAAATAATTTTATTTTAAAAAAAAAATATTTTTAATAATTTTATTTTTTTAAGTAACTCCTAATTAAGAAACTTCCAATAAAGCATAAAATCTATGGGTTTTTTAACTAAATTTCTTAACTAACTTCTATTCTTAAACTAATCACTAAAAAACCCAAATGGGGTTATAGCAATAATCATGCTCTGATACACCCTAACTAGATCAAAATCTAACCAGTGGTAAGGAATGGGATTGGTTGTGACCTGGTTGGTGTCAGAGATTTTTCTTCCGAATAATTCTTGGCCCACCACAAAACGATATCATTTCTCACCATTTTTCCCCCTTTTCCAATACATTTCATTGTTGCATAAGTCTGCAGTAAGCATACAACGCTTATTAAAAATTAGATATAGAGATCATTTAAAAAAAAAAATTATGTTCAGGACGAAACACATAATCTTTTACTGAAAACTATAATGTAATATTAATTTTGTCACAACAGTCACTTAATAATTTAATTTCAATTCTCAAGCCTGTCTAGTAGTAAACGTTTTTCATTAGAGCTAATGACACTTGGTTACAAAGACCATTTAATTTATATTGGGACAAAGTTATGATTTTGACTGTCCTGCTTTTGTGCATCAACAAACTTATTCGCTGTGCGTTCTCTGTAGCTAAGCTTTTTAAAAGAGGGAAATATAAGTAGAAAATTTTATCTTTGTTTTCTAATTAGTTTATAGATTTGATGTGTCTGTTTGTAATCTGGTCATTCGGATCATTTAGTTATATAACATGCCTTTGATATCAGGGCCGGTCCCGAGAATTTAGGGGCCCTAGACCATTTAGTAAATATTAAAAAAAAATGAGGGTTTAAATTTTTTTTTTTAATTTAGGGGCCTATTTACATACCAAAATTTTCAAAAAATTTGGGGCCATAAGGTGAATGTTTCATTAGGCTTTACCTAGGACCGACTCTGCTTGATATATATATATATATATGATATATCCACGTTGCATTATTAGAAACACATGCAAAAGCCTTATTATAATAGAAGGAGCCAGCCAATACACCTCCAAAGACAAAGACAATGTAAAAAGTGTTGTAAATAAAAAGGGAGTAAATAGATAACTATAACTTTGCTTATATATATATATATATGCTGGAGAGTAGTTAAAGATGAGAGCAAATGATTCTTTTGATTATAAACTCTTCTTCTTGTCTTACTATCTGATCGTACAAAAGAGAGAGAGGAAAGATGGTATTTATAGTGAGCAACAATATATAAAATAATAAAAACAGTGACTTGAGTCTGTAAAGAAGTGGATGATCATTGACTTTTCAATGTTTATCTTATAACACTCCTCCTTGATCATCCATCTTGTATTACGTAGTGCCTCGTTAAAAACCTAGTCATAGAAAATCCATTGGGACAAAAACCATGACAAGAAAATAATAGTACACTGCCGTAATCCCCCCCTGAGAATAGTGGACCTAGCTTTCTCGTCACAGGTCATGCAAATGCCACATTCCGATACCATAAACCTGTTTTCGGAATGTTGTAGTTGGAAGAGCCTTTGTGAGCAAATCATCTGGATTGTCACATGACGGTACATACTCGATGTCCACCTCTTTATTTTCCTCGAGTTCCCTTATGTACGAGAAATTTTTTGGAGGGATGTGTTTTGTTCTGTCGCTCTTGATGTAGCCTTCTTTGAGTTGAGCGACACAAGCCGAATTGTCTTCAAATACTTTCGTCGGCTCTTTCTCATTGACTATTCCGCTTGATTCTTGTATGTGGTGACTCATTAACCGAAGCCACACACATTCTCGACATGCTTCGTGAAGCACAATAGTTTATGTATGATTCGAAAATGTCGCAACCAGAGTTTGTTTCTGTGACCGCCAAGAGATCTCGGTTCCACCGATTGTAAAAACATAGCCGGTTTGTGATCGATCCTTATGAGGATCTGAAAAGTATCCTGCATCTGCAAAACCAACCATACCAAACTCGGGGTTTCTATAATAAATCAACCCTAAATCAACTGTACCTTGGAGAGAACTGTCATGTTCTCGACGCCATTGTAATTTCCATAAATAGGAAATGAGATGTATCTTGCAAAGACATTAGTGTCTAAAAGTATATTTAATCAAATAAGACTCGCAAGATATATAAGCTCACATATGCTTTATTACCATTAGCATCTCCAAAGTACTTATTTATATAAGATCTTACCAGGATCTTTTAAAATAACATCTCTTTTAACATATAGAGATCTATTTACCATTGGAGTACTCAAAGGAGTCGCTTTATTCATACAAAAGCGTTTCAATAACCTTTTTGTATAGTTTGATTGATGCACAAATATTCTTTCTCAGAGATGCTCTATCTGGAGCCCAAGACAAAACTTTGTGTTGCCGAGATCTTTCATTTCAAACTCCTTTTTCATATGAGTTCGAGCATCATCAACCTCCTTTTGAGTTCCAATTATGTTCAGGTCATTTACATATACAGCAATGATCACAAAACAAGATGATGATTTGTTTATAGAAACGCATGGGCATATCGCATTATTAACATATCCCTTTTTCAAGATATATTCACTTAGGCGGTTGTATCACATGCGTCCAGATTGCTATAATCCATAAAGTGATTGCTGTAACTTGACCGAACAAATCTCCCTAGATTTTTCTTTCAATGCTCCTGGCATTTTCAATCCTTCAGAGAGTTTCATATATATATCGTTATCCAACGATCCATAAAAATATGCAGTCAAAACGTCCATGAGATGCATTTCAAGATTTTTAGATGCTGTTAGGCTCATCAAAAATCTAAACGTAATTGCATCCATTACCCAGGAATACGTTTCCTCAAAATCAATTTCCGGTCTCTGAGAAAAAATTTTGGCAACTAATCAGGCTTTATATCGTGTTACTTTTCTCACAACTACCCACTTATACCCAACAAGATTTATATTCTCAGGCGTTATGACTATAGGTCCAAAGACATTCATTTTATTTAGGGAGAATAATTCAATTCGAATGGCCTTCTGCCATTCTTCCCAATCATGTCTTTAACATTCCAAAATGGACCTTGGATCGGGATCATCATTTTCATGATCAATATCTTTGGACACAGAAAATGAGAACATTCCATCAACATCTTTTATCTATTACTTTTCATCAAGGTCGTAGTTCATGGAAACCTCATACTTTTCTATTCCCTTCTCGTCATCTGGATCCATATCTTTATTTGGTTCTTCTTAAACCTTTTCATCTATGCCTTCTTTCAGACATTTTCAATATCAGGTTCTTCTGGAATATTTCCACTTATGCCTTCTTTCAGACATCTTTCAATATCAGGTTCTTCTGAAACCTTTCCACTTATGTCTTCTTTCAGACATCTTTCAATATCAGGTTCTTTCCGAACCTTTTTGCTTTGCTCAACAATTTTTTTCCGAGGATTTTTATCTTTAGAACCCGTTAGTCTCCCCCCTCTTTAACTGAACCCTAGGCTCATTCATTTTGTTACCATCAGTTTGTTCTTTAGGAAATCAACTCTTGATGGAACATCAACTCTTGATGGAACATCAACTCTTGATGGAACATTTTCAGCGGGTATATCATGTCGTATCTGTGAACCCAATTGATAACTGGTTTGCAAAATTATGCAAATACACAATTTCCTGAATTTCCAGCTCTCTTTGATTTGCAGGGGAACCAAAGTGTAACAACGACTGTATACACCATGTAATTTCTTTAGGAGTTTCTCAAATTTCTCCCCCTAACACGGGAAATTCATTCTCATTAAAATGGCAATCGGCAAACCGTGCCATAAACATATCACCAGTTACCAGTTCAAGATACCTTATATACGACTTATTCTAACTCTTCCAGAGTTTTATACTTTCCTGAGAACATCATTAATTTTATATTTTGTGTCCTGCCAGACATATCAATATATTGCATCTATTTTAATTTTTCTCCAGTGACCTTAGAACAAGCCGTTTTTCATACCTCAAGGTCATCTTTCATTTCATTCTCTAGAGAAATATATACCTTGGACTTTTGGTCCAACCATTTCTCGTTTTTCTAACGAGCTTTATATCGAATCGATGGCCAATCAATTCACTCTACCCTCATACATAGAGGTAGATTCATAAACCTTATTTATATAGCGCTTTTTTATTTATTGTCGACAATCTAATTTTTCTTTGGTTCCATCTTTTTACCCGTACTGATATGGTTAATCGAGATCTCTTTATCATCATTGATGATTTACCCAGGTACCTGACTATTATATTAACCATATCAACGGTCTCATCATGAGATTCATCCTCTATTTATATTTTTGCTCCTTTTCGAGGACTCTTTGGAACCAAATTGGTCTATCACGTCTCCAGCGTGTTATAGACTCATATATCGTCTTTTTAGGACATATTTTCTTATTGGAGCATTTTCAGCTGGAATATAAGATATCATTATTTCATCAAAATGTCTGGCAGGCATTTTGTAAATGGATTATTCTACTTTTCATTGTAATCCATTTCACATATCTCATTCCATCAGCTTATCATATGCTTCTAGCAAACTTGCGAGCATATTTTTAAGTATCCATATACTTTATCCTATGGATTGTATATGTCTTTATTACATGCACAACTGCATGTTTACTCCCGATCATGGGGATCATCTTACTTGAATTTACTTTATCAAGTTCTTTTTCGAGTGCGAACATAATTTTCTCAGTGTTCCACTCAATAGGATTCTTTAATTCTCCCCCTCGAGATGATGACATTCCATGTCTAAAATCTCGTACTGAATTCCACTCTAGAACCAATAACATATTCAATTTTCCAATTTGGGATGAATTATGTTCCAAATCCTTTAGAGTGAGATCTTTATTTGGGGCTTGCTTAAAGAAATCACATATAGTGCACTTGTTTGATGATTCATCACCCATGATAGTTTCCTTTATTTTCTTGACATGCTATATGTGAAAAACTTCTGGTTTTTCAACATTTCACAATAATGTCGATAACATTATTGGAGATGGCTATATATCAGTAAACTTCAGGTTTACCACTCATTTATACTTTTGCCATCCTTTTCTTATGCATGTCTTTTCATCGTAAGCTCCTCTAGAGCCAATAATAATTTTTATAGTAATAGATATTATACTTATTTATTTTGAGAGAGGAAAGATATTTGTTACCTTTAGTAGTCATGTACGATGACCCAATATCTGTCAGGAATGTCTATCTCCATCCTAAATCTCAAAATTTTCTTCAGAAAAATAATTCTCAAGTCACATCGATATTCTCATTTTTATTTTCCGGACCAACCAGAAAATCTAAATCATCAAGATGAGTTTTCAAGCTATGAAAAGATGGTTCGGGCTCGTAAGAGACAAAGTTTAATATACTTCATTTCTCTTTTTCTTTTTGATTCTCGATATAGATCCGCTAAATATTTGGCGTACGACAACTACGTACCCAATTTTCTTTCTGGCCGGATCTACAATAAACCTTTTATGTTTGCCTTTTATCACCCGACCACTTTCATTTTCGTGGAAGTTCTCATTATTCTCATAGGGACGGAATCTTCTTCCTCGTCCTCTTCCACGACCACGATAACGGTTTCAACCGCATCCACACCCTCGTCCTTTTCTAATAGGACCGATTTGATGGTTTAGTATCATGATTTCATTTTTTTCCAGTTTATTCGGAGGATTTACATCAACTCCGATCCTTTCTCTCAAGGATTTAATCATCAAAGATCTTCTAGATCTTTTCTCATGATACACTTCATCTTTTAAACCATCATTGAATTGGTGTAAATATCATGGTTTATCTTTTTCTCATCCTATATAGTTTTCAAAATATCAATGATCTCTCAAAGCTCATTTTCTCTCAGGTGCATCTTTGCACCCACTACCCAAGTCTTATAATTATTTCTCATAATATCAAGGGCATTTATTTTGAGATTTGTCAAATTTGACATGATAACTGTATTCATAGAATAATAATATATAAACAGAAATTTAAATACATAATTTAAATGCAGAAATTAAATGCATAAAATAAAAGCATAAACTTAAATTGCAGAAATTTAAAGAGCATAAATAAAATCGGGAGGCTTAGCCTACCACATGATCTGAGGAGTCATAGACTACCATATTGATCATTTTTACAAAGTCCGAGGAAACATGGTCTACCATTTTGACTTTTACTTATTTCAAAGTCCGAGGAGACTTAGTCTGTCATTTTTGACATTTTCTTTTTATTCACGGAGGCAAAGCCTACCACGTGTTTATCTGATCGTGAAGGCATAGTTACCATAACGATCAGTCGGGCAAAGCGTGCCTATCATCCCGAAAAATGAACAGAGAAGGCCCAGCCTTTCACTCCGAAACAATAATAAAATTTAAATAAATTAAGTATATTGAAATACATAAATTTAAACATTACCTCGGCTGGTTTAAGAACTTTTGGATTGATAAGCTGCAGTCGGTTTGAGCTTCTGGATTGATGGATTTCACCGGTATATAAGAGCTCGTGCTCAGTTGATCAGAGATTCGTGCTGATAACGTGTTGTAAATAAAAAGGGAGTAAATAGATAACTATAACTTTTCTTATAGTTATTATATATATATGCTGGGAGTAACTAGAGATGAGAGCAAATGATTCTTTTGATTATAAACTCTTCTTTTTGTCTCAGTATCTAATGGTATGAAAGAGAGATGAGTAATGATATTTATAGTGAACAATAATAAATAAAATAATAAAGACAGTAATTTGAGTCGGTAAAGAAGTGGATGATGATTGACTTTTCATGTTTATCTTATAACAAAAAGACATTTGTAAGACTCTTGGCCTGTGACAGGAGACGGATTGGAAATATCGTAGGTCCACAACATAATAATTACTTTTCTTTTTCCGAAATTTTCCAACTACTGATTATTTAGATAGAATATTTATTTTTATCACGTTTTTTTTAGAGAAATTGATTTTTTTGTCACGTTTCCATTTTAAGTTTGAGAAAGCCCACTTGAAATACAGCGAAGTTAGTTATAAGATGTATTCCAAAAACAAAAATAACTACTTCTTTTCGAAGAAAAAATAAATAAATTTGTGGTTCTTCATTTTTATGTGATTAGGGTTTTATAGTATTATTTATGTGATTTCTAATTTTTTTTTTAAATAAATGTTCGTAAAGTGGAAGTATTGAGATGATTAAATTTTAAATATTTGATTAAATATAGAACTAGTTCATATTATAAATATTTTACTGCTAACACCAAGATGTTTTCTATTCTTAGTTCAAAATTTGTATTTGTCAATACCAAATATATGCAATGTTAATAGATTATATTGATATAAACATAATAAAAAAAAGATAAGCAACGATGTATTATTTTTCTTGCTAAAAACATAGGTGATATAAAAAAATGTTGTTGCGATCCGAATATATTACTATTAGAAATTGTTAAAACTTATAATTATATTCAAATTTTATATACTTTAGAGTTGTGATGATTTATTTACTTTTTAAACAAAATATTTAGGATATATTCTCATAGGGTATTAAGAAATAAAATTTAGTTCAACATATAATACAATAGGGGGACAAATAAAATTGTGACATTTCAAGTTTGACTAATAGAATAGTCGTTTCTTGCAAAAAAAAATATGAAATATAGATAAAAATATACGAAAGTTATACATGGTTAACAATAATTGAACTAATGGGCCATGATATCTACTCTATTAACAACAAAAGGAGGTAAGTTTTGTTGTAATTCTCGGATTTGAACACCGAGATTGAAACGCTGTCGCGCTTGGCCAAACCGCATATCCCAGTTCCATTGGTGGGACACTTGTTCCGCTAATGGTAGTGTGCTTGGCTAGATACTGTGCAGCTTTTAAGAGGCTATCATGGCAGCGTCTGGCGTCGAGTCAGGCCTCACTTTGGCGACAAGGCAATTTAGTTGGTACAGTGCCTTGAGACTCTCCTTATTTCGTCTAGTTCTCAATGGACAATGAAGAGTACAAGATTTGATGGTACCCCGAGAGTCAGCTACAGCAGACGACGTCAAAGAAAGTCATGCATCCGAAGAAACGAGATTAAACCCAACATTCTTTTGGTTAATGGATTTGGTTGAGAGACAATTGAGATTCTAGAAATAGTAGAGCTAATTAGCGGAAGGCGCCGGATAAATTGGTCGATGCAAAGCAAAGGATGTAATATCAAATTTAGAACATTTTGGTGGATTCATGTTTGTAATTTCGACATTGATGCCCCTTTTGGGTTTATGAATATATATATAGTTAAAAAAGCAGTGGAACATCGTCTATAACAGGTTTAGACGAACGTGAAAACAACTGTAGATTGAGCTTAGAATGATTATTTAAAAATCATTAATTATAAATAATTAAGCGGCATCTAAATAGTTGATTTGTCAAGAGTATTGTTAACATCAATTGATTGTATAAAGAGAGATGCACTCACTGAACCATAAGTTATATTGTTAACATTGGTTGATTTTATAATTAAATTAGATAAAACACAACTATAAAATATATCAAATGACAAATAAGTTGTATTATTATAAATGTTTACTTAATAATTCAATAGAAATATGGCAAAATACCATATAGAAATATAAAAAATCATAAACCATTCTTAATTCATAAAATTAAAAAACACTCACACGGATGTACGGGGTCAAATTCTAGTTATGTTTTTTCTTTGTCAAACCGAAATTGCACAATGTTATTATATAGTTGTCTGTAGGGTACTTTAATTGTGTAGTTGCAACTGCCTCAACTATGGAGTAGTGGGAGAAACATCATTTTACCATTTCAATCAACACCTAACACTTTAAATAATAAAATTCGATTAAGTAACATCTTTAGAATTGAAACTAAGAACATGAGTAGTGGAGGTTCTTAGAGTGTGGTTTTTAGCGGAATATAAGAATCTATTTTTTAATTTTTAACTAAAAAAATTAAGAACCGGCTCTTAAAACTCTTATTTAAGAACCGGCTCTTAGCTTTTTTAGTTAAAAGTTAAGAAATTGGTTCTTATATTCCGATATGAACCCCCAACGATCATGCTCTAACTCACTTGTTCGCCACGTTAAAACTACGTGGTATTTTTTATTAGCCGGTAAAAATGGATAAAGTAGAAATTATTTAAATTTTTTTTTATTATTTCAATTAATAAATCTAATATATAACTATTTTTTGCCCTTTTTATTTCTTATTTGTTTGTGGCATCCTAATGACCGGCTTTATGTACAAGAGTGTCTTTTTCCATTGATTAGTAAAATATTAACATAAATATCATAATTACTATTATCTAATCAACAGTTTTTAGAAAAAAATTTACAAAAACATTTTTTTTGTCATCAATTTATAAAAACATTTACAAAATGCTAATGCGTTTTAAATGTTTTTTTTCTCAATGTTTTCAAATGAAATTTTTGGTAAAATATGTGCATATAAAAAAGATAAAATTAAAAATAATTGTATATAATTTATTTATTTTATTAAATAATATTAAAATTTTATGTTTGGAGCCAAAAGAGAAGGCATCTAATGTTTTTC
Source organism: Brassica napus (assembly GCF_020379485.1). NCBI lineage: Eukaryota > Viridiplantae > Streptophyta > Magnoliopsida > Brassicales > Brassicaceae > Brassica > Brassica napus. The sequence continues at coordinate 34,575,897 of NC_063450.1, forward strand.
TCTGCTACCACACGAACGTTACATACTCATCATCTCACATTCATTTTTTTCTTTCTTAAATTTTAGTGTTTGGAATGTGAAATAGTGAAAGTAGATACAGTTTCACAAGTTGAATTTATTATTAAGATAAGACAGTTTAAAGTAAATGAAAGCAAATAAATGTATCATGACCAGAAAAAAACACAATAAAAAGGTTCAGAATTTATGGACTAATAGATAAGAAAAAGTGGCACATGGGTAGTGGATGGACTCTAACTTTTCAATCACTAATAAGTCAATTTTTAAAATGGTTAACTACAATAATAGACTTCCAGAACTAAAAATATTATTTATAATGTCATTATTATAAAAAGAATGAACTTTTTAATCTTAATAATATTTTAATTAATTTTAGTTTATAATTTGAGTGTCAAGACCTTTGCTTGTTATCTCTTTTCTCACTCTTTGCAATACTCTCCGAAAAATGTAGACTAGAAGATTGTCTACCTTCTGGATTCCGAGAAGAACTGTAGTATGGGCGGTGCAGGTAGTGAGTGTTAACGATGCTTTGACTGAAATTCTGAGAAAAGAACCGCGTCTCCCTAAAGCAATCTGTGGTAGTGTTAACTCTATCAGTTTTAAGGGCACCTTCCCGACCACTGCCACTGGTAAAAAACCGGTGAATCCGGCTGGTTTTGACAAGTGAGATCGTCCCCTGAGGAAGGCTAAAACCGAATGCACATACCCAAGGCCGAGTCGTTGAGTGGCGTTGTGGGGACAATGCCTTTCTACTAGAGGTTTACCCATGCTAAGGATTTTCCAATTACTGAAGATCTGAACAGTGTTTCTCATCTAATGAGGCATTTCAAGCTGGCGGAGTGTCTTCTTCCATCTCTCTGTAACATGGCCGAGCGCGACGCTTATTTGAGAATAGCGGTTTAGCGCCAATGGAGCAGTGAGAAAATAGACAGTCTCACCACAACTCGATTTTTGGTACCGAGAAGAATTGGGTTATGTAAGCATTTTGTTTAGGCGGGATAAAGCTTTCCTAGCACTTTTTCACTATAAGACGATAAATACGATTATAAAACATTGAACTATATATTGTGTTCAATAAAACTCTCTTTTATTTCTTCTTTGTCACACCTCTAGTTCTCAGGTTCATGAAAATCTTGAAGTCCATAAACATAAGAAAAAGAAAAGGCTTTAGTCGGTGACATGTACTGGCCAGCAGGGATTGGTAATTTGAGTTGATCAGACGCAAATGACGATGGGACCACAACGTGCATCGGCCACCATGTATTTTTGGTCCAACTAACTGGTTGATTTGAAGCTGATATTAACGAATACACCATACGGCCAAATAATCGAGACATTGCTGCATCTCTTGTTTTCCAACGCCGCTATCGGCATCGCCTCTTCTCATCTCCCTTCATGCTCTCCTCAAATATGTTAGCTCGTGCTTTGTGTTTCTTTTCATTGTCTCGTAGATTTTTTTCTTTGGTTTAGTATAGGCAATGGAGGGTTTGGAGCGAACTGGTGTTCCTATTCTTCCGATTGTGAAACCTTCATCTGCAATGGAGGTTCTGGTCTCCTCTATATATCGAGTTCAAGCTTCTGGATCTGAAACTGTCTCTGTAACTAACCAGCAAATCATTGGAAAATCCAGCGCTTGCTATCATTGTCCTTCTCTTATGAATAACAAACAACTCGTCGTTCCATCAGACGGCGACATCTCATCCTCCTCCCCGGAGTTGATACATGTAAACCAGTTCACTTAGTCGTAACAATTCGTAGTAAAATAGTTGTTAATTACACTGAAACTATACTATGAATTATCATGATAATCGAGTGTTATAACCAATTAACACCGCACACGTTATTCAATAATTATTATTAAAATATAAAATTAATATAAATAAAAAATATTTAAAACATGAAATATGTGAAATATGAGAAACATAAAAGTTGAAGATAAAAAATAAAATTAATTAAGTACTAATAAGTCTAAGGTCTTCATATAGCTCGAAACTGAATTGATAGGTGAGTCGATCAAATTCCGGATGCTCCTTTGCAGTGCATTGGTGTTGAATGGTTTGGTGTCTCAACTCTCACACCCGCCCAGTCTCCGGGTTTTCCGATGCTAGCATAACTTCGAACAACCCTCCATATATTCTCCAACCGAGTCCTGGTGTCCTATTGTTCATCCTGAAGTTGTGCAATAATGTTGTTGGCCATCGTCAAATCTGCACGCAGCTGAGAATCTTTTAGTCTCGCAACAGAATAGGTGGATGTCACCTTTGGAACATAGTTGACCGAACCAGAACCAACGCTAATCATCTGTCTTGTTTTCTTTGGGACAACATTTAATAGAATTTGAAAATTTAATTAGTTAATAATAACTAATTATTATTACTAAAAATTAAATATCTGAAAATAATAATTATTTTTTACCTAATCAAAAATCTTGTCCACCTATTGCGTGGAAAGCTAGACGGGTGTGCCATCCGGAGTTTGTTGCGTCAACCGGATCTGACGCTCTTCGACCCAAACCACCACTTCGTTGTGGATCCTCTCTGATCTAGGATCCAAAAATTGTCGGAATGCGTTTAGTGTGCCTCTCTGAAGGTCGGAAAAGAGACGGTAGTTCTCCTTCCCAAGTGGCCTAAAAAAATAAAAATATTAGAAATATAGATACTCATTAATATATCTTATACAATAAAGTAGACTATGTTCTCTCCTCTTTCATCCACGTCCTCAAAGAAAGTGGGGCAAATCTCGACACATGTCGACATTCTAAGCACTCTGCGATTTTTTATTTCGGCTGTTACGTAAACGATTGTTTGAGAGTTGGGCTTTTATCTAAATGAATATGTTAGGCTCGTAATTTAGTCCATTTAGAGACCTAATCGGATTTAGAAATTAGGTTTGGTCGTCGTCTTCCTGTTTCACATGCGGCCGCGACGATGTGATTCACCATCTGAAAGCGTCGATTCCGAACTCTGTAACGTTGCTCATCGATGAAAACGTAAGATCCATTGTCTCATACTAACCCTCTAATATCCATTTTGTTATACTTTTTTCCAATAACATTACACCATCTGACTTTGTGAAATCGATTGTGTGCAGGGATACAACTGTCTGTGTTAGTCTGTTTGACTGTTTGGCTCTTGCTTTCCATAGCAAGCTCGATGGGTACAGGAGGGAGCCAAGATTTGTTCTTGCCACCGGCATCAATCCTAAGATGGTTGCGGTAAGAGATATTTGAATTCAAACATATAGTTGCCTAAACCATTTGTTCGATTCACAATATCTTATGAAACTCCCTAATTGTTATGGCAGGGAAATTATATCTAAATGGGACTTATGCAGCACATATTTACTTCTAATATGAGACTGCTGTAGGAAAAGCTGAGATTGACAGGCGAGACATTCTCCTTTGTAAATTGATTCTCTCTTTCTCACCAGTGAACCATCAATGTAAGTTTCCGACATCTCACTGTGAACTTTCGAAACTTAGATGCGTGTGGGTGTTCTTGATTCAGCTCATCAACAAGTGGGTTCCTTTGGGGTTTCTCAAATATCGGTTCTTTTTTGGGGATTTTACTACCATTCTCTTTACTTCAAAGTTGGCTTCTTTTTTGTGTTTGCAGGGAGATTGTTTTGGAACCTCCTTGTCCGAGAAGGGTCGATGGGATTAGCATTGACCCTGAGCCTAACTGGAACTTTGATAGCTTACTCTCTGAAATCGAGTCTGTTGAGAAGAATCTCAATGTATTTTCAAAGTTTCCTCAGCCTTTCACTCAGACAACCTTACGGTATATCTCTCTCTCTCTCTCTCTCTCTCTCTCTGTCTTTTGATTCAGTGTTTTAGCTCTTTATTGAGTTGTGCATTGGTCTATGATTTGTTTAGTTTAATATTTAGAAAGTAGAGAACAGCTTCTCGTGTTTTTTACATTGGCGTGTTTAAAAAGGATGGGAAGGAGAGGTGGAGGTTTTGTAATGCGTGTATCAGAAGATGAGATGTAAAGTGATGTAGATGAAGAGAGTGATGAAGAAGAAGAAGAAAAAAGATCATAGCCAAATCTGTACGAAAGGGAAACATTTTGCTTGTGATGAGCTATACTTGAGGTGATTGCCACCAACTCTCGCTTTTTTCTTTCAAAATTGTGGATGACTTCTTCAGTGTTATTCTATGATTTTTTAATCAGTTAGTTTTTGTGCATATAATGATGAATCTGATGATGAGTTTGACTGTGAACCCGAGTCCTTTCTGTTGAGTAAGATGGGTTTTGCTGAGAGTGCACTATATGAGGTGATCAACGACCACCAAACCGAAGTTAAGGTGAGGCAAATAGATACTTATTGAATGTTTGTATTTCGATTGGTATATAATAACTGAATGATAATTTGGATCGACTGGTAACAGGAAGATATTAAGAGTCAAGTATCAGTTGCTGAAACAGAAATGTTGCAAGAGATTGAAACCTTTCGCTCTGCAATAGCCCGGGTTGAAAAGTATAAAGAAACTAGAAAAGAAGTGGAGCGTAAACTTGACCTTCAGTACCAGCGAAAAGTGTAAGCTATGGTTCATATGCTGCGATTGTTTTTTCCTTCGTGTTTTGGAAAGTAATTTGTGGGTTCATCAAAATAAAATATGTCATTGTTTCCTTTGCTTTGTAAAGACAAACTGGATTTTACATTTTTTCTATCATGAATAAAAAATATTATTACTTTATTTTTTTCTTAAAGTTAAAAAATATATTACTACTCCACTGACTCTTAAATTAAACAAAGAAAAAAGGTAATACATACGTAAACCAAAAAACTGCATCTAACCCACAGTAAAAAAATTCTCAAATTCACTCACCAAGAGTAAGAAACTCATTGACATGACATCATGGACACCCCCAAATCTTAATTGACAACAACTAATAATTCAGACTCAAATGGACTACTAACTAACAGAAGAGAATGAAACAAATGGAATACATAAGAGAAATCAACGTCCGATCCCGGCGCGTAGCGCCGGAATCCCCTTAGTATTTGAATAAAAGAAATTTAACACTTACAATTTGTAGACGAAGCCCGGCATGTGACGTCTGTCCAGAAGTATGGACCATCGGTAAATGGCCCTCGGGATCTCTAGTCATACAGGCCACTGAGCACGAAGCGGCCACTTTGACCGAGTTTTGACTGAGTGAGGAGTGATCCAATAGCAGATCATGCCATCCCAAACGTCTTCGCTGATGTAGAGGGATTTCCCATCATCTCCTCTATCCTCCAATTTCTCCTTCCGGCCGGAGATGGTGTTAGCTAAGAATTTCATCGCTAAGGCGTTAAAGTTCTTCTTCACTCGCTCTTTAACACCAATAGACCAATACCATTTTTGCTACAAAAATAATTAGTCATTTAAAACATAAATATAAACTAGTTATTTAAAGCACAAATATATATATATATATTAAATGAAAAGAATATTACCATAAAATACTTGAACCACTTGGTATGAGACTCCAATTGAGATGCGCTTCGATGAAGTATCCTTTGATGGTGTCAGAAACGCTTTGCAGGATATTGTCAGCGCCAAACCTGTAAAATTAAACAAAACAATTAATTAATTAAAAAAAGTAAAAAAAAAAATTGTAAAAAAATTAATGAATTTTTTTGCCAATAGGTGTTTGGCGGTCGATCGATAATGCTTAAACCTTCTCGTGCTAGCAGTCAGAGAAGATCTTTGACGGTGTACCAAGCATACAGAGCATTTGATGGCACTATAAAATCAGGATGAACTCCTCCAACATGTGCTGGAACTGCCTCCAGAGGCGAGGAGGAGACATTTCTATGGTGGAGGAGGTTTCGTCTATGATACTCACTTAGACCGACTCTCAGGGACGACTTCAGGTGTAGATGGGTTACCCAAACTAGATGCATCATAGTAATCAATTTCCTATTAATTTGTTCCCCATATAAGTATGGTGGAGTGGTTTCCCGTACCTTCACTTTTGACTTAAACAATGTCTTTTTCCTTCGGTACGGATGGATAATGGGAAGAAACTACCGATGAAATCAAACCAATATGTCTTCCTTCAACTAAAATGTGTAAGTCCTTCCCATACAATAAGGACAAGATAACCTCTCATGGATTGTCCATCCTGATAGCATCCCCTATGCAGGAAAGTTACTGATGGTTCACAAAAGAATTGATCGCATAGTAAAATTTCTTCTCAAAAACAATCATACAAGTGCACCCATGTTGACCATAATTTCTTCAATTCTTTGTATAATAATATCAGGTGACCGCTTTTGATGATTAAGTCCAAGGATTAATATATTCATGAATATAATTTTTTTTTCATTCACATCTCTCGTTGTCTTCCGGACATTCCAAAGGACTAAATCCATATGTGCAAAGCCCAAGATAAACATTTCAAATATTTCTAGCAAAATCAGGGTGTATCAAATTCAAGTGTTTCTACGTTTTTGCATCTGAGAGATGATTGATCTCGCCATAGAGATGATTGATCTCGCCATCCGAGTGAATATGCAGTCCTCTCAGATTGATATAATCTTTCAGCCTATCTGTGTAATAGGTAAGTTTCACATCCTTTGGACGATATCCTATTCCGACCACCTCCTTGCGGTTTATATAGTGGTTTCTTGTAGATGCGACACTCCAACAGCTCTACATCTTTTCTCCGGAATACAGTTGTCGATACACATATCTATCATCTCCAAAGATAAGCTAAGATAGTAAACAAATTTCTGAATCTCATACTAAAAATCATCAGAAAATTTATCTTTTGGTACATACTCTTTAAACAACTCCGCCCATGTATTCTTACAAACTTTAGATAAATTATGATCAGTTTTGATATTCATCATCTTAGCTGCCAATGAAAATTTAGATAGATTTTTTCTACAATCTTTATAGATTGGTTTAGATTGGTTGATTCGCAACATCTAATATTTCATAAAACTTTTTAGCATCCAAGTTGGGTTCTTTTATATTATTTACTTATGTAGTAATAAGTGATTGCAGTCGGTTACAAAAAATAAAAATAAAGGAAAATTGCATAATGTTATTAAATTGTTATATGTAGGGTACTTGCTATAATTGCGTGAATGCAACCGTCGGAACTAGATCTCGTTTATTATATAAACATTTTGTTTTCAATTCTAAATCGATATATATTATAATATATATGTGTCTATCAATTTTTAAAACATAATAAGTATACAATATATCTTTTCATTGAATAAATTGTTTCAAACTTTCACATGTATTTGTATCTTCTTCAATATATATATTTTCGGATTATTGTTTCATTATTAAAATCGTAACTATATATATAAAGATTAGTAAAATATTGTTTTATTGTCATATTCAAAAATATTGTAACATTTCACAAATTTAGAAAGTTTTTTAAAAATTAAACTGTTCGCTTCATAGATTTATATTATCGAGTAAATAATTAAACATTTAGTTTTTATTTAATTTTTTAAAATAAACTATATAGTTAATTTGTTTTCATTGGTTTAAGGGCAATTCTCCTAAATAGACCATTTTCAAGTTTTGGTCACAAAAATAGATTACAAGGAGGAAAATGACCAAAATGTTTCATTTAATACGTAAAATAACACTAATACCCTAGATATAAAAAAAAAATTAAAAAAAATTAAAAAAAAAGAATTTTTTTTTTATAGTTTTAGATTATATGTTTTCAAATTTGATTTTTTTTATAAATTTTTTTTTTTGAAATTTTCTTTTTGTAATTTGAAAATAATTTTTGAAACTATTTTTAAAATTTTTATTTTCAAATTTTTAATCTTTATTTTTTATTTTATAAAATTTTAAACCTCAATCCCAAATCCCCACCCCTTAACTCTAAACCTTAAGATTTGGATTAGTTAACCCTAGGGGTATAAATGTATATTACTCTTTAATGAAACATTTTGGTCATTTTCCTCTTTGTGGTGTATTTTTGTGACCAAAACTTTTTTTATTGTTATCTTAGGGTATTTCTCTTGGTTTAAAGTAGTAAAGATTAATCATTGTTAGATAATATAATTTTTGTTATTTTAAAAAAATATTTATAATTTTAAAAGTTAATTTAAATAATTAACATATGGAGGTATAATATTACAAGTTTAAATTATATCTATTTAATTTATACTATCTATAAATCCAATGGATCATCTATTGTTTAAATCTAATTATTGATAGCCCAATAAAAATATCTGGTAGGTTCGAAATTTAAATGATAAGATTAGAGATTAAATGTAACATGACTTTTTATGAATAGGTCCATTAGATCCATTTAAAAAAAAAAATCACAAATAAATTAAATTCGTGACTTCTGTTCTAATTATAAAATAGTGGAGACCAATATTTACTTTCGGTCCTAAAATGGAAAAATTAAATTTCTGACATTTCCTTTTGTGGAGTATAATCACACAACGTGCGTTGTTACTTGTTAGCTCTCGACATACAAATAAATCTATAATTGCAATAATGAATAAAATACAAATATGAAAAATGATGACATGATTGTGAATTTTCTAACCGTGAAATGTTAAGATGGTGAAAGTTATATATAAATCCAAATCATGATTTTGTCAACACATATAAATCTAAATCAAGACAGCAATCTGAGCATCCATTGTTTTATATTGCAAATTTTTTTGACAAATTTGTAAGAGACTCCAAGCATGTTGCTTATATTGGAGAGAGCGAGATGAGGTTGTAATGGTGAGTATGTTCGTGTGGTTGCAGAAGAAAATGTCAGTTTACTTAAACCCTCTGAAATAATTCTGCAAACTTGCGTAAGTTTTTTGCATTTCCAGTTTGTTTTAAAAATGTCTAATAACTTCAACCCAAAAAGTGATGAATTGTATAATATTTTAGCATTCAAACTAGGACTAATCTCATTAATACCACTAAAAATTTTAATCACAAAATAGCATGTATTAAAAGGAGAAAAAAAAACTAAAATATCATCACCATTAATAAATCTAATATACAATTTTAATAAATAAAATAAAATATATTAAAAGAAAATAATTATTTTCACTCTATACGATAATTTTTAAATCCTAAATATTAATCTTTAAATTCTAAATCATAAACCCTAAATATATACTTGTCTTCACATTTTTTATTGAATGATTTTTGTGGTTTTTATCTTCATCTATGATTTTTGGAACGTAGATAACTAAGATAAGTTTACATCCATTAATTGGGAACTATGATAACGTGTGTGTGCGTGTGTATGCGTGTGTGTGTTGTGTGTGTGTGTTTGCAGGGGCGGAGGCAGTTAGTAAGTGGGAAGTCAGCTGACCCCACTTTAAAAAAAAAAAATTTTTGATAAAATTTGTATAATTTTTGTATTGACCCCACTTAAAAAATAAATTTGACCCATAAAAATAATTACAAAACATTAAAGACAAAATTTTATTACAACTAATATATTTTTATTTTTAAAACTTTGGATTGGTATCAATTTTAATCTTATTTTTCTATAATTCCAAAAATTTATTAAATCACTAAACATATTTTTTTTTTAATTTTAAACATTGTTAATAAATTAGTTTAAGCCCAAATTGTATTAGATTTAGACTCAAATAGTTTATAATATAGAAATATTAAAAAATAAACAAACTATAAAAAAATTAAGCTATGAGTGAGCGTCGAGTATATTTGTATTTTTTGGAGTAATATATTTGTAGTTTTTTGGTCATTTATACATTTTGCTTTTGATTTTTTTTCCGACTCTAGTACAAAAATTTTCTGACTCCGCCACTGTGTGTTTGTGTGAGTGTTGAGTGTTGAGTATTGAGTGTTGAGTGAGATGTGTGTGTGTGTGATTGAGTGTTGAGTGAGAAACAAAAATTTCTAGCAAAATTTACGTACAAAGGAATAATTATGTTAAGTTTTAAGGGTTTATCGGTGGAATAACCAAAAAGAAAAGGAAATTAGCTTTTAGAGAGAAGGGAAGAGAGAGATAGCAAAAAAAAGAGAGAGAGTGAGATTTTGGTTAGATAGTGAATTATGTTTTTTTTTTGTTATTGAGCCTAATTTCTCAAGTTTAGTTTTAATTGGTAAAAAAAAAGATATTTACAAAAAAAAACAGTTTTATTTCTCACCAACTTTCATTATTATAATTTTTGGCCTTTTGGCTTTTATGTATAATATTGTTGAACCTAGAGACATTGAAACTTTCCCGCGGATTAGAAGCTCTGAGGTAGTGTTGGGGTATATGTTAATTTACAAGAGTTACTTCTTTTTTCTAGAAAAAAGCTCTGAGGTAAGTGTTGGAGTATATATGTCGCTAGAAAAATAACGACGTCTAATGGCAGGATGGGAAATTTGCCCCTAACCATACAAAAAATATAAATACACAATCTAACCAAAAACATTCTCTCTCTTCTCATTTTTCTTTTTATCTCTTTCTTATACTTCTTACTACAAATCTAATTATTTTTTTCTTGTTATTTAGAAAATAAGTCATGATAGGATTGGTTGGTTTTATGTACTCTTGCTATCACAGTTTTCGGGTTGTTGTAAATGAAGTATTGGAGAAATACTTCTGTTATCATTACTGTCGACCAGAAGGTCCATATATGTACAAGGTATTAAACCGTCATAAGGTCATGTTTATCCTAACAAGATAAGAATAAGGATAAACACTATGTTACAGATATACATGGAATATATACTAGATAAACACATAGTCTCTGGTTGTCTTTATCATGTCCCGGATTGGGCCTGCAGTACGGGCTGGTCCATGGTCGATCATCATTTGGTTTATAACACTCCCCCTTGATCGACACATCCGGTACAGGTTCGTTGCATGCTTAATGTTGCCTCATTAAAACCTCTCCTGAAAACCCTCAAAACCAATGTGGCAAAATGGGAAACCAAGGACAGAAAAAAGAGTACAACACATGAACTCCCCCAGATGAATGCATCATTGTATTCTGGTATCCGAGTCTTCTTGAACGTTGAAGTTGCCTATGACTTGGTGAAGATGATCAGCTGGATTCTCCTTGAATGAACTTGTAAGTCTTGGACATTGGTATTAAGATGTGGTCAGGATGTACATCTTTGCTGCTGATCACTCCATGTCTTGGTTGAATTGATGGTGCTTCAAACGGTGCTCGGATGGACTTTATAATCTGCAATAAAACTTTACTTGCATGTCCTTTTTCATGTCCCACGGATTCTCTTTGGTTATATGGCTTTCCCAAAACGTGGACATTCAATATATATTGAGTCATAGACCCAGAACACATACGAACAACTTTACTTCATATCTTTCGTTCATTCGGACTTATATCTCTTCGTATGTGCCAATGGCTTTATCCATTGTAACCAATCATTCTTTATTTTCTTTTGTCGATCCATGTTGAGCTATAGACCTTGTCTATATTCGTTCATAATCATGAGTGTCTAAGGTCATACCATCAATAATTATTTGCTGCAATGAAACTCATCACACAATGAATTCGCAGTCATACACTCATGTCCTTTGTACATGGTTATCGATCTTTTCTTGCTTTAGCAATGCTTATAATCATTAAGCCACGACCAGACATCCTTCTGGTCACTATCCTGGTTTATGGTTCTCACTTAGACGTGCTGACTTAATCATACACACACACACGGCTATGATTTTTCTACAGACTTTCCATATGTAAAACATAGCCTGTTTAATCAATCGATAACTTGTATTATTGAACCTTTGAACCATTAAACCTTTTTCTCCCAGTTGGTCTTTATTATGATCACAAGGAATTATAATATTTTATGTATGGACTGACTGCACTAAGTAAATACTTAGTCTTTCATATTACTTACAGCTGCTGTATATTACAATCTATAAACAACTTAGGAACAAAGCTTGTTCTATGAGAATTTCTTTCTCATATTTCTATGGTACGTTGATACCTTTATCCAGTGATCCATTTGCTGCTTACTACACCATTATTTCTTAATTAAATATCCAGACAAAATCAAACTTGATTTTCCGTAGTAGCATCCACCATATAGGAGCATATCTCTTAATAAATTGTTCCTTGGTCCTTGTGAGTATCCTTGTGTAATCAAGCTATACTTGAACGTTATTTAGAAGGAACATGTACACACTATACCATGTGGTCATGTCCTTTAATCTCACGGAATTTCTTATCTCACAAGATCCATTCACTGGTTTCTTTCTTAGATGGCTTTTCTGTATGTACATGGTTACTACGCCCATCTGTCTTATAATTACTTTGAATTCTTTGAACACCCCACGTCCCTATATAGGTTTTATGAGTACTCTACGTGGGTTCATGATCCTCAGGTTATATCCTTCAAATCCCAAGTACTACAATCTTTTATGAGCTCTTATGTATGTAAATACATCTTTGGTGTTAACACTATTTATCTTTAGTTTCATACTGTTCCAGACATGATCTAATTAGATTTTGAAATATTATTATCCAAGACCTTTATACCTTGCAGTTTGGCGTCCCAAACTACATGGTCTGGTACCTTAGATGTGTGGTTGCGCAACCTTATTTCTCTGTCTGAACTGGTTTCTCTTATGAACTCGGATTTGTACGATTATGGGCACCTTTCATTACTTTCCGAGGTTCCTTATTATTTGGAACTTATTTGTCTATCTCTAATAGACATTGTAGCAACTTGATTGTGTCAGCTGGTATGACATAGTCTTTTTTTTCTTTTCGGGTCAGTGTGTCTGGCATATATTTCTGCTAGCTTTTATATCTTTTGATCATATTCTTTTAGAACGTCTAGATCATAATCTTTGGTCTGAGGATCTTGCCAAGACAACTATGGTTGATACCATTATATTTCTCTTTTACTCTTTACTCTTTATCAGCCTGATAACTTTCTCCTTTCAAAGTTGGATAATCAGATTACTATCTTTTGTAATCTGTGTTCTTGGCCACTTGATTAAATCATCCATGTTTGGCACAAGATACATTATAGTTTCATGGAGGAAGTCTTATTTATCTAATATATATTCCCAATCCTCATCTGAGGTTTCATCTTAAATGGCACACATATATGTGGTGGAATATTCGTATTTTCTTAAGATGGTTTGTGTATATGTCTGGTTTATGACCCTTAATCATTCAGAGGTGGGAATGTCTATGCTTACATGTATGGCCTGATGTAAATCAATATTTATATACAGAATGTCCTTAAGCTTTAGGCTGGACGTGGGTGATGTACCATTAGTGAGGACTTTAAAGCTTTCCAGCCGTGTATATTATGGTTGTAAACCATGGAATCCGAATTTATGATATGATCATGGACTGTGGGTTTTAGTCCTCTCTCCCCCTCATGAACATACTCATAATTTTGTAGTGCTTAGGACAGTGGAGCCTTAATTATTTTAGTGATTTTCCCTTTTGTGTACTTATAACACATTGTGAGATTTTATGGGATCACTTTTGTGCCTTAATTAATTTTTCATCATGTTTTGGATCAAGATGGCTAATCTGGTCATGCCATAAGTGTTTATTTCGTGGTGAACCATACTGGTTACCATGGCTTTATGCCTCTTTCATACTGATCCTTAGCATAAAATAAATCAGTAGAAAATATGGGTATAGGCATTCATAATGTTTTTAGGCGATTTTTCAAAAATCTGAAAGGAATCGTATTTTCTTTGTTCACTGGTTCAATGTAGAATGTTATAAATCTTTATAACTCAATGGGTCTGAATAATGTCGTGTCTTTTGCCATTGTCAGTACCAATTAATTGATTTTAAGTGATTGTAGGAAGGTAAAGTTGAACCTATACAATCAAGATGAAGTTATATCTATGCGAGAAATCAATCTATCAGTGAACTGACTCATTAGTCTACACCCAACAATTGATTTTATGTGATTGCAGGAAGGTAAAGTTAAACCTATACAATCAAGGTAAAGTTAAACCATGCATGAAATCAACTATCAGTGGACTGATTATCCTTTTATTAAGGTTTTATTTGTTATTTAATCAAGAATCATCAAGCAAGACCAAGCAAGATAATATATAAAAACAAAATCGTTTTTATTATTTCAATAACATAAATGAATAACAAATAAATCAAATCAGATATGAAAACATAAAATCAGAATGTCGGAAAATTATTCAATGTATAATCCGACCTCATGGTCCATGAGTGTCCACTCGGAATCCTCCTCAGATCTCTTCTTATCAAATGTGGCTTTATTAGCTTCAGGGATTTTCATCTCACTGTCTAGTACTTCATAATATATCTCCATGATGTCATTAAACCGTCTGATGTTATCCATCCTTTTCTGCTTCTTTTGCTCAATGTCTAATAAATATGAGAACAGGTCATAATAGGTGGTGAAACCTTTGGCCTGATGTGATAACAACACTTCCTCTGAATGGAATGTGTCACGAGTTTTGTTTAACAAATCCTCGTTTGTTACCAATTCACCACATAGTCTAAGACTATAGGTGATTCTCATAAGATCAGAGTGATAATTGTCCACGGATTCATAATCCTGAAACCTTAGAGCTTCCCATTTTTTTCTTGGATTCGTGCAACAAAGGCTCACAGAATCTAGAATTCAAAAATGACCAGAGATTATGAGGATCATTAACATATCCAAACTCGTCTCTTAGGTCCTCACAGAAATGGTGTCGCATAATCATTATGGCTCTGTGTCTTTGACACGCAAGGGTGTCATTGCCATACTTGATGCACTTCCCAAGTCCTCTAGACTTCAAGACGGCTGAAGTGTTTATAGCCCAATCAAGATAATTATCTCCAGAGAGATCAAGGGCTTTGTAATATGAGGGTATGAAACTCGACATCTGAAATCATTATTCAAAACAGGTCTTAATCAAGTAATCTTTTTGAAATTTTTCATGCTTCATATCAATGCCACACACGGACCAAAAGAAAAAAAAATTCTAAATGATGCATTTTCTTAAAACCATACGGTTTAAGGTGTGGATCAATGTATTATTCAGATTTAAGGTCCTCTTATTTCAAACACAAGGTTTCAAGGCCTTTAGGTATCTTAGATGGTCAGGAAAATGTTCCATATTTTCTTCATCCCATTGGATCGGATCATTTAGTATAACGATTTTTTTTTCAGTTCAGATCAGATTGCTTGAAAACTATGAATGATCTATATCCCTAACAGTCGAGATTTCATGTTCAGTATGCAATATTAGTATGCAAACAATATGCAATCAAGCAAACCATTTCAATCATGAAATCAGGTTAGGGTTTTCGAAAAATATACCATATATTTATTATTATTTTTTTCAAAAAATAATCAAATCAGAAATTATTGTGACTTAAAAAAATAAATCAGGAAGATTTGATTTATTCAAGCAATTTATTATATACTTTTCGATTTAAAAATAAATATATTTATTTTAAAAAATAAAAAAAATATTTTTTTCAATCCTAATCAAGTTCTAGTCGTTATCAATCATCAGGAAAACAAATTTCTCAGACAAGAACAGGAGGTAAAACCTCAGATTAATTTATGAAACCATGATCAGATTTTCAAAAAAAATTATGTAACATGCACTCCTTAACAGTTCTAGTTGATTCAGATCAGATAAGAACATTAAACAGGACAATAATGATAAGTTTAAGCAAGTAACAGTCGGTTTCTTTCAACATATAGCAGTCAGATTTTTTTAAAAAATTGTTTTAACTTTCAATCCTAAACAGTTCTAATGTGAAACTATCATCAGGAAAAGTTTTAAACAATTTTAAAATCAGTTTCAGATTAAGAACAAGTTCAAAACAAGTCCAGGTTCGAGATTTTAAAGTGTTTATGGTTTCTGGTTTTATTTTATTTGCAGAGACATGTTGCTAAATATAGCTACATGGCTGCGGATTGGGGTATTTAATACTTTATGGGTTTTAGATGAGTTTTTGATGATACCTGAAAACTTTTGATGGGTTGATCGGTCTATTAGTTAGAGATCTTCCTGGTTAGCTGATGGATTACTCGGAATTATTGTTTTTGTTGCTGCTTGTTGGAATAGGAGACTGGCATATGGTTGAGAGAGATTTTGGTTTCTGGAACAAATTTTCCGCCTGTATTGTAGCTGAGCGTGGGGGCGCGTCCGAACTCCGATTGATGCGGGGTTAGCGGTGTTGGCTTCGTCTCGTCAAGAGCTTTAATTTGGTATCTGGCGCGTCGTCTGGATCCACCGGAGTTGAGGGATAGAGCTGTTTGAAGTTTGTCGGGGAATTAAGGTTTTTACTGCTCGGATTTATTTCTGGTTTTTAGGGTTAGGGTTTATGAGAGCAACGTCGTCCTGATAACGTGTTGTAAATGAAGTGTTGGGGAAATACTTCTGTTATCATTACTGTCGACCAGAAGGTCCATATATATACAAGGTATTAGACCGTCATAAGGTCATGTTTATCCTAACAAGATAAGGATAAGGATGAACACTATGTTACAGATATATATGGAATATATACTAGATAAACACATAGTCTCTGGTTGTCTTTATCATGTCCCGGACTGGGCCTGCAGTACGGGCTGGTCCATGGTCGATCTTCATTTGGTTTATAACACGGGTATATTTTTTCTCTTTTTAATTTTTACTTGTTTGGAATGTGAAAGTAGATTGTCTGACATATAATGAATGTGAAAAACAGATGATTAGTTGGGGTTTAAGTGCTATAGCTGTATGTTTTTATTTATTCTGTAGCTTTTATTACTATAGTTGTAGAAGTTGTAGAAGTTGTAGTTTTTATGTGAGACCCATTAAATTATTTAAAACTAGGCCTGGGCGTTCGGGTCTTTGGGTCGGGTTCGGACCGGTTCCTTTTGGGTCCGGGTCTTTTCGGGTCCTAAATATTTAGACCCAATAGGTACTTAGAAATTTTTGGTTTGGGTTTGGGTCGGTTCTTCTCGGGTCCGGGTTGGTTCGGGTCTATAATTAAAATACCCATAAAATACATGTAATATTTCAGGTCCATATCGGGTCCGGGTCGGGTTCGGGTATTTAGGATCTGAAAATGACATGATATACCCAATTCCATCAACTTTAATTGAATATTTGTCATATATATCTAAAATTTTACAAAACAACTTAAATGAAACTATTAATAATTAAAATAAAATATTTTAAAACTCTAAATTTTACATTTTAAAGCTTTATATTACTTTAAAAATGTTAAAAAATAATAACAAATGTTGTTAACAAAAGATGTTTCAACTAAATCATAAAATAATATATATAAAATAGAACACAAAAACATCATAGTTTTAGATATATATGTTTTTAAGTCGGGTACAAATCGGTTCTTATCGGGTCGGATCTATTCGGGTCGGTTCTTTTCGTGTCCGGGTCTATTCGGGTCGGTTCCTTTTCGGTTCCGGTTCCTTCGGATAAAAAAAATTAGACCCAAAAGGTACTTGTAAATTTTCGGTCTGATTCCAATCAGGTATTTTTGGGTCGGTTCTGGTTCGGGTCTTCGGGTCCAGGTTAAAATGTCCAGGCCTACTTAAAACTAGAGAAATTGATTTAAAAACATTAAGTTGGCTACCATTTTTCAAAAATACATTCAATAAATAATATTCTAACATTTATGTTGAGGGTTAAGTAATTATTCTTTAGGATTTGGTATTGAGAAATTGCAGTTTTCACAGAATTGTTTTTGGTTTTTGAGTTCTCAAAAACTATTTTCTATCCATTCATAATTTTACCAAAGTAGATTTTCTAATGTTTAGAGAAACAAATTTTGTTTTGTTTTTTTATGACAAAGAAACTAATTTTGTTTACAGTTTTATCATTTTATACTTAAAAATCAAAATCCATATTTTATTGGTTTTTGTCTACCACAACAGATCTTTTCAAGGGAAATATCGTAAAACATTCTAAATTGGTTACTATTTTTCAAAATACACTTAATCAAAGATGATATAGTATTTAGATTTAGTGTTAATGATTATTGTTTAAGATTTAAATTTATTGGTCTGAGATATTTGAAAAGTTATCATGGACACGAAATTGCTCTTAGCTCTAGATTGTTTGGCTTTTGTTTCTTGTTTTGAATGGTTGTTGGCTCTAATTAATATCTTTCTTTGTAGGATAATCGGTTTAGTTTGGTCTTGTACATAAAAACTATTATATATGATTTTTCAATATTAATTTCTCTGGGCACCAAAAAGAACACTCCGTCCAATTTGATTTGATTACACAAAGAAATGCTTTTGAATATTGGGATTCTAAGACCATGAAACCGGACGGTTTATAACAAGTTTCGGTTCTTTTAGCAAAAAAAAAAAAAAAACAAGTTTCGGTTCTTCGAACGGTTATAAATAAATTCCGGTTTACTTTGATTAAACTTTGTTCGGTCCGAATGCTACTTAACACCGTATCATCTTATACAATAAAGGAGACTTGCCTCTCTCCTTAGAGTGCCAAGTCATTGAAGAAGGAGAGGCAAATCAGGACACGTGTCCGATTCTCTAAAAGCGATTGTAGTTCTCGATTTATAACTTTACACGATTTGTACTTGCATGTTAGGCTATTATTTAAGAGCTTAGCCCAGTAAAATAATAAACATCCGACCCACTAATAAAGTAGGTTACAAGCAAGCGTCTTCTACTTCTTCATTGTCGACGCAACCATCAAATCTTCTCCCCTCAATTCCGTCGATGGAGTAAATCAGTATCAATGGCGTGCAATTAATTCACCGTACTTTCTCCTCATCAATCTAGACTTTTCACCTCCCCCATCAACCGAATCAGCTATATATATCTTATATATATATATATATATATATATATATGTGGTCTCGACCAATGATCCCACTCCTTTGCATTCAATTGGTTTTAGTCTCTGTTTTGCATGAACTCCATCAACGGCGACTTCCCACCTTCTTCTTGCTGATTCGAAAGCTGGATGTTGACTGATAAAGAAGGCAGGGACGACGAGGATGGCTTCCTCATTGGGTTGTCTCACCGACTCACTCCCTCAACTTAACACTTCCTTTCTTCAACTCCAAGTCCGAGTTATGGATGAGAAAGTGGATGCTCGATCTATTGCTTTATGTTTCGATTTTGATCTAATCCGACTTATTTCATGGTTTCTCAGATAAGGATGAGAATTAAAAAAGCACACACCAAGACCTAAACGCTAAGGCTATCTCTCTTTGAAAACGCTATGTTCTTGCAGCAACGTCTCACCCATTAGGTATATGAAAATCCATTTTCGCTTTTGCTTAAAGCATCTAACTTGAAGCTTGGATTTTGTGGTTACCCTTCTTAGCTTTCTTAAGGTTCACACGAAAACGTAGACAAGAGCTGGTGCCGCAAGAACGGCTAGACAGACTGTGCAAGAGCTCGAATGGCTGTTTGACAAGCACAAACCTCTTACGAATCATACTATTGCGAGAACCCTACAACTAGAAGTTCCTTGAATGGCGATTACTCAGCTCTACTGCTCCAATTTGAAGGCTGGTTGTTGCAAGGACAGAGGTGTTGGGAGGCGAGGAATGTTAAGAAATCCGGCGAGCTTATGGGTGTGGATTTGGTGTTCCTCGATAAGAAGGTAAAGATCCTTGAAAGGTTTTATTGTAATTACTTTAACATCTTGCCTTTATATATAGTTTTTTTTTTTGTAAACGATTTGTTGCCTTTATATTTACCATTGAGACCAACGAGTTCATCCTTTTTTCAGCTACCTTGATCCACGGTTCTATACTTCTATTGGTGCTCATAGACTCAACACTTTCAACCACTTGCTGAGGGAAGGGGTCATCTATGAGTCGAGCAAATTCCAAAACATCAACATGAACGGCTACAGGCTTACCATCTGCAGCATCAGCAGAAACATATACATCACGCTGATATTGTACGTAGGAAGTGGATAAGTTTGAGCTTTGATAACTCGAGTTGTACATCGCTTAGTGCC
Organism: Brassica napus; assembly: GCF_020379485.1. Classification (NCBI taxonomy): domain Eukaryota; kingdom Viridiplantae; phylum Streptophyta; class Magnoliopsida; order Brassicales; family Brassicaceae; genus Brassica; species Brassica napus. The sequence continues at coordinate 34,595,813 of NC_063450.1, forward strand.
TTATGAAAGGAGATGAGCATGGAAGCAGCAAATGTGGAAGCTCTAGACGAGGCCACTGCTCTAAGAGAACGTCAGATGTATATTTTTGTATTTCATTTGACAGCCTCACTTAATAATTATTGGGCATTTAAAAGCCATGTTTGAAATTGACAGGAAATATCGGGTAGGAAATCAGAGTGCCTCCTATAAGTAACAGGGTTGCAGATATCCCTCTTGGGAAAATATGGTCACAAACCCATTTATGGATTTCCTTATCGCAGGTATTTACTTATCTTGATCACTCTCTTTCAGTTGATAAACACATACTAGCAAGAAAAAGGCTCTATGATGTGTAAAGTATGAGTCTTTTTGATGTTGTGTTCAAATTGCAGGGGATATTTTAAATGCGGTAGCAAGACAGATTGTCCTTATAGGAACCACATAGAAAGATGTTTGGAAGATCCGGCAATGCCGTAACAACATAACTTTCATTTATCATCTGTGTTCTCTCCAATGTGCATGATGATAGATGGGTCTTGATTCTGCTCCAATATTGTGTGATAAAATGATGGAAGCAGTGCTTTTAGTTCGGTGGATTTGCGCATGAGAGAGTTTACTGCTGTTGGTTGGTTTGGTTTAAGGGGTAAACGAAGGATTTGTAAAGACCTTTGTTCTTATTCCTATCAAGTTTATTTCTTTTAATGATTCGCAATTTTGTAGCAGGGTCACAAAGAAATCAAATTGAGTAAACCAAACAAAGTATATATCCAGATCATTTGATGTTTTTAATAACACGAACCAATTGGTTTAAAACTAAATTAAAAAACACACACACTGAGAAACCAATGTAGCTTTATTAGTTAAGAATAAGACTAAGTGTTTTCCTGCACCAAGTAAGGAATTTTTTAAATATAACTTATATTTAAAAATAAATTTTATTAAATATTATAGATTTTACTATTTTTTACTAATATTTAATATATATTTGATATATATTAAATAAATTTGTATCAAACTAATAAAATGATATAAAATTGTATAATTATAAAAAATTTGGCCTAAACAATATTTATAAAATTTGTAGATATATAAAAAACTAATGATCTTACGATTAGATATTTAAATTTTTTTAAAGTTGTAGAAATTTTTTAAAACTTTAGTAATACAAAATAATAATATTTTGAAATTTGAAATGTTATATTTGAATATATTTATTTTATAGATGATGTATGAGTTATTACCGTATTTAAAAAAAGTTTACCAAAAAGAAATATCAATATTGAATGTAATATATGAATTATTATCATATTCTAATAAATTTGCCAAAAATATAAATCAACATTAAATGAAATTATCCACGTCATATTTTTTCTAGAAGCCATGTCATCAATTTCAGTAATCATGTCATATTTGTTTTGTTAAATTGATTATAAAAAGGATATGTGGCAAAATCAGTTCGCAAATATAGTCGGGGGATATTAATGATATAAAAATATTGTCACTAGGTAATTCAAACTTTCGAGAACCCCTATAATCACCTCCATCCGTAAACGAAACCATAGCTTCCGTTAAGACAAAAATTCAAAAACAGTTAAAAATTTTGCGACTGCAATGAATAGTTAATTAATTCTCAAACATCATAACCAAACTTCGCCCATCCCAATTATATTGAATCAACATATTATCATAACATTCTTACCAGGTAAATCACCTTTTAACTGCTTCAATACAAATTAACGAATAATATGTGATCAAAATGGATGTTGAATACTACAAACAAAATACAGTCACGAACTGATCTTTTCATGCTTCACTTAATACGAGTATGTGGAGAGTGTGGCTGCAATATCAAAAACACACTACAACAAACATATCAACTCTGCAGCTATGTTCGTGTATACCACAGACACGAACGTTATACTAAAAACAATCTAATTCAAGCCAATTTTCACACCTCAAGCTCTAGCCGCCGACCAATTTTACATCGTCTCCAATACAAGCATAACGGCCAACCCCACATCAACATGGGTTCAGAGAAACTAACACTGTGGATTTGACTTTTCTAAGTACCCAACAAACATAACCCAAAACAAACAACTACTCCAACAACTTACTAATAAAAAGAGATAAATGGGTTTCAAAGCCACCACCATGGACACTTAACATAACTCGAATGCACAATGGTAACTTTAACTGCAGTTCGGCCCACACCGACATATACGGTCATATAAAACATTAACGATCAAACCAACAACAAATTCCAATGTCACAAGACATCTTACAACCAAATCATGGACATCCCCACCTAGCAATCTAAGATTAGTGATCGTACACTCATGACAACACTATAAAGAAATAAAGTTTTATCACGTACCCAAGCATCACAGACACAACAAAAACCAATCACTCACAACAAAGACGTACACAAATAGACACCATATATAGACCATACGAAAAGATGACATCCCGCACTCCGCGCGGGCACACCCCTAGTTGTTTATAAAAGACGCAACCCATATATGACTTCTGATTTTCTCATGTAACACTGTTTCTAATACTTACTTTGTTCAAACATCAAACACCATTTATCTTACCGGCAACAATGAATCTCCTGAACTCCGATGATGCCTTATTAATGATTAACACTTTATTGAACTCCTCCGATTTGTGGCCATTAGATCCGGCGAATCTCAGCCAGCTGCCACTAGCTCCGACGGCCATTAACTCCTCCTCCGATTTGTGGTCATATGTTCCGGCGAATTTCGGCCAGATCCAGTACGAGGAAAGCAACATTTCAGCCAGCGCCGTAAAGCTCGAGGACTCAGCTCACTTTAACATTGATGCCAAAACGACGCCGGAAAAGAAACGCGGGAGAAGACCGACGCACGGTAGAGAAGAGCCGATGAACCACGTGGAAGCCGAGCGGTTGAGACGCGAGAAGCTAAACCAGCGGTTCTACGCGTTACGAGCGCTTCTGCCAAACGTAACGAAAAGGGAAAAGGCGTCGATACTTGAAGACACGGTTACGTACATTAACGAACTGAAAGTAAACGCGGAAAACGCTGAATCGGAGAAAAACGCGTTTGAGATCCAGCTCAACGAACTCAAGGAAAAGATCGCAGGAAGGAGAAACGGGAGTTCTAGCGTTTGTGGCGGCGGGGAAAAGACGCCGGAGATTGAGGTGAAGATCGACGTGAAGGTTATGGATCGTGATGCGCTGATTAGACTGGAGTCGAGCAAGAACAACCATCCTGGAGCGAGACTAATGAATGCGTTTATGGATTTGGAGGTAGAAGTGAATCACGCGAGCATCTCGGTGATGAACAATCTCATGATTCAACAAGTGACGGTGAAGATGGGGTCGAGGGTTTACAAGCAAGAGCAGCTCCGGGACTTGTTGTTGTCGAAGGTTAATTAGCGATTAATTTTGGGATTTGTTGAGGTTTATGAGGTTCAACTTGTAATTAAGCAATTGTACTTTGTTTGTCTCATCATGCTTCCCAGCCGTTTGGATTAGATTTTGTGTACGTCCCCTTGGTAATGATATGGATATGGATATGGATATGTATACGTGGTACTCATAGATTCACTAGTAAGCCCCCATAAAGAAGGATAAGCCATAGCTAACTAAAAATCTAACCGCTGGTGAAAAATGAATTGGTTGCGACGTGGTTGGTGTCGGAGATTCTTCTTCCGAATAATTCTTGGCCCACCATAACAGGATGTCGCTTCATCATTTTTAATGGTTTTTACTATATCAACAAATATGGAGCCAATAAACCCCAAATGAAATCTAAAAAGGCATCTGTAAAAATCTTGGCCTGTGGTAGGGTGACAGGTCGGAGATATGATAGGCCAACAACACATTTTTAAATTTTTTTCCTTTTTTTCCGAGAGAAAGTTTTTTTTTTTTTTTTGTTCAACCTTCGAGAGAATAGTTTGCTGATAGAACGTCGTCAGTCACCTATATTTAACAACTTCTTAGGCTTAGTTAGAAGTAAAGCTACAAAGTAAGATTTGTATACGTACACTTGAACATATGGCAAATGACTTAAGGAAGAAGGAGAGATGTGGGACTTGGCTCAAAAGGATGAGAGCCGGATGGAATGGAAGTGAAAGGTATACTCTTTGTATCTAAGTTAACTATCTGTACTTAATTTCAGTTTGTGCCTTTGGTTAGGTGAAAGATTAGTTTAGGCGATTATTGGCGTAAACCAATACACATGTCTCTGTTATGGACGTGTGTAAGAAAGTCTGTAAAACGGCTAAATTATAAAGTCATTTTCACTTATAATCCTAATAGATTTTTTTTATAGAAAATGTAATCCTTTTTTTTTGAGCAACCGAAAATGTAATCCTAATAGTTGATTGTAAGAGAAATGCACATATTGGACCGTCATGAGATTTCAGGAACTATAGACAATTTAGTTAAAAAAAATGGAGGGGATTGGCTGGGTTTTGTCTATCTACTTTAACTTTATTTTTTTCTAAATCATTAAACTTTACCAATCATGCTTTAGCTTTACTTTTCAAAACTAAAGCCTACATTAAATTTCTATTAATTTTTAACAATCATGCTTTAGATTTATTTTTAAAGGTACAGCAAAAAACATAAAGCAAACTTTTTCTTATGTATTTTAGTTAAAAAACCTACATCTTTCATTTATAAGCTATAGAAACTGTAGAATAAAAAAATATCTATAATATTAAATAAATAAGATAATCATAATAAAAAAACATCTATAAATATTTTAGTCTAATTTTGGGTGCTTTTAAATTATTGAAATATTTTAAATAATATAAATATTATTTACATATCACATTTTAAATAACAATAAACTTTGATAATTAAAAAAAATATTAATATAAATTATTTTAAGTGATAAAAATAATAATTATTTTATATATACATCACATATTTTACATATTTTATTTTAAAATATCTGCAGCCTATAGCTTACAGCTAAACAAATTTAAGTACAGCAAAACTCTCTGCAAAAATAATCAACAGTAGCAACTTTACAGCTACAACCAATTTATCTACAGCTAAACTTTTACAGTTAAAATTCTACGGCCACAATCGAATCAATCATCACCAATATCTTACGGTTTAAAGATTTATTTTGATGCGTGGCTGTGTGCTAATGCTATCTTTTAAAGTTTTAAGGGATTCTAGACCACCGTTTTATTTTGTAAAGAAAGTTTATATTCGAGTTTTAGTTGTTTTAGTGGATTGTTGGAAATTACTAGTTCTGAAGTAGCTATCTGACACTGAAAAGTAGGGGTGGACACTTCGGTTATTTTCTTGGTTCGGTTTGGGTTCGGTTCGGTTTGGTTAGTTCGGTTCTATTATTTCTCCAACTGAAATAAACCATAGTTAGTTTGGTTTGGTTCGGTTCAGTTTGTGTTTGGTTCGGTTTATATTTGGTTCGGTTGGGTTTTGGATCAGTTTAGTTAGCCTTCTTAGTTAGGTTTTTCTTAGTTTATTTTTAAGAGAAATTATGTTTTAAAACATAAATTATGTAAACGTAAACTATGTGAACTAAATTCAATATAAAACTAAAACAAAAACCTTCTAAAAGTCACAAAAAGTATATAAGAATTAAAACAAATGAAATTTTACTAAAATAAAAAAACCAACATCATTAGTAATGTCTCTTATATCTTTATTTAAAAGCTTGCAATGAATGATCTTCCATGTGACGCCGTGGAGAAGAACTTTTGTTTTTAATAAAATTTGTTTTAGGTTTTATATAAAAATATAAAAATTCAGACTTTTCTATTTTTTAAATCAAATATTTTAATGATTACATATTCGGTTAGAAGAATATATGTTAATTAATGAAAAATGGAAAATATGTGGTTTGGTATTAGAATTTTAGTATATTGGTATTACTAATATTTTTAATTTAAATAATTACAAAAACACACCGGTTTCTCGGTTCGGTTCGGTTTAAAACCGAACCATACTAAACCATTCGGGTTAGGAAAATCTTCAACTGAATGGTTTGAAATAGACTTTGGTTCGGTTTGAATCGGTTTCGGTTCGGTTGGTTCGGTTTGACTCGGTTCGGTTAGGTTTTTTTCACCCTTACTGAAAAGTGAATTCTGAATGAACGATATCTCATGTTTTATTTTTTTTCAATTTCTTCTTTTATGTTTTCGATTTATCACAAGTATCATAGTTCTCAGGTTGGATATGAATAGTATCACTGGATAAATAATTAACTCTCAGAGGATCCTTATGGTCCTATCAATAGGAAGATAATTCAAAAACTACTCTCCCTAAAAGATTATCTTTTATCCCGACACTACCGTCCATAATAACATACTAAGGTATTGATCCTTTGATGAGGTCTTTCATTCATCCACCAACTAAGTTTCCAATAAATATCTCCTTTTGATTGCTACAGAGTTTCTGAAAGAAAAATCTGTCATCACCAACGAAAAGTCGGTCTAATCTCTAATGGCTAAAGCTCTTATATCCCCTATATATTATTTGAGAAGCATTACATGTCATGTCCCCGTTCCTGGAACTTGACACAGGGTCTATACGTTTCAACAGAAACGGAACTGCTTTGGTTCAGATCATGGGAATTGATCGTGAACAAGCTGTAATGAAGTAAATGATCAGGATGGATCATGAGAAACCTAATTCTAGGTCTGGAAATAGACCAAGGGACTTAGTAAGATTGAATAAGATGAAGAGAAGAAGCTGTACTGAGTGTTCAAGTGTTAAACAGTGACCGGGCCTTGTGGACGACCCATGGGTACCGATGGGCCGGTGGGCTCTTGTGGTTGAACCATGGGCGTGGGCAATCACTTTGGGCTTGTTTTAGACATGTCCAGGGGTGGTTTGGAAGGCCCAGGACGTGAATTTAAAAAAGAAGAATAACCGCCACGGGCAGTTACTTGGTGGCGGTTATGGGAAAAACTGCCCCTTTTGGTACCTTTTTGGTAACTGCTCGTCCAGGCAGTTAGGGGGGAGGTTATGACCGAATTCTTCTTCATTTTTCTGGTCTCTGGTCGAAAATATCATTACAGAGAAGATAGAAAACTCAGACAAACTTCCAGAGGGAAAAGAGAGGCAAACCGACGGTTGGACGATCTGATCCGTGGTGGTTCCTGGTTGTTTCCGGTGGAGTTTGTTTGTGAGATCAAGAGGATGGATACTAGGCACGCCAGGGCTTCCTTCTACACCCTGAAATACAAAGAATCCATAGAAAAATACAGAGAGTTGGTCGGATTCCCAATCCAAGACCCATGGTGGTGTGAAGGCCATTAAGAGACAGTTTTGGGGCAGATCAAGGGGGAAGTTGAGAACGACCCTCTGAACGGTTTTGATCATTGTTGACAACACCCAAAGCCTTATCTGGAGCCTGTGAACGCACGCAAATGGTGAGGAAAGGAGGGAGTTGGCCGGAATCCATTCCCAAGGGCCAAAGCTGCCTTAAAGGGAGATTGGTGTGGAAAGCAGTTTCATGGGGAACAAAGAGGGAAGTGATGCACGACCTTTGGATGGTGATTGATCATGGATGATCATGTCTAAGGCTTCCTCTGTGTCTTGGGAACACACACAATTGGTTAGGAGAGAAGGGGGAAGGCTTGACTCCACTCTCAAAGGCATGAACAGCCTTGAAGATGGATGCAGTATAAAAACTGGTTTCATGGAAGTTCCATGGAAGGAGTGATGGGCACGAACCATGGTTAGATCTTACCAATACTGGAAGTATGTGATAAGGGTTTGATGAAGGCGTGCTAGGAGGAGCATGGACGCCCCTGATGAGGTAACAGGTGGGGACTGCAGACCATTGGACATAGTCTGGTACACTATGGGCTGATCTGGTCCTGCAGTTACACCTTACTCTGTTTTATGATTATTAATCATATTATTTCTTCTTCTTATGATTGAGATTGATGATTAGACATAGTAGCACTGAACCATAGCTTGGCCGGTTCAGAAGAACCCTCCATGGCCTTGGTTTGGCAGCTAAGTCCGGATCTCCTACTTCTTGATGGATTTATGGCGATCTGACTTTGGAATCCTCTTAGTGGTGAATTATCATGAATTATCATGGTATTTGGGGATTTTTATCTGATTGATTTCGAGATGGTCAAGGTGGCCGGTGGGGCTGTTCTAGGTCGAGATCCATAGGATCGAGATTGGTTCTTGGAATTCTGACTTGACCATTCTCTTAGTTAAGATTTATCATGAATTATCATGAATCCTAGTGAGTTTTTAGGGATTGATTTAGAGATGGTCCCTTGGGCCGGTTTGGCTGATCTTGGCCGAGATCTATGGGATGGAGGCCGGTTCTGGGAAATCTGATTGGACCATTCTCTTAGTTATGATTTATCATGAATTTTCATGAATTTTAATTGATTTTTGGAGCAGGTTTGCTTGCGGTCGAAATTGCACCTGAGGGCATATTGGGGTCAGATCCTTGTGTTAGGATATCTGATCATATGTTTGTGTGCTGGAACATATTGTCACTTATGATATTGATCATAAGGAATTGCTGGTTATCAACCTTGGCGTTGGTAAGGCAGGCCGTGTGTGACCTGATCATGGGCAAGGATGGATGACCTGATCCTTGGATGATGGATCAAGGTGTCTGATCTAATTGATCAAAGGATGCACCGGTGGTAAGAGCAACACTAATCAGGTTCAGTGGGACATGGTTCCATGACTGATTAGGAAGTATGGAGACTCATCAGTTCTGAGTCATGTGGGGTGGTTGGTTGATTGACTAAGGATCTGATGGGCATTGTTAGTCCATGAGCTGGACTTGGTATCATAAGTTGATAAGGCAAAAAGGATGTGGGACAGTGCATGAGCCGGTAAGGGCCAGATGCATGTCCTTAGCTGTTTGAAGACTTCTCAAGGGTTACTTATGTCTGTGGGGATGGTTGGCTGAATGACTAAGTACCCAAGGGAAGAGTTTATGCAGGTATAAGGGAGTTGGACGAGTGGATGGGGAGCTGGGCAAAGCTACCTCGCAGCTCGATCAGCTGGAACGGAGCAGCAAACCTCAAGTGAAGTGGTTCAGCTCTACTAACTGGGTGAGCTAGCTAATACAGCTAAGTCAGCTGGGACAATGAGCTAACAAGCTCTGGGAATGTGGCAAGGGTATGATCTGTCAATGTTGCATAGATCTAGATAGAATGGCTTAGGGGAACGGAACCTCTGATTGTATGACTTGGTCTAGGTTCAGGATCGACCTTGGAGCTAGCTGGCAGTTGCGTTTACTGACCAGTAGCTGAGGAGATCTGACCAGACAAGTGTTAGATTGGATTTAGTCCAATGGTTAAGTAGATACTATTCCGCTGCGTATGTGTTGTATTGATCTAAGCTAGGAAAGACTATGGTAGTCTTGAGCTAAGATATGAGTTAGCCCTCGCCTATGGGCGATGTTTTAAATAAAGGGCAAAAATTTTTAGAGGTTCGGTCCGGGTATGGACTGAGCGACGTGAGGCATCGACCGCGGCCTAGTAGGCCGGGATCGGGTCTTACATTACAACTTCTTTTTGTAGCCACATGTCATCGCTATGATGATTCTTAGAATCATTAGAAAATATTTCGGTCTATAATTACATAATAAGCTATTTATTAAACTAACAATAATTTCATCATTAATGTATTTTACCTTTAAATAAAATTTACCCAATTGCCTAATGTGAGTAAATTATATACGGCAATTAATGATTTTGAATAATAAAGATTTGATAAAAATTAGTGTATCTTCTATAATATTTGTTTAATTTTAAACTATTAAATAAATTAAACAACCACAATAACCATATAATAAAAATTTAGATTTTCCTGTATATGTTATATTTTGAATTTTAAAAAACACGTATAAATTACTAAAACTGTTAAAAGTCTCACATTCAAATTTTCTGATCCGTTCAAAAATTTTGTCATGTCAAAATACAAATGATTACAAAATTCTATAAGTAAAAAACCTAATTTAATTAATTATTAAAATTAATATATATATATATATATATATATATCATTTTAAATTAAACTATAAACCATATAAAATACATAAATATTTTAGTTTCAAAATTTATTTTGAACAATTTTTTTGATAAAAGTTTTGAGCGAACATTGACAATTATTTTTTTAAAAAATATAAGTTACTAAAACCATTAATTCCACAATGAAAATTTTGTTATCAGTAATTTAAATTTTTTTTTTTGATGAAATGTTAAATTTATTGATCATCTTGGAAGAAATGTTATGTATATCTATAAGGAATTTGCTAACTGAACCTTATTAAAGAATCAACAAATTAGGAAAGCCTATGAAAAACTATAGATCACTTCTTTGCAAGAGCTCCAAACCGTAGATCACTGCTGGTGGGAGTGAGCTTCAAACTATCTGCACATAAGTCCTTTCAACTTCGGCATGAGGAAATAATGGGTAATTTAAATTTTTTTCTATAAAAGATACAAATGATAAAAAAAAACTATATGAGTAGAAATCATAATTTAATAGACATTAATATTAAAAATATACTAAAATATATACTATGTATGTTAGTATCATTTAAATTTAATTACATATCCTAATCAAATATAAGAAAATATTTTTTGGATTAATAAAATTGAATTATATGTTCGCACTAATTTAATTATATATTTAATAGTTACTGACTTTTAATTATTTAATATATATTTATTATTTCACAATATGTAAATATATTTAATACATATAATATTTTTTATATATAATATTCATTTCGTGCAAGGCACATATCTTAACCTAGTCACCCATTAATGTTTTTAAAATATCAAATGTTCAATTTTCTGTGATAGGTTTGCTCTCCTAAAAAGGCTAATTTAACATGATATATATATATATATTATAAACGTGAAGAAAATAACGTCAAAATAATACGCACCGAAACTTGATATTTTGCGTTATGTGGAGCCCACCGTCACTATACATGCACATTAACTTTCTCTTTTTCACTTCTATATAAACGATCGTTTCGATCAATTGTAATACACCATCATTTCTTCCCCTTATAACACATTATCTTTTGTTATCAGTGTTATCTTCTTTCCGCGGGTATAAAATTTTGCCCTTATTTAAAATTTCTCGATACTATAAAATTATAAGTTATTTTATAACAGGTTATCAACACGATTACTCTGCGATTTGGTAAAATTTATATGTATCATATTTACTCTGCTATAATGGCCGGTGTACCGCCTATATTATTATTAATAATTTTATAGTGGCTGTTTTAATTATTATTATTTATCTATCTTAATGCGGGCAGTATGTCGCCTCGTTAATAAACCTTGATTGCTAATTACACTATAATTATTGGCTTGGCTGTGCCGCCGCATAATTTATTTAATGTTATAATTTTTATATCATCATAATATGATTGATATTTGTTTGTTTATTATAATATGGTTATTATATAAATGTTTGGTCATCTATATAAAATATTATGAAATTTACGGAATTTGGTTGACTGATTATTACAGTATTTTCAGATTGATTTTCGATTCATACGATTTAATCCCAACGGTCACAAAGAAATTTTTTTAAAATTTTTACCCTTTTCAAACGGTTATGAACATTGTTTTTTCATCTATAAATACACTCATACTTCACTCATTTACTTTATCCAAAACATTTCATCTTCTCTCAAATATTTTCAAATCGCTCCATTCCGGTTTTCCATTGCAAGAAAGATGATTCGCATATTTTTGGTTGTATGTGCAATTCTAATTTTTGCTTCTATGTACGGTCTTTTTATTGAAGAATTTGCTCCTGAAGAATTTACGCTTAATGTTGGTTTACTTTTCTATGCGTTGTTTCTCCTTGTAATTGCGTGTATTATTAATATAAATGGTTCGTTTTAAAATTACAAAATTCTAATAAAATATATTATTTTATGTTTTAGAAATACAAATGACAAACATCGAGAAACTTCAGTTTCCGGCTCTGAAAATAACTGGCGAAAATTACATCAGATTGGTCACAAATGTGAAACCTTACCTTGTAATGAAAAAGATAACCGAAACGATTAAAATCGGTAACAAATCGCCGCCCGAGCATATAGCCGAAGCGATAATCTTCCTGAAGAAGCATTTAGATGAGAATCTAACGCACGACTATGCAAGCGTAGAAGACCCAGCTGAACTGTGGCAAGCTTTAAAAGAAAGGTTCGATAACCAGAGAAAAGTCAACTTCCCTCACGCTCTAGAAGAGTGAAAAAATCTGAGGTTCCAAGATTTTCAAAAGGTTGAGGATTACAATTCCGTTGTCCTGAGGATAGTTTCACTCCTGAAATATTGTGGTAATCATGTCTCTGAGGCAGAAAAGATGAATAAAACGTACAACACTTTCCACAAACAGTTTCACTTCCTGCCCGAAATTTACAGAAAATGCGGGTACATGAGATTTTCTGAATTGATGGTTGCGCTCATGTTGGCTGAAAAGAACAATGAGTTCCTGATCAAAAACCACAATTCCCAACCTACGGGAGCCAAAGCATTTCCTGAAGTAAATTCTACGGCGATAGAATATTCGGAAAGGAGAAACCAGACCAACCGAGGTCATGGTCGCCGTTTCAACAACAAACGTGGAAAAACTTACAATCCAAAATGGAAGGGATCTAACAAGTGGGTTAGATCCGGAAAAGTTTCTAAGGGTAAAGAAACTCAAGAGGATACCACCCAGAAGCGTGAGACAGTGTGTTACAGAAGTGGCTGTAAAGGACATTGGTCTCGTACCTGTCGTACTCCTCCACATTTCTGTAAGTTATATCAAGAGTCTACGAAAGGCAAAGCTAAAGAAGTGAACCTCACTGAAAACTTTGAAGGGACATCGTACCTCGATGCCTCCGACTTCGCTAATGAGCTGGATTAGATTACTCCTGAAGAGAACCGAAATGCCTATAATAAGACTATTGAATAGTTTTCAGTATTCTCATGTATAATTATTACATTTTATGTCTTAATTGAATAATGATGTTTTAACGTCACTTTAATGAATAATTATTGTGTGTTTCCTTATATGATTATTATATGAATGAATTTTATGTTTTCTTTTATTAATATTTATGACACTTTCAGAAATGGATCAAAATGCTAATGGATCAAAATCCAAGAAACGGATTCGAGAAATATGTATACCAGATAGTGGAACAACGCACACTATTCTGAGACAAAAGATATATTTCTCTGATATAAAACCAACAAGAATTGTCGTCAATACAATATCAGGTCCTGCAGACGTGATTGAAGGAACTGGTAAAGCAAACTTTACGTTGCCGAATGGAACAAAATTTTCTATAAATAATGCTTTATATTCTCCGAGCTCTAAAAGGAACTGGTTGAGTTTTAAAGACATATATCTTCACGGATATGATACTCAGTCTGCAACTGAGGATGGAAAGAAATACATGTATGTAACTTCTGAGAAATGTGGCAGAAAAGACATATTGGAAAAGTTTTCAGAACTTCCTTCGGGGCTACACCATACTTATATCGATGAGATCGAATCAAATCTTGTAGTAAAATGGAACCCAAAAGAGTTCACATCATGGCATGATCACCTCGGCCATCCATGCACTACAATGATGCGTAAAATCATAGAAAGTTCACATGGTGATTCACTGAAAATCCAGGAGATTTCTCAAGGGAATAAAATGACATGTGTTGCATGTTCTCTAGGAAAATTGATCGTAAGGCCATCACCAACCAAAATCGATAAAGAATCACCAAAGTTCCTTGAAAGAATTCAAGGCGATATATGTGGACCTATACACCCACCTTGTGGAGCATTCCACTATTTTATGGTATTAATTGACGCATCCAATAGATGGTCACAAGTTTGTCTATTATCATCTCAAAATGTGGCATTTGCGAGATTTCTAACTCAGATAATCAAACTGCGAGCATAGTTTCCTGATTATACTATTAAAAGAGTTAGACTAGACAACGCTCGTGAATTCACATTCCAAGCATTCAATGACTATTGTATGGTAACGAGAATTGAAGTTGAACATTCGGTTGCTCATGTTCATACGCATAATGGTTTGGCTGAATCTTTAATTAAGCGTCTGCAATTGATTGCAAGACCATTGATCATGAGATCAAAACTTCCAACCTCTATATGGGGACATGCCATTTTGCATGCATAAGCACTCATTTGGATCAGACCGAGTGCATACCATAAGTATTCCCCACTACAGTTAGCATTTGGTCGAGAACCAAACATTTCCCACTTTAGAATCTTTGGTTGTGCGGTATATATGCATGTAGCACCACCACAACGTACAAAGATGGGACCACAAAGAAGATTGGAAATATATGTTGGTTGTGATTCTCCATCAATTATACGATATTTAGAACCACAGGCATGTGACGTCTTTACGGCACGTTTCGCCGATTGTCATTTTGGTGAGAAAGTATTCCCAGTTCTAGGGGAAGAAAACAAAAATGTAGAAAATGATATCAAATGGAGTGTACCTTCGTTAATATATCTTGACCCTCCTACTAAAGAGTTTGAACTAGAAGTTCGACGAATCATGCATTTACAGCGTATAGCTAATCAGCTACCTGATGCATTTGCGGATACCAAGACGGTAACTAAATCTCATATACCAGCTGTTAATGCTCCTGCTTGTATCAAAATATCAAATGAGAAAGGAAAAGCAGACGATACACGAGAGTCCAAAACACGCTTGCAGTGTGGCAGACCTGCTGGTTCTAAGAATAAAAATCCTAGAAAACAAAAGGATGTCAAGATAAATGACACATCCAAAATAGCAGAAAATATTTTGGAAGAAACAAATAATGAGGATACTGAGAAAGTTGAGCATCATGAGTCGGAAAGTAATCATGAAATTTTTATCAACTACATCCATAATAAGAAGATATGGAATAGAAATGAACAAGATGATCTTGATGATGCTTTCTCATATATTGTGTCAAGTTAAATAAATGAAGAAATTGATGATCCAGAACCAAAATATGTCTATGAATGTCAAAAGAGACATGATTGGGAACAATAGAAAGATGCAATACAAGCCGAACTTGATTCGCTTAATAAACGAGAAGTATTTTGATCTATTGTACTCACACCTGCAGAAGTGAGACCAGTTGAGTACAAATGGGTTTTCGTTCGAAAACGAAATGAGAAAAATGAGGTTACGAGATACAAAGCTCGTCTAGTGGCTCAAGGTTTTTCTCAAAGACCTGGAATCGACTATGAAGAAACATACTCTCCAGTTATGTATGCAATCACGTTTAGATTCCTGATGAGTCTAGCAGCTGATAAAAATCTAGAGATGCGTCTCATGGATGTTGTTACAGCCTATCTATATGGATCATTAGATACTGATATCTACATGAAAGTTCCTGATGGATTTAAAATGCCAGAAGCATTAAATTCCAAACCTAAAGAGTTATGTGCAATAAAATTGCAAAGATCACTAGTTAAAACAATCTGGACGTATGTGGTATAATCGTCTCAGTGATCATTTAACAAAAGAAGGATATGTGAATGATCCTATATGCCCATGTGTTTTCATCAAGAAACAAAGCCGGATCGCAAACAGGATACGTTTTCACGATCGGAGGCACTGCTATATCTTGGCGTTCTCAGAAACAAACGCTCATGGCTACTTCTTCAAATCATACTGAGATCATTGCACTCCATGAAGCAAGTAGAGAATGTGTTTGACTAAGATCAATAAGCCGACACATATGTTCAAGCAGTGGGATTGACGAAAATATAGAGCCAACTATTCTATATGAAGATAATGCAGCATGTGTTACTCAAACAAAGAACGTATAAATCAAAAGCGATAGAACGAAGCATATTCATCCTAAGTTCTTCTCATACACTCAAGAGCTCGAGAAGAAGAAAGAGATTGAAGTGAGATATGTCCGATCATGCGAAAATGTTGCTAACCTCTTCACAAAATCACTTCCAACTTCAGTATTCAGAAAACATATCCATAACATTGGAATGCGTCATCAGAAGAATCTATGACTACTCATTCGAGGGGGAGCTTACGTAGTAGTACTCTTTTTACCTTACTATGGTTTTTCCCATTGGGTTTTCCTGGAAATATTTTTAACGAGGCAACAAAGACGTTAAGCAAGAAACGATAGTGACACTGGTCTCCAAGGGGGGAGTGTTATAAACGTGAAGAAAACAACGTCAAAATAATACACACCAAAACTTGACATTTTGCGTTATGTGGAGTCCACCGTCACTATGCACGCACAATAACTTTCTCTTTTTCACTTCTATATAAACGATCGTTTCGATCAATTGTAATACACCATCCTTTCTTCTTCTTATAACACATTATCTTTTGTTATCTTTTTCCTGCGGGTATAAAATTTTTCCCTTATTTAAAATTTCACGATACTATGAAATTATAAGTTATTTTATAATAATATATATATATATATATCTCGCCCTAGAAAATACTGTATGTGGGTCCAAAATTTTCTAATCATTAAGAAGAAAATCATTTCTAGACTAACGCATTTTTGGATCAAATATGTTATGAACCAGATTGTGGATGGCTCATAACCAAGAGATTATGGTTTGTAATCTTTCAATTTATCTATGACGGTGTAATCTCCTATATAAGGAACCTCTATGTTATGAATAACGATAGACTTTTCCATTACTTTTATAACACGTTATCAGCACGAAACTCTAAATCCCTAAGCTAATACCCAAATCGAAAAACACTAAAACTCTAACCCTAGCCGGCGATCCGACGAACCCTAAACTCCGATCGCGTTTCTTGTTCCCCCATCTGTTCCAGCTCGCGTCCCCGATCAGCTTCAGCCCAAAGCGTTCCTGATCCTAGCTCAGACGTTCGCGACCCGAGAGCAGCTCCAGCACGCAACATCTTCCTCGTTCGCGACAGCATTAGACAGCTCGCGTCCGACGATCAAGGCGTTCCCGATCAAGCAACAAAGGACGTCCGCGACATGATAGAAGCGACTCGATCCATTCCAGCTCGCGTCCCGTTCGTGTCCAGCTCGCGGCTCAACTCCTTTGGTTGTCCGATTCAACAATCATCTAAGGTTAAAAGGTAATTCAAAACCTAAGAACCCATAATCGAACATGGATTAATTGATAAAGAATGAAACCCTAAATTCCTAATCTTTATGAATCAAAGCCATAGGGTAATAGATCAAAAATCCTAATTGAGTAAATCAAAGCTCTAAAAGTTTGATACCCCAAACCCTAAATCATGTTCCTACATGATTAAAACCCCAAATCGGTTTTTACAAGTTAAAATCCGATAAACCCTAACCCTATATCTATAAACCCTAAAAAATATAAGTATCAGAATTAATTATACTATAATTATCAAATCACATATTAAAACCCTAATCGAATATTTTGAAATCAAAACAGTTTTCGGTTTTGATCATTGAGGTTTTAAATCTGATTGAATCTGATGCTATGTTGCTAGAATTGTTTGACCGTTAAATTGATAGATTTATTTTCTCATCCTGCTTGGTTAATTGTTCATCTGATTTAAAATTGTTTAAACCGACCAGCCTGTTAAAACATTGATTGAATCCGATAGGTTGCTAGCTTGCTTTGCTTATATAATCCAATAGGTTGATAGATTGATTGAGGTTTACTTGTTTAAAATCCGAATGATCTGATTGCATGATTCTTGAGGTTTAATATCATCTGCTAGGACTGATAGTTTTGTAATATGATCTGTTTTAAATAGAAACCCTATATAATGCGATTGATCTGATTTCATGATTCTTGAGGTTTAATATCATCTGCGAGGACCGTCTCAACCGAGGTCACCTCGCCCCTGGGCGAGGACGACCCGCACCGAGGTCACCTCACCCATGGGCGGGGACGACCCTCACCGAGGTCACCTCGCCCATGGGCGAGGACGACCCACGCCGAGGTCACCTTGCCCATGGGCGAGGACGACCCGCGCCGAGGACCGACCTCCTGTCCCGAAACCGTGCATCCTCGTCTAAGTTCCCGTAACACAATCCTCGAGCCCTTGGACGCAATACCCATGTCTCGTCTCGCTTAGGATTATCAAAGAAAGACTTCGGGAAAAGTTATAAAACGGCTATGGATTAGCTTGAACACCAGTTGCCTTAACTATACGGGGAATTGGAATCCTTTCGGAAAAACCAACGGCTGTTTCTTAGGAAAAATCGTAAAAATGTCTAAGCCCCAAAACGGCCCAAAAGGGGCATGAACCGCGGCTAGACGGCCCACTTATGATTTTAGAACATGATTGAGCCTAAGGCTGATATGACGGTCTGTTTTTTATTCGCAGGAAAATATAAATGTCAAGTTTCCAAAGATAATCATGAAGGGTGACGAAAAATGGAAAAGCCCATCTTGCGACGAATCTGGCCCAGGAAAAGACACAAACCAACCTAGAGAGAGTATATAAGGAGGGCTTAAGGCGAGGAGCAAGGGGGAGCTTTCTCAGAGCAAACTTAGTACTTAGAACAATCTAGACATTTTTCTGTTTTTACAATCGAGCTGCAACTCGACTAGGTTAGAACTTAGGTGGCTAGACTAGCGAAAGTACCGACAGCTCTCGTGGCCTGGGATATTACCTGTTGTTCATGCTCAAACGCGAATTCGGAAATAAGACCTCTTTGTTCTCTTTTTGCTCTTTTACGATTTATTAGTTTCGACTCTTTCGTATTGATTGTGTTGTGCGTGGCCCATCAGATAGTCGGGACCTTCAAGGAAGGCTAGGTTAGCTTGGCTTTCCTCCGACTAACAAATCTCGACGGTGTGAATTCCGGTTCCCACAGTTTGGCGCTAGAAGGAGGGGGGATACAGATCTATCTCTCACGCAACCGCGCACGCTCAATCAGGTATGACGATCGACGCTTACAAAGACGAGAAAACGCACGACGGGATTTCCGTCAATGCCAACGCTGACAGAACTGTAGCTGGAAACGTATCCACAGTCACTACGAACGCCGTGATACTGGACCAAATGAAAGAAATGTTCGCCTCCACTCAGAAAATGTCGGACAAACAAGGAAAACTCGTGGCCTCTCTCGCAAAACAGGTGGAAACCTTAACGGTGAAGGCCAAGAGTAAAAACCCGCGCGGGGCCACAAGAGCCCGCAGTGGCAGAAGACTCGATTTCGAGACTCCGAGCGATCGGGCCACACGGGCAGACAAGGATTCTTCAGGTCAGAACCCTGACGAAACAGTCTCGCCAGGCGCACAACCGACCGCGGAGAACCTTCCACCTCCCGCCCGGAGCAACGAAGGAGGCGATATCGAGCGGATCGATCTTGACATAAACGACCAGTCTGATCACTCAAATGGAGATGCCGGCGTCCATCCGAGAAGAACGTGAAGCCAGTCTGCTCGACAGGACGCGTCGTTCGAAAGGCACATGATGGAGGAAGAAGAAAACCTCTATTGGGTAGAGCAGGAAGAACTGGCCGAGAATCAGGCTCAGATCCACCGCAGCCAACGCTGACAGGCTCGCAAGGCTGGTAGAAATCCTGATGAAATCCATGATCTCCGCGAGTACATCGCAAAAACTGCGGCAGAAGTCAAGGCGGTAAAGTCGCAGATTCACTACGCGACAAGCACTGCACCTGAGATCGACTGACTTCTCGAGGAAGCGCGGAAATCTCCGTTCACTGCCCGAATCACGGAAACTAACATCTCAGATCCTGGGAAGATCAAAATTCCCATCTACGATGGCACCACCGACCCGAAGGCGCATATGCAGTCTTTCCAGATCGCGATGGGAAGGTGCAAACTCAAGGAACGCGAACGAGACGCTGGCTACTGCCTCCTCTTCGTCGAAAACCTCAAAGGAGCCGCGCTCGAATGGTTTTCTCGTCTAAAACAAAACTCCATCGGAAGTTTCCGTCAGCTCGCCTCGGAGTTTCTCAAACAGTATTCCATGTTCATGGACAGGGAAACCTCAGACGTCGACCTTTGGAGTCTATCTCAAAGAGAAGACGAACCACTCCGCGAATTCATGAACAGGTTCAAGCTGGTAATGGCAAGAGTCACTAGAATGATCAACAAAGTGGCAATCGACGCTTTGCGGCAAACTCTCTGGTACAGGTCGAAACTCCTACAATGGATATTCCTTGAAAAATCGAGAACAATCCATGACGCTATTCACAAGGTAACGAACTTCATCATGATAGAAGAAGAGATGAAAGTCCTCTCCCAGAAGTACAAACCGCAGAAGACGTCCGCGAGAAGAAAAAACCTTCGTAATGACAGGTATGTCCACCACGAGGGAGAAGATCTCCAGGCGAGCATAATTACGCTATCAACTCCAAACAGGGAAATACTTCCGGAAATACCTGGACCAGGAACCAGTTCAAGGATAATTCCTACTGCGAGTTCCACCAGACCAGAGGTCATTCCACTATGAACTGCAAGGTTCTCGGCGCAAGGCTTGCTGCGAAGCTTTCGAAGGTCATGTTGGGGTCAAAAACGGTTACGACGAAGTTAACATTCAAAACGTCCGAAAAAGAAAATGAGAAATTTCTTCGACAAATACTTTTTCGAAATAGATTCTTTCTTACGAAAAGCTTTGCGGAAGAAACACGAGACATCGGACAAGGGCTCAAAAAAGGTCGCTACGCAACGACCAAACGCGTGTTCCGCTCGGTCGCTATGTAGCGACCGAGCTCGAGCCAAGCCCGGTCGCTATGTAGCGACTAAGCGTCTGTCCCGCTCGGTCGCTACGTAGCGACCGAGCTCGAGCCAAGCTCGGTCGCTACGCTCTTCCGAAACGTCGATACGACATTAGTCCATGCATTCTCGCCTACCCTTCGATGCTATCTCCCGAAAACCGTAGCGAACCCATTTCATGTTTCCCGCCATTCTACGTCATCGATCAAACTTTACGGTAAAAACCGCGGAAAGTTCGTTCTTTATCGAAAGAAGCCGTAATAAACGCTTCGAGTCAGAAGACAGCCCAAAGGGACCTAAGACATGACTCCAGACCCAACTTACGATTTCTTAACCAACAGCCCGTAAGCCGCATGACTGTTTACGCTTGGTTCGCAAGGAAAGATAAATGTCAAGTTTCCGCGGATAAATAAGAAATTTTGAACATAATTACGAAGATCGGAAAAAATTGAATATCTCCATTTTTATGCTATGACGGCTTAAGGACAGAAGAGGAAAAGCGTAAACCGACCTAGGAGCCAGTTTATAAGGAGTCCTAGGCGAGAGGCATGAGGAGACTTTTTCAGAGCAAACTTAGCACTTAGAGCGATTTAGACATATTTCCGTTTTTGTTATTTCGAGCTGCAACTCAATTAGGTTTAGCCGTCTTAGGGTTGCTAGAACTAGGAATCTCGCCGACAGCTCTCGAGCCCATGCTTATACCTTGTTGTAACGCTCAAACACAGATTCAGAATAAGATCTATTTTGTTCTCTTTTTACGATTTTTATACTTTGCCGTTGATATCTCGTGTTCTGATTGCTTAGCGTGTGGTATTAACAGATCTCCGGGACCTCTGGGAAATTAGGGTTTTCCTAGTTTCCTAATTTAAACAGAAATCGACAGTGCGAATTTCGGTTCCCACAGGTCACAGGCACAAACGACCTCCTCCTGGATTCCGATCGCCCTCCCAAAATTGATAAAGAGTCCCCCGAAAACGACACCCGCGAAAATCAGTCAGGCGAGAAACGCGAAAGGAGGCAGGATGACCAAGGAAACGATAGCAACTGTCGAAGGATGAGCATGATCATCGGGGGATCGCAATTCTATCGTGATTCGATCTCGTAGATCAAAGCTTATGGACGGAAGGCTGAGACGAGTTCAAGCTGGATGGCTCGGTCCCCAACTGATGACACCTCTAACGATACGATTGTCTTTGAAGAGCGGGAAACCATCGGAATCGACAAACCTCACTGCGACCCATTGGTTATCGATCTGGTAATCCGAGACCTGGAAGTAGGAAGGATCCTTATCGACACGGGAAGCATAGTCAACGTCATCTTCCGCGATACCCTCCGGAGGATGAAAATTGAACTCGGAGAAGTGGTCCCGGAACCAAAACCTCTCGCCGTTTTCTCAGGTGCAATGTCAATGACCCTCAGATCATTCAAACTCCTAGTGATGGCTAAAGAGGTGACGAAAATCATTGACTTGGCGGTAGTCGATAACCCGGCCATCTACAATGTCATCATGGGAACTCCTTGGATCAAGCCCATGAAAGCGGTACCGTCGACTTACCACTTTGGCATCAAGTTCCCAACTCCAAACGGAATAGCGGTAATCTGGGGATGCCAGAAATAGTCTAGGTTCTGCTTCTTAGCCGAGCATAAACTACGAAAAACTCGGAACACCCCCACGGTCAACCCAAAGCGGGCTAAGAAAGTTCAAAACGCTCCCGAGAGCTCCATAAAAATGTGATCCAGAATCACCCGACCAGGCAAAGACTCCGGACAGCGACATAGTCCCCGAGTCCATCGCCTTGCCAGCAGATATTCCGACCCCTGAAACGGTCGTCGATCCAACTGAAGCCTCAACGGCTGAAGTAACCGGAACGATCCCATCCAGCGAGTAGGAACACCCGCAGTAACAAGCAGAACTACGAGATGGCTTGATCCTCGAAAGAGGTACGTAGGCAGCTTGTCATATCGACAAGTTCAGCTATCCCCCTCGTTAAAAAGGGGGGGGGTTGGGTACGTATACTCGTGTACTCCCAGAAAAATCCTAAATATCTATGAATGTACTCGATATTTTTGAAACTTTTTCAATAAATTCTACCTTCTTCCGATCTTATGATTCACTTGCAATAAGTCACAGTAATCTAAGGTTGGCCTAAAAAATGCCCAAGACAAGGGCATACCATCCAAGCAGTCCTTGGACGAAAACTAATTCCTACATAATTCACACATACTCATGGTCAAGCAAGACCGGAAAAATGCATCTTCTATAAAAACGAAGATTGTAGCCATCTCACAGCAAAAGACATATCTTCGAAAAGCAAGACGTCTCAAATATTACTCGAAAGATATTATCCAAATACATTGTCCGTCCGTGACTCTAAAATAAAAAATGCACGTCGATTGGCCCCGACGGACAAGTCCAAAACGTTCTCTAAAAAAGAACTCGTAGTCAAACCTTTCATAAAAACTAAAGGTTCTCTTACATCTGACAAGGATACCATAGCGCGCTATACAAGAAAATCCAAAGTTTTGGTCAGCAAACCAGACGTTCTCTGGAGAGTTCTCGATTCTTCCCACACAAGTCATATAAGCCGGCGCCCATTCGCAGACTTTAATCGGAAAGAATCAGGTAGAAATCGCCAACGGACAAAACGAAAGCCGATTAGTCGTCGCATAGCCTTAGAGCCGAAAGTAAACCTATGTCTTGCCCTAAACCCAGTCCTACTGGTCCATTAACATCTCAAGGCATGATATCGAAACTGATACGAGATCTTAAAACATGTCTCATCGTCTACATCTAAAACGCTCATGAAACTTCGTAAAAGTCCTAAACGTTTTCAAATACCCTCGAAAGAGCAAACGAACGGAATGACAAATTAAGAGTTAAGATACAAAGTGACTACTCATGTCTTTCCCTCGACACTTGGCAGAAGTACAAACTAAAACCCATAGAATGTTAAAAGAACATTTGTTATGTATAAAAAGGTCGCAGAGCGGCTGGGATTCGAAGCCACCAACGGCCAGTCCCGCATACATAGTCAAATGACCTTACAAGGCCATAGCACACTCAAATAACAAACGGCCACACTCGGCCTAAAACACCACACGGAATCTTGAGATAAAGGCAAAGGGAAAACAATCCCGACGACTTACAGAGATCAAGGTCAAGATACCCAGACATCGAGACTCCAAATGAGTCCACAAGCTGATCTACTTCTCCTCCCTCGTCTGCAGCATCGGCTCCCGCTTCCGTCGTGTCCTCCGAAACCTCGATGGGTTCCCAAAGCTCTCGGATCCTCCCCTCAATTGGAGGAACCATCGACTCAGCCTGGGCGCACCCATCCATGAGGCCCGACATCCCAACAACTTCGGAGAGAAAAGAGAAATCTGCGTTCTGCGACTTCCAAAGTGTACCAACCGAATCCCGGCATTCTCGGAAGCCACCCACGTAGTCTTGAGCATCCTTGAAGCTCCTGAACTCAACATCAAACAATGTAGCTCTCCTCGCTAACTCAGCAGCAATCGTCCTCCTCCCTTTCCTCTCCGCACGAATGAGAGCTCGGTAATGGGACTCAGCCTGTCTGCGCTCTCTTTCCGCAACCTCATTCTGAAAACGGATGAATTTCCTCTCGATCTCTTCGGCTTTGAAGTGCGAAAGATGCGCCTCTCTGAAACTTTTGTCAAGCGTTGAATTAAAGACCCGCATTCCCTACACGAATCAAGTGTCAAACATGGAAGCGACAAACGAAGACTCGCCCAAAAAAAATAAATTTTCAGAGACTAAACCTCGTTGATCAACCGAGAACCTTCCGCGACCACTTCTCTCCTCGACGCTTAATCCAGTGACACTGGAGTAGTAAAACTGGGAGGAAGGCTAGCAAAGAAGTCGTCAGGAAGGGGAACCTCGCTGGTTCCACTCCCATCACCCGGGGTGAAACCTGGGTTCCATCCGGGTAGCGGAATATCTTCTGAGACAAAGTTTCTTTCTTCGAGAGCGATTCCCTTGTCCTTTCGGGGCCTAACTCTCTCCCTCTGATCGGGAACAGCGATGGGGTGTGGCTCGTTCATGTCCGATGCACGTAAAGGTCGAGAGATGCCTTGCGATCGGTAGAGAGCCACTGCATTCCGGATCCTGTCTAGGGTGAAGGAATCCCAAATGAACGGACCATTGTGGAGAAGATTGCGCTTAGCAAACAGGTCCCTGGGGTCGCGGGGAGGATACTGTTCGCTGCAAAAAAAAAACCTACTCCACCTATATATAGGAAAAAAGGTTACTATTCACTCGGATTTTCGGCAAACGATTACGTCTATCTCCATCAAAACAAGTCATACCGCAAGCTAGGACCTCACACCCAGGTCTGCGGATCATAGCTAGCTGGGGGGCTAACTGTTGGGGTCGAAACATGTCACGACGGAATCAATGCCTGAAAGTTTCCGGAACACCGTCTCAACCGAGGTCACCTCGCCCCTGGGCGGGGATGACCTGCACCGAGGTCACCTCGCCCATGGGCGAGGATGACCCACACCAAGGTTACCTCGCCCATGGACGAGGACCGGCCTCCTGTCCCGAAACCGTGCATCCTTGTCTAAGTTCCCGTAACACAATCCTTGGGCCCTTGGACGCAATACCCATGTCTCGTCTCGCTTAGGATTATCAAAGAAAGACTTCGGGAAAAGTTATAAAACGGCTATGGATTTGCTTGAACACTAGTTGCCTTAACTATACGGGGAATTGGAATGCTTAAGCCGGCATAGCATAAAAATGGAGATATTCCATTTTTTCCGATCTTCGTAATTATCTTCAAAATTTCGTATTTATCTGCGGAAACTTGACATTTATCTTCCCTTGCGGACCAAGCATAAACCGACATGCGGTTTACGGGCTGTTGGTTGAGAAATCGTAAGTTGGGCCTCGAGTCGTGTCTTAGGTCCCTTTGGGCCGTCTTTCGACTCGAAGCATTTATTACGGCTTCTTTCGATAAAGAATGAACTTCCCGCGGTTTTTACGGTAAAGCTTGATTGATAACTTAGAAATGGCAGGGAACGTGAGATGGGTTCGCTACGGTATTCAGGAGATAGCATCGATGGGTAGACGAGAATGCATGGACTGATGTCGTATCAACGTTTCGGAAGAGCTCGGTCGCTACGTAGCGACCTAAATTTAGTTCGAGCTTGGTTGCTACGTAGCATTTCTTCCGCAAAGGTTTTTCATAAAGAAGAATCTATTTCGAAAAAGTATTTGTCGGAGAAGTTTTCCACGTTTTTCTTCTTCGAGGATTTTGGACGTTAACTTCGTCGTAACCGTTTTCGACCCCAACAGTTAGCCCCCCAGCTCGTTAGAGTCGAGATTCTTGCGGGCGGTTTAACGATTTTGGCGAAGTTAGGAGTTTTGAACGAAGTTTACTTCAAATTCCGCGGAAGAGAATTCTCGAGAAAATTTTTATTTAAAAATAAAAAATTCTGAGTCCCCATTTCTATAAGTAGTGAGCTCTTGTCATTCATTTGCTTCGCACCTTTCCTTCTTCAAACCTTCAAAAACTCTCTAGCTCCAATTCTCTCTTTATTTTTTAACATGTCTTCTTCCCATGGTGACAAGCGAAGTTCCGATGTGTAGATGGGCGATGCTACATATCCGGCGCCGATTCTGACTTCTCTGGTCGAAGCGCCGGCTTGCGTTGCCGATCATCTCTCCTTTCGAGAAAAATTATTTCGTCGCCAAGCCGAGAAAGAAAAGGTTCGAGCTGGCGCCGAGTTACCGTCCTCTTCCGCACTGGCCGTTGCCCCGGGTCATGGGACCGAGGGCGTAACTCTGCGAGATACGGGAACTCTCGCAGGCTTGGTTGTTCCAGATGCTTCGGCTTTACCTGCTGGATCGTCCACGACTCCGATTCTCGTTGAAGATAAGGAGAGGGCCGCTGACTCTATACCGCCTCCTCCGGCCAGGAAGGAGATCGTTCTAGTGTTGCACGCTCCTAGTGTTGTTCCGGTTACTCAGCCTAAGGGCCGGAAGAGGAAGTTTACCAAGGGTGGTGACGGGGAATCTTCGCAGCAAGGAGGCTCGAGCATAGCGTCGGGGCTTCATGGAAAGGTTTGTCGCTCACTCACTTTCTTGATCGTTGTATATTTTTCTAAAAAGACAAAGAATCTCTAACTTTCTTCTCGTTTCGCAGTTTATGTCATTGATCGACGGGATGATCAGCGGGTGCGGTTCTGAGACCAGTCGTCTTGCCGGGGAGTTGTTGGAACTTCAGGGCAGATGGTCCGAAACTGAGGCCATGCTGACGGCTGTCAAAGGTTCTCACTCCGTGAAAGTGTCGAAATTTGAGATCGCGATAGGGGAGCTCGAGAGGGACCTCGGGAAGACGGCGAGTTCATTGCTCAAGGAGAAGAAAACCAGGAAGGCCAAATCTTCGGAGGTTTGTCGTCTTCAGCGTCAGATTGAGAGCGATGCAGGATTAGTGAGCCGTGGGATTCAAGAGGCCAAGGACGCTCCTAGTTCTGAGTTCCAAGCTCGCTTGGCAAAGATCTCCGCCTTTCTGGGCTCTCTCGAGTGCATTCGGAACAAGGATTTAGCTTCGGCGACGATCGAGGGCGGGATGACCGTGGTTCAGTCGTTCCAAAGTGAGACTCCTCCGACCTTAGAGTCCAAAGAGGCCCGACTGTCCGGCTGCAAGGGAGATTTGGCAGTTGTGGATGGAGATTTCGATCTCATCCTAGCTGACCTGAAATCCGCGTGCCTCCTCCCGACGTGTTCAGAAGGCCCTCAGGGGAAGGATCCGGTACTCGGGGGTGAAGCGGCTCCAGGTTTAGATGAAGCGACGGGTGAAGAGGGAGCGTGAACTCTGAAGATGACTTTGGTTAGATCTCTTGCGGGAGATTTTTTTTTATGTTTGATGTTTCGGCCTTAAATGGCCTTATTTCGTGTTTTGGGACTGGCAGTGTGTGGCTTTGAATCCCCGCCGCTCTGCGGCTTTATGATAAGATGGTCGAGTTGCATTTTACATAAGCTTACGTATGGAGTGGAAGAAGGGTGATGAGTTGTCGTCTCATATCCTTTTTCGATGTGAAATGTTTTGTTCGAGATCTGTTTCGAGAGTTTTTCCGCGAGATATCGACTTTGCGGGATATCTGAAGATGTCGAACATAAACATGGAGGCATGGTTTTGGGATTACGTATCTTTTGGATATCATGCCTTTGAGATGTTAGAGACCAGTGCGCTGGGTTTAGGGCAAGACCTAGGTTTACTTTCGGTTTAAGATTTTGTGCGGTGACTAGCCGGCTATCGATTTATCTGTTGTGATTTTAACCTGATTCGTACCGATTTAAAGTCCACTATAGGTTCTCGGCTTATACGACTTGTTAGATACGAATCGAGCATCTCTCCGGAGACAATTTTTAAGCCAACCGGAAGTGCTGGACCAAAATTTTGGGTTTCTTTTATAGCGCTATTATCCTTGTGTCGGATGTACGAGAGCCATCTTCGTAAGATGGCTATGTCTGTTTAGGACGTTCAAGAGTTCGATGTGATCAGCACCAAACTTGGTGGCAAATGCCGTTGTTTAGAGTTTTTGCGCAAGATATGTGTTAAGATGTTTATCATTTTTTGACGGAGTGTCCGTTTTCGTCGTTCGGAAGAAGTAACCCTTGAAGCATCTCTCGTGATGTCTCGCGATGCCAATGACAGCTTCTTCCTAACGGCTGATTTATTTTCAAAATTTGAAAATGTTTTTCGCGGATAAAATATAATTTGCTTGGTTAAGATATGTCGGAAACATCGAAGGCGTGGTCGGATGTTTTCGAGTTTGAGAGTATACGAGTATACGTATCCACTCCCCCCCCCTTTTTGATGAGGGGGGGACAGCTGAATTTGCCTTTTGACAAACTGCCTACGTACTCCTTATGGAGATCAAGCCGTCTCGTAGTTCGGTGATTGCGAGTTGTTCAGTGATAGTATTTTTTGAGATGCATCGCGTTCCAGGTCCTCGGAATTTTTACGCCTTGCATGTTGGCTATTTCGTAGGAGCCGGGTCGGACAATTTTTTCGATTTCATAAGACTCATCCCAGTTTGCTCCGAGTTTTCCCGCGTTTCGTTCAGCATTGTTCTGGAAGACTTTGCGAAGTACTAGATCTCCTTGATTAAATATGTGATTCCGTACGTTGGAATTATAGTACTTCGCGGTTGCGTGTTGGTAATTTTGGATTCGGATGAGCGCTCGATCTCGGCGCTCGTTAATGAGATCGAGGTCGTCGAGGAACATTGCGTTGTTGAGCTCCTCTCGTTCGGGGAGTAATCTTCTTCGAACACCGGGGAATTCTACTTCTGTGGGAATCATGCATTCCGTTCCGTACACCAGAGCGAAAGGGGTTTCTCCTGTTGCTCGCCTCGGGGTGGTACGGTGGGACCAGAGAACTCCCTCGAGTTCGTCGGCCCACCTGCAATGATAGACCACACGGTCATGGCCGTGGAGAGTGGAAAGGACGTGGCCATGACCACTATAACACATTTGGCCGTGTGAATCACTATGGCAGAGGCCGTGGGTATCAACCCAATTTGAGCCATGGTCAAGGCAGTGGCCGTGGTATATCCTTTAAGCCACAAAGCTCGACCAAATCAGTGTGCCATAGATGTGGAATGGGGAACCATTGGGCTAAGATATGAAGGACTCTCAAACATTTTTGTGACCTCTATCAAAGAGAGTCTGAAAGGGAAGAATCCTGAAATCCATTTGGTCTATAAAGATGGTGAAAATAATTTCGAACATGATCAAGATGATCTTATGGAATATGAGACTTTTGATTGGCTAAAAGAATCAAGTTGATAATCTGATTTCGACATCAAACTTGTGTGATTGCTTTGCTTGTATGCTTTTTCTAATTTTTATCTCCTTGAATTTATTTCTATTACATTGTCTGCTTAGATTAAATGAATGAATGATTTTTCTATATGAGTACACTGAAAAACGCCAATATAAGTACTAAAGCAGGTATCGCCAGTCTGAAAGAAGACTATGGCTAGGCTAATATATTATTGCCTAAGGGTATGCATCTAGAAATCAGTGATGCCTTATATTCACTCAGATCTAAGAGCAAGAGCAGCCTATTGAGTTTTAAAGATATAAGAATAAATGGTTTCTATATTGAACCAATGGGCGAAGGAAACAAAGAGTTCCTTCAGATATATGTATAAAATCGCCCAAGGTCATAATAAGTCCTAAAGACTATACATGCATTCTCTACTGACCTAGACTATGCATAGATCAGTTTGATAGAGGCTAAAAGCGTGCGAAAATATACACTTTATGGCACGACTGGATTGGCCATCCTGGTCCAAACATGATGCGAAAATTGATATTCAAAAGGCACACATTAAAAGATAAGAAGAGTTATCCCAAAGAATCTCACGTGTGTAGCATGTACACAAGGGAAACTCATTAGGCCATCACCAGTAAAACGGCTACGAGCCCTTTTTTCATAAATAAAGACTATATGTCTAGATAATATTGGTGAATACATGTCCCAAGCGTTTAAATGATTATGGTATGTCCATGGGGGTAAGTGTGGACAATTCTGTGATACATGTCCATGCCAAGAACGGCTTGGCCGAAATCTTTTAAAACGCAAATAGCTGATTGATAGACCATAACTTATGAGGTCAAAACTCCCATTCACAGCTTGGGCCACACGAAATTTACATGCACCTAAGTTAATACGCATCAGGCCATTTAGTGAGCATAGATATCCCCTATCACAATTATTAACGGGTCAAGAGCTAGACATACCCCATCATAAGACATTTGGATGTGATGTCTATGTACTAATTGCTCCACCACAGAGAACTAAAATGAGACCTAAAAAGGAGGATGAGGATATATGTTGGATATGATTCTCCCACAATAATAAAGTACTTTGAGCCAACTATGGGTGATTATATTTGAGGCCAGGTACACTGATTATTTTAAGACCAAGAGGAGAAAAAAAAATAATAAAGCTGGTAAAAGAATGGTAAAAGAAATAGAATGGAATCAACCATCAATGTCTTGGCAAGATCCTCGGACTAAAGAATGTGAAATAGACGTCCAAAGATTATACATTTACAAAGCTAGCTAATCAAATGCCAGACACATTTGCTGACCCGAAAAAGAATGACTAAGTCATATATAAACATGCTTGTAAAGCACCAACGAATTTTATGACCAAATAGGTTCCAAAAGATAAGGATAGGTTCCAAAAGATAAGAATCCTAGGAAACAAAAGAAAGGTGCAAAGAATGATAATCAAAATCCAAATCCGAGGTTACTAAGGAAAACATCCCAGAAATGGAGATAAGGCCGGCCGGCTCTAAGGTACAGATACCAAACAATGTAGCTTGGGACACCAAGCTGCAAAGTATTAAAGGTCCTGATAATAATGAATCTCAATCGATTATATCATGTCTGGAACATAATGGAACCAATACGGAATGTCGACATAAGATGATTTATTGGCATACAAGGTAGCACTTGAATTTATGAATATAAGCGAGGATCATGAACCCACGTCAATACAAGAGTGCGCACTCGTAGAACATATTGGATTGAATGGAAACGTGGGGTTAAATAGTTTAAGGAAGAAAGGCGTATTTAGCCATATGATTAAGACGCCATTTGATGTTAAAACCAGTGGATATAAATGGGTCTTGTGAGGAATAGAAATCGTGAGATATAAAGCTGATGTTGCACAAGGATTCTCACAAAGACCAGTAATAGATTATGAGGAGACATACTCTCATGTCGTGGTTTCAACTACTTTTAGATTTCTCATAAGTCTGGCTATATATGACAGAAAATTAGACTTGCAGCAAGTTGATGTAGTGACTGCATATTTATATGGTCCACTGGATAATGAAAGTATTAGAGGGTATTGAGCTGAAAGTACAGCAAGTTCTCGAGAACAATATTGATAATCATCAAAGTATATGATTTGAATATCCTAGGAACCTCTAGATACAATTTTCCAAATAGTTGAATATCTCAAGAAAGAGTTTGAGATGAAAGATCTTGGAAAACAAAGTTTTGTTTGGGATTACAGCTTGAGTACATTAACAATGAAATCCTTGTGCATCAAATAGTATATATACAGAAAAAGGTACTCAAGAGATTTAATATGGACCAGTCTCACCCATTATCTAGTACATGGGCGTGAGATCACTTGTTTTGGACACTGATCCATTCAGTCCAAAGGTGGACGATAAAGAAGTCCATTCAGTCCTGAGATAGACGATGCAGAAGTCTTGTTTTAGACACTGATTTGATTGGTCCATAAGAAGGACGATGAAGAAGCCTTTGATTTTGGTTTATTTTATACTAACTAGCCCAAAGAGAGGTTATTTGGTTTTGTTGATTTGTTTTCAGACAGGTTATGTTTTACACATGGTGGTACACGCATATCACAACAACATCATCCAAGATTTCGTGTGTGTGTGTATCTGAGGTCGATGACTCAATATGTTCGATCAGATTGTGGCATGGTCGATGGTAAAGAAGAACCAACTATCATGTTCGAGGACGAAACATATTCTGCCCAAGATCTTCATCACCCACTGATTGCAGAAAATTGGAGAGGTCCAAGGGACCTTCAGTGATGTCCAAATCAGAGGGAGTAATGTGTGTTGTACTCTTTTTCCTTCACTATGGTTTTGTCCCAATTGGTTTTTTCTGGTAAGGTTTTAATGAGGCAACATTAAAGTACATTACAAACTCTAAATGGTTATGGCATTCAAGGGGGAGTGTTATGAACCAGATTGTGGATGACTTATAACCAAAAGATTATGATTTGTAATCTTTCCATTTATCTATGACGGTGTAATCTCCTAGGAACATCTAGATTATGAATAAGGATAAATTTTTTCATTATTTTTATAACAAAATAAGCATATTCACTCTCTAATGTTTTCTCTTCTGGTAGGTGGGGAGGGAAGATATACTTATTGGACCAAAAGTGTTTCAGCCCACTGATATTCGCTTTTGGGCCCAATAGTTAACGGGTTGTTTCGGTCCTTTCAAATCCGCCCTGCCGCTCGCTGTTAGACAATAACAAACCCTTTAATTGTCAAAAGTTCCAAACTTCAATTTAGGGTTTCCTCAAATCTTTCCCCTTTACCTCTTTCTCTCTCTCTCTCTTCCTCTCTCCCTTTGAAATCGAACAAGGATGGGGAAGAAGACAACAACGAAGGAGGCGAAGGCTGAAGAATCTCAGACCCAATCAGGAATCTTCACCACTCTCTTCTCCGGCGACGCTGCTGAAGCCGGAGAAAGCTCTGGCTTTTCGAGTCTCTTCTCCGATAACAACCCTTTCCGGCGAAAGAAGCCTGAGCCAGAACCTAATGTCGATAACGACGAAGAGGAGGAAGCAACAGTTTCCCCCGTGAAGGCGAAGAAATCCAAAAAGGTCAAAACTTTGGTTTCAGATTCCGACGCCGAGGGTGATGTTGAGGAAAGTGGGTTGGAGTCGAAGAGGAAGAAGAGGAAGAGAGACGAGATTGAGAGCGAGTACGAGACGAAGAAGTACGGAACCGTGGTGGAGTTGAAGGAGACGACGAAGAAGGTTGGTGAGAAGAGGAAGAAAGCTGATGAAGTGGCCGACACGATGGTTTCGAAGGAAGGGTTTGATGACGAGAGTAAGCTTCTTAGAACTGTCTTCGTTGGGAACTTGCCGTTGAAGGTTAAGAAGAAGCTCATCTTGAAGGAGTTTAGTAAGTTCGGTGAGGTTGAATCCCTGAGGATACGCTCTGTGCCTATTGTCGATGTGAGTTTCTTAACTTTTTTCTCTTAAAGGTTTGATTTTTTAGTGTGTGTGTGTGTTGGTGTTTGAAGTAGCTTGTTTTGATTTGGTTTAGTCGAAGAGGACGAGGAAAGGAGCTATCATGTTGAAGCAAATCAATGAGAAAGCCTCAAGGTCTGTGCTTTAAACCCTATTGAGTATATTGAAGTTTCTGTGAAAGAGAAGTTTTTAATGTTACTGTTTTTGAAAGTGCAGTGTTCATGCTTATGTTGTGTTTGAGACAGAGCAATCTGCTGAAGCTTCTTTGGCTCTTAACATGTCTCTGGTAATATAATAGTTTTAACATTTTTCTTTATGGTTTCAGTCTAAAGGAGTTATGTGTTGGTTCTCAGTAGTAGTATTGGGTATATTGTATTCAGATTGATGGGAACCATATCCGTGTTGATAGAGCTTGTCCTCCTCGTAAGAAGTTGAAAGGTGAAGGTCAGGATACTCTTTTGTATGATTCAAAGAGGACTGTCTTTATAGGCAATCTCCCTTTCGACGTGAAGGTTAGTAGTAGTAGAAACCTCAGGGCTCTCTTGTTCAACTGTGATTATCCAACATAGTTTCAGATTCTCAGTTTTGTTTGAACGCAGGATGAGGAGGTGTATCAATTGTTTACTGGTAAGAGCAATCTAGAGAACAATCTAGAAGCTGTTCGTGTTATTAGAGATCCTCACTTGAACATTGGAAAAGGAATAGCTTATGTCTTGTTTAAAACAAAGGTATGTTTAGTAAAAAAACTTTTGATTCTTCTAAGGTTTGGAACTGATAAGAGTCCTTTTATTCGTTTTAGGAAGCTGCAAATCTTGTAATCAGGAAAGGGTATTTGAAGCTTAGAGAAAGAGAGTTGCGTATCTCTCGAGCCAAGCCTGATGCAACACCATCAAAGAGGAAGGCCAATCCTTCTGAAGCTTACTCTCCAGCTGAGAAAAGACAACACAAGGACAAAGTGGTCACACCAACTGCCACCGGGAAGGCTAATCTTTCGTATCAAGGTGTACGAGCTTCCAAATCTGGCGATGATGATAAGAAGAAGCCTTATCAGAAAAGCCCTGCGCAGTCAAAGATGAGACCTAGAAGTAGCAGCAGTGAAGGCAACAAGGGTGCTGATAGTAAGAGTGCTGTGAAGCAGCGAAGTCAGAAGCGGCCTGCCGTTGCTGCAAGGAAAGCAAAAGCAAACGCGAAAGGCTCAAAAGAGAGCGGTGGTAAGAAATTTGCAGGGACTAAGCGTAAACAAGAAAGCAGAACTCCTGAAAGCTTCTCTAAGAAGAAGAAAACAAAACGGGTTTAGGCGGTTTTAGTTGGATTATAAAATGTGGTTGATGTGAACCTCTTTCTTCTCCTTTAGCTTTGATATACTTGTCGCCTTTGTATCGTTTTATGACAATATGATATAACTCAGTGTAATGTTGCAACAGTTATGGTTATACTTGAGAGATTTAAAAAACAGTTCTTTTGATGGTTTGCTTAACAGATTTATCATGTACAGAAAAGCTTACATCAACTGTTTTGACATATGTCTGACTCTGAACAAACCAAATAGGTCTTGGGCGCTTTTAGTTGGACTATAAAATGTTGATGATGTGAACCTCTTTCTTCTCCTTTAGTTCGAGTGTAATGTTGCAACAATTATGGTTATACACTTATACTTGAGTGTTTAAACGCTTACACTGTGCATCTTAGTTCTTATGTAGTTTTTTATCATTACAGTTTCACTGAAATATAACTTTGTTAAGGTTAAAAAGATTTACGGTTTCATGATTCATCATGTGTCTGAAGACTCTGAACAACAGTATAACAGCTTCAGAGACAAACGGGTTTTACATTTGGAATGTGGAACTCGTAAGAGAATTGTCTCGATGAATAATACCTCTTGAGAAACAGAATGCAGCTATTATGACAATGGCTAAAAATTATCATGTCCCGTGATTGGTTATGGGCTTTGGAAAACATTCAAATTTGAAAAACTAAATTAACGCCTAAACTTTTTTTGTTCCAAGAATTCAAATATGTAGTCAATGATGATATATTCTGATTGATTGTTAACGTTTCGTGTCTATCACTTAAATTTTATTACACGCTTTTTCTTTCCGGAATTCATACCGTCTTTTTGACTGCCATGAATCATTTCTAAAATATTAAAAAAGATTAAAACTAGAAATTAGAAATTTATATGTTAAAGGAGTAGAAAACAGAAACCGATACAGAAACAGAAATAAGATTAAAGACGCCGCTAGTGGTGGCAGCGGCCAACAATTACCCTATAAAAGAAGAAAATTCAGAGTTTTAAAAACGCCGCCAGTAGCAAGCTAATAATTGGGAGGAAGGAAACCGGAGTTGCCGCTGTTGCTGATATTTTCAGCGTTCTCCTTACTGACTTTTATTTGCCGCAGCGTCGAAATAAACAAAATGGATTTGTCTTGATTGTGATGTGCTCGCCCTAACCGTAGTGATAATTCAGAGCCGCAGCCGCCGCGTTGGTAAAACGAACATGTATATTATAGAAGAACACATTGGAACAAAAATATCATCTCTATTTTTGACTCTATTTTAGAGATCTCTATTATAGAGATGAGTTGGAGATGCTCTTAGGGCTCTCCAACCCCGCTCTATTTTTCCCTCTAAAATAGAGTTTAGAGTAAAAATGCTCCAATAGTACTCTATTTTCTCTTCTATAATAGTGTAAACCTATTTTTTACTCTATATATAGAGTAATTTTTTTATTTTTTGTTCATCATTCTATTTTTAGTCTAAAATAGAATATTATTGGAGCAACATCCAACTCTATTATAGAGTTACTATATTTTAGAGGAAAAATAGAGTAAACCATTGGAGATGGTGTTAGAAGAAGAACACAACTAAAGTAAAAATTTGTGCATAGACCATCCGATCTGATGGTTTTTTTTTGAGAAAGGGCTTACTCCGTTCGTTCTGATGTTAATTGAGAACTAAAACAAATCACTTCAAAAGCGTGTATATATATAATCCTTTTTTATGAACAAAAGAAAAACGTATATATATAATCTTGATCAAGTAGCTATTCAAGAAATCAGGATTAAAGTTGAACCAAATCGGGGAAAACAAACCGTTTTAAAGAAACTGATGATAAAATATAAATCCATATCAAACTATAAAACTTGTTTCATTTACGATCAAAAGTCAAAAATAAGCTTAAAACAGAAATCCAAATAAAACATCATATATGCACGCATATTTACATATATGTAATTGAGTTACCATCTGTTCTAGGTCATGCTTGACTCCTTGTACGCCACTGGCAGCTGATTTTTTCAACCAAAATCAATATCTACTTGTGGCATACAGGGAGCCAGGCATGAAGACAAGTATGTATGCATGTATATTTGAATACGAGAACTTTAAACATGAACGTTAGTCGTCGATCTTGGCTTGAATCGAATGATCAGAATCTTTGTTTATTATTGTTGGGAGAGAAAATGAACGTAGAGAGATATTGAAGACAAATGAGTTAGGTAGCACAAATGTATATATAGAAGAAAGTAAGAGCAGCGCTAATTATGCTATTGCCAAATTTTAAATAAATAAATTAAAAGCATAAGAACAAAGTTGGGTTTCCATTAACTCAATTTCCTTAAAGGCTTCTCTTTTCCCACAATATGTTATTTATTGAGAATTAAAGTTTGCAAATAATATTGTTTTAAAATCTAATTAGAAACAAAGTTAATTGATATGGTGAATCGTGATACTTATTTGTAACTAAGATATCATTATAAATTTTGCTTAACTCCAACATATATATTTCTATATTGTAAGATGAAATCGAATTATGGATTCTTCTTCCTAGAAAGATAATAAAGATTATACAGCGTGCGTACCTACTGAGTTACTTTAAGTTAATTGAATGTTTTATAGGAGAATTTCGTATTATAAAGGGATTTTTAGAAAATAAAGAATAAATGGGCCATATATCGATCAATCATCTCCACCACCACAACGGACCTACATCTTTCATTCCAATCCAAAACTTTGGCGTTGGACAATTCAGAATGGTATCCCATTAGATCTTGATTTGTTTTATTTTATTTTATTAGGGTATATGCGTTTCAGCAATGTGTTCGTCTTTAAAGGTTATGATTTTTGTGTGTATCAGAACTTTTCTTGGGAAATTGTAAAATTAAACGTGAAAAGCAAAAAGAAGACAAAACTGAGTTTTTTTTTTTTTTTTTTTTTTTTTTTTGAAACAAAACTGAGTTTACGTTTTGCTTTTAACCGTTTAACATTCGTATATGAAATCTGATAAATAATGATAACTAACACATAAATGCTACGTTAAAACAAGTAACATACAAATGCAAACACACGTGATTGAATCAAAATCTTAAATCTTTGCAAACTTTGAAATAGTATGAAAAATGATTTCTTGAGATCAGAGAGAACACAATTGTTTTAGACAACGTATACAGACTATGACATAATTTTGCTTTATGAATTATGACCAACAAAGGTTTAAGTTATTTCAAACAAAGCATTGCAGATGCTCTTGACATGTTGCCGTTACGTCAAAGATGATTATAACAAAAAAAAAAGAAAGACAACACCATAATATCGAGTAAGTAAAATTTCAAATAAAAATCATGTAGTTTCACGTTTTCAAAATTTTGGTTAGCAATGAAACAGTTTACTGAATGAACAAGGTTTAGACATTGAAAGAGAAATAATTTTTGTATGTTTTATATAATAGTATAACGAAAGAGAATTCAATTTCAAAAGCTTAGATTCGCTTCGTCTTTTGACCAAAAAAAGATTTCTCTGTCTTTTCGTATCTCATTGTGGGTTCTTTCGCTTTTTAACAATAAATACTTATTATGTTTTTTTTTTTTAAAAAGGTTTTCTTTCCCCAGGCCCGACCTAAAAAAAATTAAGTTGTCGCTTGAACATAAGGACTGAACCGGCCCATTAGAAACCAAACCAGGCCGAGAGTGGGCTTGCTTGACCGGCGACTTATTCAGTTGATCGCCGGCGAGTTAACAATGGCGTGTAGTATAGAGCTTGAAGAAGAGATGAAACAAAATGGAATCGAGAGTTAGCTAATCTATCTTTCTCTCTTCCCTTCTCATTCCCAATTCACGATTCGAAAAATAATCGATGGGTAGCAAACGCGGGAGATCGGTGATAGCCGCGACCTCCATCTTCCTCGCGATGTCATGCTTAAATTCCATCTCAACCACTCAGGTTACCAATCTCATTCTCGATCGATTCGATTCAGTGATTCAGATTAGATGGAATTCTATGCAATTAGATCTTTGATCTACGATACCTTGTGATTATCTTACAGGTTGGAACAAGCATGTTAGATTCGGACACGTTTTGTATCTCCGACCAATACATCATGCAGTCTTATTTCACGACACAGAGCTCCTTAAACGAGTCAGAGTTTCGACATCTTCATAAGGAATGTTCTGAGAACATTCCTTATGAAGATGTTCCTGCTGTAGCAACGCTACAACACAGAGACGTAACAGGTGAAGGTTCGCATCGTCATCTACTTACAACCATCAAGCTTCGTTCTTTTCACTTGCAGTCTCACCTTCACGAGCTTGTGATCGTTGAGCGGTTGCCTTTGGGTGTTTTTGCTGATCCTTTCGAGCTTCAGAGTCTTCAGCAACGCAGAGGTTAACATCATTTAGAAAAGCTGTTAGCTTTCAGTCTTTTGATCTTATGATTGAGTCTTTTCAATCTCTTGCAGCTTTCAGAGACGTATCTGTGTTTGGAGACACGGATCTCGAGCAGCCTTCGTTCAGATCAAACAGGTCTGTCGTTGAGATTCATGTCGAAATCAACGGAAACGGTGAAACAAGCGTTAAGCTTCCTTTACATGCTCGGTACCAGGTAAACTCTTGTCACAAAGTAAGACACTTTGTATATCTTGTTTTGATCATGATCGATAAGATTGTTTCTATGCTTATCTCTCCAGCCTATTGGGGAGAGTGGATACTCTAGAGTGGAGTTTGGAGAGCCAGACTTGTTCTTATGCTCTAGACATGTACCAAACCAGGAACATGAACAGAGGAGATGCTTGGTTTTGTCAGTAGGCAGATCAAAGACCCAAACCAGATCCGTTGTCTGGGAAATCCCTGCAGGAATCAGGAGTCATACAGAGTATGTTTCCGTTGTTACATTTGTCGCTGCGCTTTTATCCGCATTTTCAATCCTTGTTGCATCTCTATTGAGCTCAAAGGTTGAATCTTGTAAGAACACAAAAGAGCTATGATATAAGCGTTTTAGTCTTCTTTGTGATAGTCACGGGACTCGAGAGAGAAATAAAATATGACAAAACTTTTTGTGATTCCTCTCAATTCTCAATACCATTTTGGAAAAAACTAAACAGGTTCAAACCAATTTCTTGCATGACAGGACAAGAATAAGAATTAAGAAACAGACTTTCCACTCATCTCCATCAAATAGTTTGCACAACAACAAAACCATTATCTTGAGACGCACAGGAAACAGACTTTCCACTCATGTCCAACAAATTGTTTGCACACCAAAACAAATAAACACACACACGCTCCAATGGAGGACCCTCAAACCAAACCAATACAAAACCCAACTCTCTAAGTTTTTGTCTGTAAGTTACCTTATATACTAAGTAGTGCCACTCGTTGATGCTTCAACACATTTAAATTCTTGTTCTTGCTTTCCAAAATCAAGCTGCGAGTACGATGATCACGATCAGAAGTACAATGCCAAATATCACCAAGAGCAAGCATGTCTGCGTGCAAACAAGATCAAGACGTTAGAATGTAGTCCCAAAAAGCCACTCACTCACTGGTGTTCGAAAAGGTTCCGAGTGTTTATACCAGAGATGAGTTTGATCTTTGTGTTTTGGAGGCTTGAGCTAGCTGAGATTTTCCTTGGGCAGTTGCAGCTCGAGAGTTGTCAATGTGAGTACCAATATCATCTGCCAGTTAAAAGGAGAAAGTGAGCTCTATAACTGCATAACTGAGGGCATGTTGTTAAATAGATTAATTTACCTATCATGACTCCTTGGTCGTTAACTAGAACCGCAAGATCTTTGAATATTTCGTTAACCTCGCCAATTTGAGTATGGATCTCTTGTATTCCTTGCTCTCTTTCTTCGATCACAGCTTCGTTGAACGCAATCTCGTTGTCTAACAATACAAGTTCTTGCCTGCAACCATATCAAACAAGACGAAGATAAAGTTTGCATCACAAAACGAGTGGGAGATGGGGTATTATTACCAACCTTTTTGACTCCATAACTTGTGCCCGCTGTTCTGGGATCTTATCAGCTTCACTCGCTGTATAGCTATAGCAAAGACAAACATGAAACATGGTTCAATATAAAATATATTAACAAAGCCTTAAAACTTTTTATGCTTTAGATCATCACATTTCAAATCCTTATTGTTGAGAGGTAAACATAACACACAAAAATCACATACCTAGAGGGATGAGCAGAAGGAGGGACGAGAGGAGCATAAGCGGTTTCTCTTTCAGCAGCAGTCTGCTGAGCTTTCTGAAACTCTTTCAACACAGCTTGAAAGTCCTTTGCAAGCTTAGCATCTGCAATCTTCTTACTTGGCTACAACAAACAATCAACAACCATCATCATCATCATCAAACTCCAACAAAACCAAAAAAAAAAACAAAGACGAAGAAGAAAGATTGTGACTTTACATTGACACCGCTTCGATGATCAGTTTCACTAGCTTCTTTAAGCTTAGCAGATGTATCCTTCACAAGCTGTCCAATATGCAACCTTGTCTTATGCCTATAACGCAAATCGACCATTAGATTAGAGTCAATTCTGAGCAGATACCAAAAAAAAAAGAAAAAAGATTTCTCGATTTCAAACTTACAGCTTCTCACGGAGCTCGGGCGTGTCTTTGGGAGTACCGAGCGTGTTAACGAGCCGCTGAAACGTGGAGACTCCGGTATTGATCTGGAAGATACCGGAAGCGACGGCCTGCGTCGAATCTTGGCGACTACCACCACCACCACCATTGACCTTCCTCGATCTTCCTTTCCCAGCTTCTAAATCTTGAAAACTCATTCTTCTCTCTTTCGTTTGATATCTCCAACGATTGAAAGAATTGCTTTTTGAGAAGAGGGGGAAATGATGAATGAGGGGTCAAGGCGTGAATCGTGGAGACAGATAGACAGAACTTGGAAAGCGTTTTTTTTTTTTAATTTATAACTGATTACAGAGATGAAAGGCGAGATCAATGTTTTTTTTTCTTTCTGATCCTTTCATTTCTATTTAATTACTTACGTCTCCTTGTTTTATTGTTTAGTGTAGGTTTACATACTTTTGTCGTTTTAAGGTATAGAAAAATATCTAATAGTTTGTGTTTGATTTGGTTTGCATTAGGATTGGGAAATAAACCAACCTGAGCTGAACCAAATTCTGACCAAACCAAAATATATATCCAAGACCATTTGATTGATATTTTTAACAGCTTGAATAGTTTGGTTTTGTTCAGTTTAAAACCATGACCTGAACCAAATCCAATATATTTAGTAATTAGCTTAAATAATATATTCATGATAATATTATCCTTTGATATAAAACCCACATTTTTAGCATTGGTCATCAAAGCTGATGTCTGTTTTGTTTTATGTTTTGTAAATTGGTTTTAACTGAATTGCACCAAATCCAAGCTAAAACTAATTCTAATTAAACCGAATTCAACATAAATCAAACGGAATACAAATTAAACATAATCAAAATGTAATTAACCAAAATTGAACCAACCTCAAAATTAAACCAAAATGCCTTTTCCTCATTTAGATACCACTAAAATCAGTTTCAGTAAACGTTTAGTTCTACTTTAATTTGGTTGTTCTCCACCTATTTAAAGTTACGGAGAAGTCACAGTTTAACTATTTACAAATCGGGGGGGGGGGGGGGGGATTTTAATTCTTTTGTCAACGGGGGGAAATTTTAATTACATGAAGATATTCGATGATGAGGTTACTTTTAGTCGGAAACGACTTGGCCACGTCCGACGTGGTAGATAGTAATTGGTGGATAAAGTGATTATGCCACGTCTTTGTATAAAATATATGTTATTTATTTGATTAAATGGAATCGTTCCCGACAAATCGAAAGCTCCACGCACGACAACCTTCTCTCCCCCCCCTTTAAACGTATGAAGTCGCCGGCGAGAGAAGAATTTTCCGGACGGTCACACGTGCCATTTTCTCAGTATAAATAGAACTCACATTTTTGTTTCTCACACCAACATATTATTTTTCTTTCTTCAAATTCGTTCGTCGCTGGTAAAAGAGAAAATATTCCGTTACATCAGATCTCTAAGCGTCTCTCAGCAATGCCGGTGAGCTTTTCATATCCAGAGTTTCTTATTCGTCTCGAATTGGTATGGTTGGGATCGGCTGATGCGAAAAGATCTGTTGAAATTGGCCAAATCCAAGTCGAGAATCGTTAATTTTTGGAGTTACATTACTGAAAATGGGATTAGTATTGGGTT
Source organism: Brassica napus (assembly GCF_020379485.1). Classification (NCBI taxonomy): domain Eukaryota; kingdom Viridiplantae; phylum Streptophyta; class Magnoliopsida; order Brassicales; family Brassicaceae; genus Brassica; species Brassica napus. The sequence continues at coordinate 34,638,778 of NC_063450.1, forward strand.
TCGATTAATATTGTAATGTATGGACCTTTCGAAATCAGATCCTATAATCATTAAAAATGTGATTAGTATTTTATGAAACTGTTTTAACCTTTGGAGTTAAATACTTGTAGAACAATCAAAGCAAAGGTGATTCATAATCAGACAATTTCGTTGACTTTAGCAATGATAGTCTTAACATTGTTCTGTTCTTTTTTTCTAAAAGAAAATTTCGTTGTTTCTATTTGCAGATGGTAACTGTAAAAGTTAGCAATGTTTCTCTAGCAGTAACGGAACGAGAACTCAAAGAATTTTTTTCTTTTTCCGGCGAGATTGTTCACCTCGAGATGCAAAGGTCGGTTCTTTTTACTTTGTACTACATTTCACTCGAAATTAAACTCTTATGTGTTCTTACAAAACATTGGGTTTGGTTTCTACAGTGAGAATGAAGGAGGTTCTAAGTTAGCATATGTTACATTCAAAGATTTACAAGGAGCTGAAACCGCACTTCTCCTCACTGTAAACTTCTCTTTTTCTCTTAACCCTTGTTCACTGACTATATTGGTAGCACTTTTGTTTCATGCATGACTCGTCTTTTTATAACGTGAAAGCTACGTAATCCAACAAAACTCCGATTTAAAATGATTTTTTTATATAAAATTGAGACCCCTAACTGAATCTTTTTAACATGCATTTGATGTTCAATAAAAAATATATTTGCACACGACCACCTTTTAAGTTCCAGACCGCTCTGTTTCGATGTTGATCTTGCTTGCAGGGAGCGACAATTGTTGATTCATCGGTCACGGTCACAATGTCACCAGATTACCAACTACCTCCTGATGCTTTAGCTTCCATTGTAAGCTCCTTAAAATTCCATTTCTTGAACAACAAAAACTCTCGTGTGACTTTCAATTTTTGTCTCCTTAGGAATCATCGAAAGAGAGCGACAAATCATCATCATCTCCTCCAAAGGAAGATGTATCAGTATTCAGAAAGGCTGAAGATGTCGTCCGCAATATGATTTCAAAAGGGTTTATTCTTGGGAAAGACGCAATAGCTAAAGCAAAAAGCCTCGATGAGAAGCATCAGCTAACATCAACAGCTTCAGCTAAAGTCACATCCTTCGACAAGAGAATCGGGTTCACTGAGAAAATCAACACCGGGACAACTGCTGTGAGCGGGAAAGTCAAAGAAGTTGATCAGAAGTTTCAAGTCACTGAGAAAACCAAATCAGCAATAGCTGCAGCCGAGCAAACAGTGAGCAATGCTGGCTCCTCCATAATGAAAAACCGGTATGTTTTGACTGGTACCACGTGGGTTGCTGGTGCGTTTGAAAAAGTGAGCAAAGCTGCAGAAGAAGTCGGACAAAAGGCGAAGGAGAAAGTTGGAAGGGCTCAAGAAGATGAAGAGAAGAGAAAAGAGGTTGATGAAGTAGCTAGTGTTCATTTGTCTGAATCACCAAAGGCTTTAGACCAACCAGAACAGGATTCAAAACTCTCTGAATCACCAAAGGATTTAGACCAACCAGAACACGATTCAAAACTCTCTGAATCGCAGCCGCAACAGCTGCAACCGCATAAACAGGAGGAGTCTACTCCAAATGTTGCTTCGGGACAGCCTTGAAAATACATAAAAGAATATTTCTTCCAACTTTTTTGAAACATACCGGACATGGCTTATATGTTCCAATAACACTGAATTTAAATTTTGTTGCTGCTGCTGGTGTTGCTGCTTACCTTTCTTTATTCTTGTTTCTCTTCACTTCCAAAAAAGGTGAGTCTCCTGAAAGTTGAACTTCTTTTCTTTTTGTTGCCAAGGGTATTGAAAAAACGTTATTGTTTAAAATATCCATAAAATAGTGGCTTGAAATTGCCCAAACCTTATGTTTCTTTGTCAACAACTTATAATTTTTTTCTTCTATATTTTTATCTTAAATAGAGCGTCTCCAACCCATTTATATTTTTTACTCTATATATTCTTTTAAAATAGAATAACTTTATTATAGAGTTGGATTTGTTCCAATATATGTTTCTATAACAAAGTTTTACAAGAGTGAGGAAGCTCTGGTGTCTCTACGGTATGAAGAGCTTTTGGCTTTTGTGAATTTTGCTCCAGCCTTTGCCATAAGGATGAGAAGTGTCCTCTGGATCCTAAGAACATAAAGACGAGCTCGGAGAAGAGTAGGGAGCTGCAAGATGGAAAAGGGGGATGGCACGAGGTAGGCAAACATGATGAAAGAGCCCGGAGTTATAAGGGAGTGGTTATCAATGGAAATAGCAATCAACCAAACAGAGAGAGGGAGAGTCGAGCTTATTCTGGGAAGGGGAAGGGCAAAGTGACTGAAGATTATGATCATAAATGAGTGAAGACAGCGGAGAGGGTCATATGAGAACCTCTTCATACCATGGGAATTCTCGTGGTGATGCAGGAGGTTCGCAAAGGAGATCATCAAGAAGAGAGGAAACAGCTGTTGCGACACAGGAGGTGCGTCTTCAAGCATCTCCACGTCGTGTGGAAGGGCAAAATGGGCAGGAGGAGATACGGGAAGAAACACGGGAGGAAGGGGAGATAAAGAGGGCGGAAGAGGAAGCTTTGGCTCCTGTTTCCAAGGAATTTCAAGCTGCACTTGCGGAGACTCAGGCGGCCGGTATGGAGGTGATCTTTGATCCTGTTGATGGAGAGGAGGGCTTACAAAAAATTCAAAGCCTTGTCGTGAGTGATAGAGCTCCTGAAGGAGAAGAGGAGGATGGGATGGAAATGGATGAGTTTCAAGCAGCATTGCTAGAACATGGTTTAGATGCGCAGGCGATAGATGCTCTTCCGGCAGTATCTGAGGAGGAAATAGAGGAGATGATTGCGGGCTACGAAGAGGATGATCAAACTCAGGAGGCAGGGGAACATGCTAATGGCGCAGAAGGAAAAAACAAGGAAGCAACGAAGCATGCACAGAAACAGGGGACTCGTAAAAGCTTGTTTAAGTCATCAATCAATGTAGCAGGAAGCACAAAGATGAGGAATGCAGCAGTGCTTGTCTCCCCTCGTAAACGTGCTGCAGTTAGGACGGGGACTCGCAAAGGGGATGCAAACAAGCAATTGGAGAGCAAGGGATCGTCAAGCCTGAACTCTGGAAATTTGAAGAATGAATTTATGGATCAAGTCTTACTAGTTTCTAGCAAGCAGGGTTTGGGGTGTTTACTTTTCAAGGTTTTTTTATTGTTGTTTTGGTGTTGGGTAAGATCTCTATGCAAGATCATGCATTGAAATACAATTTGCTATTTGGATTATTGGTGTTGGGTTTGTTTTGATCAGATAAGCATAATTATTGCATCTAGATGTTTGGGTTCTCTACGTATTTCGTGGGCAGAGGGTTTGGCTTCGATGTTAATGGGGTTGTTCTCTACTCGACTGCAGGTGCAATCTCGATGGCTACTACACTGCAGAAACATGGGTCGGGTTATGTGGTTTGAGGTTTCATTTGGTTTCGGGAAGAGTGCATCTTGGGTCACAATACTGATACTCTTGCTCTTAAACGGCAGAATCAGAGTTAGGCAATTCACGGTTAATAAGTTGGCTACTTGTTGGGTTATGTGGGTAATAGTAATCAATAATGTCGTTTTGGTCTTATTGTTTATTATTAATTGGGATCATGATGATGTTTTAGTAATACTTTATCAGTATTGGTCCTCAATGGTTTTGTTTTGTGTTTGGTATTGGTTTTATATGGATCGGGAATTACCTTACATTTTCGTCATACTAGTTCTTTTTGACTCTACGGCCACTGGTGCTTGTGTTCTATGCGTTGTTCTTACAGGAAGTGTGGATATTCGAAAGATTCAGGAGTTCCAAGAGACGTTTGGATATTAGGAAATTGTTGTTGGCTAGTGACTACTTTAATATTTCATTTTTTCATGGGATATACAAGGGTTTTTATTGGAGTTTTAAAGGAAAATTATTATGGGTTAGGGTCAGGGTAATGTTAATAAGCTTGAAGATATTAACGTGGAGAAGAGGATTTTTACTTTGGGAGATGGATAATACAGGGTATCATTACACCCAATTTCGACAGCTCAAGTGAGCTTTTTATATATTTTTTAAATGAGAGCACTAAGTTGGAATTGCCGAGGGATGAGAAGTAAGTGAACGATAAGTTATTTAACGGAGATATGGCATAAACATAAGCCGGATTTTTTATTTTTATCGGAAACAAAGCAAGAATTTGAGTTTGTCCAGAAATTTCAAGGTCATTTCGGATTCGATAATTTGGTCACATTGGATCCGGTGAAGGGGTGGATTAGCGCTTTATTACAATAATGAGTATCAGATTAATGTGTTATATTCAAGTAATCGAATGATAGATGTGGAAGCAGTGGCTCTTGGGAAAACGGTATATATGACGTTTGTGTATGGAGACCCAGTTCAAGAATTACGAGAACAAGTGTGAGAATGTTTAACTAGATATGGAATTTCGCGATCAGAGCCTTGGTTTCTTATTGGTGATTTAAATGAGATCACCGGAAATCATGAAAAAGAAGGTGGAGGGTTGCGAAGTGCGAATTCATTTGTTCCTTTTAATAATATGATAAGGAATTGTGGTCTACTGGAGTTCCCGGTCAAACGAAATAAGTTGTCATGGCAAGGGCAAAGGGGCAGTAATTGTTAGATGTCGTTTAGATCGTGCACTAGCGAATGAGGAGTGACATACATTATTCCCCTGTTCTTATACAGAATATTTAGGGATGGTGGAATCAGATCATCGCCCAGTGGTGGCTTATTTAGAAGATAAAGTTTTTAAGAGGAAAGGCCAGTTTAGATTCGATAAGAGATGGGTTGGACAAGAAGGACTTATGGAATCAATCACAATGGGATGGTCCGATAATAATGAAGGAACAAGACCTGGTATAGTGGAACATATTAGTAATTGCCGCCGTGAGATAGCCAAATGGAGGAAAAATAATCCACCTTATGGGAAGGAAAAGATATCGGACTTGGAGAAAGCGCTTGAAAAGGTACAAACAGATGATACTAGATCTCAGGAGGATATTATGGAGATGTCTAGGAAGCTGCAAGAGGCATACAAGGATGAGGAGGAGTATTGGCATCAGAAAAACAGAAATATGTGGTATTCATCTGGAGATCTTAATACAAAATTCTATCACGCTTTAACTAAGCAACGAAGGATCCGTAATAGGATAGTAGGGCTACATGATGGTGAGGGAAATTGGATTACAGAGGACAATGGAATAGAGAGAGTGGCGGTTGAATATTTTGAGGATTTATTTACTACCACCTCTCCAACGGAGTTTGATGAGTTTCTCTCAGATGTAACACCGGGTATAACTCCACAGATAAATCAACGATTACTGCGGATAGCGACAGAGGATGAAGTCAGAGAGGCTCTGCTTATGATGCATCCAGAGAAGGCACCAGGGCCGGATGGCATGACAGCTCTCTTTTTTCAACATTCATGGCATATTATTAAGAGCGATTTGGTGGAGATGGTGAATGATTTTTTGGTGTATGGTGAAATGGATACAAGGTTAAATATTACTAATTTTTGTATGATTCCAAAGACAGAAAGACCTACAAGGATGACAGAATTGCGACCTATCAGTTTATGTAATGTAGGGTATAAAATTATTTCGAAGGTTTTGTGTCAACGGTTGAAGTTATTGCTACCTTCCCTTGTCTCAGAAACGCAATCGGCATTTGTGGCAGGGAGGTTGATCTCTGATAATATCCTTATAGCACATGAAATGTTTCATGGATTATAGACTAATGAGGCGTGTAAAGGAAAGTATATGGCAGTCAAAACAGATATGATTAAGGCCTACGATCGGGTCGAATGGAAATTTATTAAGGCATTATTACAAAAAATGGGGTTCCATAATCATTGGATTAAACTAATGGTGGAATGTATATCATATCGGGTTCTTTAAATGGCCAACCTCGAGGACTTATTATAACACAGAGGGGCTTACGTCAAGGAGATCCTTTATCTCCCTATTTATTTATTCTGTGTACCGAGGCTCTGATAACGAATATTAAGAAGGCAGAGAGGGAGAAACAATTAACAGGAATAAAGATGGCTAGAGCATGCCCTTCAATATCGCATCTGCTTTTTGCGGTTGATAGTCTCTTCTTTTGTAAAACTCAAAAGGAAGAGTGTCATACCATTATGAGGATTTTAAAGGAATACGAGAAAGCTTTAGGTCAACTAATAAACTTTGATAAGTCTTCAATTCAATTTGGACACAAAATCGAAGAATCTGTCAGACATGAGCTAAGAGATATTTTGGGCATACAAAATCTGGGAGGAATGAGAACTTATCTAGGATTGCCGGAGAGTCTCGGGGGTTCTAAGATACAAGTTTTTGTCTTCGTACAGGATCGGCTAAATAATAGGATCAATGGCTGGACTTTTAAGTTCTTTACGAAAGGAGGAAAAGAGGTGATCGGCAAATCAGTGATTACGGCTTTGCCAAATCATGTGATGTCTTGCTATCGTTTACCCAAGGCTACTGCAAAAAAGCTGACGAGTGCGGTAGCACAGTTTTGGTGGAGCCCTGGCGGTAGTACAAGAAGAATGCATTGGAAATCATGGGACAAAGTATGTGTCATTAAGGAAGATGGAGGTTTAGGATTTAAAGATATCACTGATTTCAACACAGCGATGCTTGGTAAACAATTATGGCGGCTGATAGAAAAGCCAAATACTTTATTTTCTCGAGTTTTTAAAGGTCGGTATTACATGAATGCATCACCCCTGGAACCGATTCGTTCATATTCTCCGTCATATGGTTGGCAGAGTATTGTTTCTGCTAGATCTCTGGTAAGCAAAGAACTAATCAAAAGGGTGGGAACAAGATCTTCTATATCCATATGGAATGATCCTTGGCTCCAACCACTCGCCCGAGACCAGCCAATAAAAATCAACACAATCTTTACCCAGACCTTACAGTGGATTCACTTATTGATCCTCATTTGCGACGATGGAATTCGCCGGCGATCCAGGCTTTGGTGGACCCACAAGATGTGAAATTAATAGAAAGTATACCATTAAGTAGAACTCGGATGACAGACAAAGATGGATGACATTTCACAAATAATGGAAAATACACGGTTAAATCTGGATATCAGGTTGAAAGGATATATCCAAATAAGGAAAAACCACCAGTAGTGTTTGGACCCACGGTTAGGACTGTTCAATATGGCAAAACCGAACCGTACCGAACCGAACCAAATCGAAATAGATAATATGGTTTGGATTTGGTATATACCATACAAACCGAATGGATATGATTTTAAAAAAACCGTAGGATTTGGATATGGTTCGGTATATAACCGATAAAACCGAATAAAACCGATCAAAAAATAGAAACATGTAAATATGTATATATATTTTATAACAACGTATGAAAATCATAAGTTAATTTTTTTGCTAATAACTATTACCATATTTTTTACAGTAATAAAATAGTCATGATTTGTAAAACACTTGAACTATAATTAAATAACAATTCATCGCAAACATGCTTCTTATTTTCTTAGTATTCTTTTGATCTTTTTGCTTTAATTTAGCATTGACTAAATTGAAATAAAGATTATAAATTTGATGATAACAATTAGTGGAAATTCTTCACAATTTTTTTTAATCTATAAACGAATAGAGTTTCGTGTTTAATAGAAGAAACATGACTTTGATGAACGCTAAATATGAAAGAATATAATAACTTATTTTTTGTGCTTCTTGCTTCTGTTTTGTTTTTTGTTTTTTTTGTTTTTATTATCAAAATTTTGAGCTTTGATTTTAATTATAGATTTGATTATTTTATTAGATGATAGAAACATTTTTTATTTTTGTTCTTTTATTTAAACTTATAATATTTTTTAATAAATGAATGTGTTGACAACAAGACTCTAAAATTCATATAATATGATCCCAAAATAAAAAATTATGTTTTTTGGTATAAAACCGAATAAACCAAAAACCGACGGTATATAAACCGAACCGAACCGAAGTAAATATGGATTTAGAATGGTAGTTATATTTTACTAACCGAAATACCGAAATACCGAAATACCGAAAAAACCGAACCGAAACCAAACCGATATCCGGATTGAACACCCCTACCACGGTGGATATTTTGAAGGCATATTGCTGGAAAATACGGTGCCCACCAAAGATTAAGCATTTTCTATGGCAATTGGTGACAGAGTGTATAGCAGTCAAGAAAAATCTGCATAACCGAGGGATACCTTGTGATATCGTTTGTGCAAGATGTGGTGCTGAGGAGGAATCGATCAACCATGCTTTTTTTTGAATGCCCTCCTGCACTTCAGACATGGGCTCTTTCAAAGATTCCAACAAATCTGGCTATGTTTCCAACAAGTTATCTCTTTGTGAACATGAATCATCTTTTTTGGAGAGTTGTTCTACAGATGGAGGATCATCAGTTTGCATGGATACTATGGTATATATGGAAGGGAAGAAATAATAAAGTCTTTAGTAATCTGGATGTGGATCCATTGGACACCCTTAAACTGGCTGAAATGGAATCAAAACTCTAGGCTGAGGCACAAATATTGATTGATAACAAGAGGACCCCACATGTAGAGGCAATGATTCTTCCGTCAATTCCAGGAAGATGGTGTTTCACGGATGGTTCCTGGAAAGAGAATGATATTTTTTCAGGACAAGGATGGTATAGTACTCTAGAAGGATTTGCGGGTTTGATGGGTGCAAGGAATGTCCGAGCGTCCCTTTCTCCTCTTCATGCAGAAATGGAAGCCTTGTTATGGGCAATGGAATGTATGAAAAACTTAAGACAATTTCAGGTTACGTTTGCAACAGATTATTCTCAATTGGTGAAGATGGTTTCAGCACCAGAAGAATGGCGAGTATTTGCAAGTTATTTGGAGGATATAAACAGCATGAGAGAGAGTTTTTCCCGAACAGAGATTATCTATGTACCAAGAACCAGTGCCGGCCCTGGCAAGAAGCCAAGGAAGCATCAGCTTCTGGCCTTTAAATTTATAAAACTATTTCAGGCCAATTTTACAATTAAAGATACACCAGCTCGACTGGTAAGTTTATTCTTCGTTTGATTCTCAGGCGACAAGTTCGACAGTCGTGGCCTACATTTTCTACTTTTTAAATAAAGTAATTTTTAGTGGCCCAAAATACAATTTTTGCTTCCAGCCCACTGAAACTCCGGGCCGCTACTGCCAAAAACGCATAACAAGAAGGCGAATAGCTTAGCCCGCAGTGCTAGGAAGGAAACGTCTTTTGTTGTTCACATGGATCAAGATCTCCCAGTTTTGTTTACAGAGTCAATATGAATCTGTAAAGTTGATGACAAAAAAAAAAAAAAAATAAAGAAAATATAAAAAATGTTATTTTTATTCTAAAAATAGAAACAAAATGTAAAACTTCTATATATTTCACTCTATAATAGAGAAACTCTATTATAACAGCATACATCGGAACAAATCCACTTTTATATTGGAGTTTTTTTACTTTAGAAGAAAATATAAACAAGAAAATAAAGGTGGGTTAGATTAGATAAATATGTTACAACATAAAGAGGATAATATTCAATGGCGGACTCTTCTAAATTTTTGGTTATTGTATTAGTTGTTCTATTAACATGTACGTGGGGGAAGCCATTTGAGGAATATATTAGTTTCATAACATCTGAAATCTGAATGCATGTGGTAGGCATATAGGATAAGTGGGATGACACCAAGTCGGCTTACCCCTTCGTTGATGTTAGTTCTTCTTCTTTAAGTGAAATGATAATTGACTTCGAGGAGAAACATTCCTTAAGATTTTTTGTCCATTTTTGATACAATTCTAACATCTTGATAAGAAGATATCTATGATGAATCTACAACACAATAATATTTCTTATCCAACAAAAGACCTTGCTTCATATATACGGGATTTGGAGAGAGTTTGTATTTGAAGTTGTAAGAACCTTACAAGTTGAATCTTTTGGTGGTGAATCTTCTACTGACAGTATAAGCATCCTTCCAATAATGACGGTCCCAAATGGCTTTGTTAATAACGGGAGGATATTCCATTCTTTTTTCTAGTACAATGAGATATTTCCCCTTTTTCATACTCTCCAATAAAAAGAAACATATTTTGGTTAAACACAATAATGGTTTTGTTGAAAAATGATGCAATATTTTTTTTATAAAACAAAACCTTCAGAGAAGAGAGTCACCCCATCGGAGACTTTCCTCCCTTCTGTCTCAGCTTGAAACTTTCTTTTTTGACTAGGAAAATTTTCCAGTGGCTAATTTTTCTGCAGAAATTAATTAAAACTTATTATCCAGAATTTTGTTGGTTTTTACTGAATCCTTTTATTTTATCTTTGTGTATATATTTCCAATTTCACATATCTTGTGAAAAGAAATAAACTTCACATGTCTTATGAAGACAATACATATAGTCGTTATTTGTTACTTGATGTAGCTGTAAAAATCAACTCAAAACATATAGTAATTAATTATAAATATGAAAGAGATATAGTGAATCTAGAACTCATAATAAGATTATAATAAAACTTATAAATATAATAGATGTTATTCACTAGTAAAAACCCATTGTAAAAATATAATATATTTATTAAATATAGGCTTTTATTTTCTTGGAAATATATTAAAATTTAATCAGTGATCAGTAATACTCCATAAGTCCATATGTAGGTTATAAATTTTAACCCATGGTAAAAGATCAATTTTCCATATGTCTAGTGGTCTGATTAACCATACTTCTTTTATAAGAAGTTAATCAAATATGTTATGGTAAATAATGTCGTATTCATTGTACCATCATACTCAGAAATCATATATAACTAAAGAAAAAATTGCTATCGTTCGCAAAAGAATTGAATATAGTAACCAAAGTATAAAGATGAACTCAACCAAAGCAACCTTCTTCTTGGTCTTGTTCCTTGTAGCTGCCGTCTGTGAGTCCTAATTTAAATATTTGATTTTTCATTACGCTTATATCAATATGAATCTACACGAAGACCCACACAAATATTTGTGTAGATTATATATTTGATGACATAACATATTGGCGATTTTCATGTATCTAAATGGGGGTTCATATATAGATTAGCGGGTAAGTTTTATATGTTGTTTCAAGTAAATGTTATTTTACATTTAGTTGGAATAATATGAGGTTTTAGACTAAAATTTGTTTATTAATTTCATCAAACGAATTATATTATGTAGGAGGGATCAATTTCAGTTACTTTGGTGTGGCATCTATTTCTGTAAAAAGGAACCAAAATAAAACCAGTCATCTAATCTGGATCCAATTGTTTGCGGTTTTAATAATAGATCAGAATCAAATATATTAATCTGGATTCGATGTTGTACTATACATAATATAAAAGGTGGGGGAGGGGGAGGGGGAGGGGGAGGGGGGTTTCATGTCATTGTTTATGTTTAATCCGAATTAAACACCTATTTATTTGAATTTTTATTTTGGGATAATCTATATAAGGTATAACTATGACAGAAAGCAAGTGTCAAGGAAACATAGATTGCAGAGAAGAACCTCATAAACAACCGTGTCCGGTGCCTCTCGCATGTCTATTTGGTAGCTGTATTTGTCCCTGGAAAAGTCACTCGACATTCTCACCTTGTCAAATCAAATGTGCGCATTCTGGAAAAAAAGTTGTAGATCTCTATGATTCCGATCATTGTGTTTGTGGTGACAAATAAGATAAAAATGTGACAACAATATAACTTGCAAATGTTGAATAAAAAATAATTATTATTGTTCCATTTTTTAGATCACCTGAAATTAATTACTCAAGCCTTTTGTTCCTTTGTCGTCATCTTATCGAGTAGATCAGGGAGGGTCAACGATCTATTTCTCTATGAAAACTATCATATATCATCTGATCCACACTAAACTATGATTTTGTCCTAGATCCCAAGAATTGAAAGTTGTAAACTTATGGTTTTAATCAGTTTACTCTTAACCAACGATTTTGTCATATATCATCATAATCGATAGGTAGAAACTTAATTTTCCATAAACAATGGTTTTGATCGGTTTACTCTTAACCAACCATTGAAACCAATTTAACCAAATATTTTAAACCAACTTAACCAAACAAAAACCCAATTTCGTAAAAGAAAATGATCATCTTCTTCATAGACCTTTCTTCTCCTTCGCCAACGCCATGGCAGGAAATCTGATCTTCTCACATGATTTTAAACCAAACGTTGTGGACATCAAACTCATTCTCCTCAAGTTGACTTGACACATCTCTGTATCAATTTACTGGTGAGAGCGAAAGCAGTAGAAGGCAGAGACTTGCAGTTTCGGCATCCATGATTACGCAGCAGATGATTGAGCAAGGAGTGCTAGATTGCTTACTTGAAGAAGGTATTGTTGTATAACATCAAAGTAGCTTTTGTCTTTACGGTTTCGTTTTAACCTTGATGATTCTGTTCTTGCAGGAGAAACTGACGATGCACTAATGGGGATTCTCAGAGTTAGTAACCTTTTGAGCTCACCTTAAGTCTTGTGGAATCATCAATTAGAGTTCACAAGATAACAGAGTCAAATAACTTTGTTATAGCCGCAAACGATGATTTATTTGATTTTTTCAGCAACAAGGAGGTGATAGAACTGGTGTATGCCTTCATTTCTAGTAGTCCTTGTGGTGAACTGGTGATCCAGCAAAGTTTCTACTTGAATGTCTTGTAGCTAAAGCTGCTGCCTATGTTGGCAAGCTTCTTGTTTTGAATGTGTTATTGCTCAGTTATAAAATCTGCAGTTTCCATTAAAACGAAATTGATTGTAGGCTTCATGTTAAAAGAATTGTGAATGCTCCGGCTGGTAGGTACAGATCAACGCACCTCAGGCTTCTACGTTCGTGTGTGACTTGCGATGATTAATGATGATGGTGACAAATCTCTTGCTTGGTTTGGTTTGAGATGGCTGTTGAAGAAGATTAAATAAATTATATATAAAAATTAGGTTTTTGTTTGGTTTAGATGATTTTAAAATGTTTGGTTAAGAGTAAACCGATTAAAACCATTGTCTATGGAGAATTAAGTTTTGAACTATTGATTCTGAGAGAAATAAGCTTACAACTTTAAACTAATAAAAATCTAGGACGTGGTCATAGTTTAGTGGAGATCTAATACTATATGATAGTTTCCATGGAGACATAGATTGTTGACCCGATTAGTGAAATATTTTCTGATCCAGAAAGAAAATTTTAATCGGGTACACTTGATCTCTTTTGACCCTGGACACCTTTCATTTATTTGTGCACTAAAGTAAGTATTTCAAGGAAACTAATATATATTACACAAAAAGAAAAAAAGAAAAAAAAAACAGTAGGGGGCAAGTCACCCATAGATGACGTATACGTCTGTCCTAACACCTGTTCGAAAACGCGGCAGCCTAGGCGCTATTCGGAGGTTGACCGCATCGATTATGCCCAAATCGGTGTAGCCAGGCGTTGACCCGCGTAAGACCGCCTAATTTCCGCGTTGACCGCCTAATTCCCGTCTAATCTCGCGATGACCGCCTAAGTTTTTCTTTTTTCTTTTTTTTTTGCCTTTTTTGTCTGTGTAAGTTAAAACACAGTTGATTATTTTTTACTCATTATTGACAGATATTGTGTAATTATTCATTACTAACATACATACTATATTTAGGGATTTTTTCGTACCAAACCCACCATTTACGAATCAAAAAGACTGTTTAAAATTATATATAAAAAATTATATAATTATGTCTGAGAACTTGTATCATCATGTTTAAAATTAACTAAATATATTATAAATATATTAAATTATATTTAAAACTAGGCCCCGCGTAATCTTCGAGTATTCCCCGATTTTTCGGTAACTCGCTAGGTCCGAAGTTACCGCCTGAGTAGCGCCTAGCGTAGTTCCGAAGAGGGATCCTAACTAGTAGCATGTACTTGACAAAGCATAATTAACTATTGGTTTTAAACTTCCATTTTTTTTTTTAAATACATAGACTAATTAAAGTACTCTAAATTTTTTTTAAGACCCTAAATTTGTAAATAAAAAAATTTCAAGTATCCTATAGTCCCCTGAGCCCATATTCATAACACACCCGTTTTAACCATTCAAGGATCATCATTAGCTATAAACAGTTCCATATTTCTATCTTTTAATACTTCATGTGGAACCAACCTTACTATGATCTTAGGGAAGGTACATGGGGTTAGATCTGAATTTTTTTCTATCTTGTAAGGTTGTTGGACCGAAAGGAGTACAAACCCGAGCTGCTGATATAACGGCCACAGTAATGTCACTTGTTCTTTTACTTCAAAATAATCAGAGACATACGGATCCACTAACTTGGCAAATAGTTTCAACAGTGACGGTGATGCAGATTGAGAGAGAGCCACTTAATCTTTCTCCCGTATGTAGCTTTTCTCCATATATATGATGTTGAGGTGAGTTTGTTTACTTGTTTAGTGAACACGAACCACACCTTAAAATGTCAATTAGCAACACGTTCATTCATCCTAATCAGTAGCAACTATTTTCAGGATCATTTTTCTGTATCTTCAAGAGTCAACAAAAGAAGGCTTGTATTGTGTGGATTCATTTAGCCAAGAATAATAAATAGAAGAACGGGATGAGCAAGACTTTTTTTTTTTTTTGGAGACAACTTCATTTGATTCAACATTGAAGACAAGTACAATGGTTTATGGTGAGAGCCAAGCTATTACATATTGCTGGTTAGATAGTCTAGCTCTCTTTGCTAATTGATCAACATGATAAATTAAATTCCTAGGGACCTGTTTGAAAGAGTAATCATTTAGCTTGGCCAGATTGAGGATGTCCTGCACCATCGTAGAAGCTTCATGACAAGCAGTATTTTCACGTCCTCGACTAGGCTCCAAGCTTTTAAATAACTGAGTGTTATCACCTAGAAATATAACATTCTTGTAGTGCAGTCTATGTAATTGTTGAACAGCTAGCAAAGTTGCCACTGCCTCGGCTTCGAAGGCTGAATTTGTTGATGCAATTGCTGAGCTTCCTTGCATAATGAGAGTGCCTTGTCGACTGTATAAGGACCACCCTATGCCTGCAGCTTCATGTTCAGACTTCCAAGAGGCATCAGCAATGCAATATAGCGTTGATTCTTGCGGGAGGACAACAATGATGGAGCGCAGTCGATGATCTCTAACCTGAGTTGGGAAGGCAAGCTCATTATGGTATATAGCCTCTTTCCACAAGTTCAAATCCATGAAAGATCCTTTGATGGCTTGTACGATATGTTCCCGGTTATTATCAAATAATAACCTATTCCGCATCTTCCATATCCTCCACCCTATGAACCAAGCTAGATTACTTGGAAAATCTCTTGTATCCTCATTTACGATTTTGTGGACAAACATCAAGAGATTAGTATGAGGATGAGCAAGACTTAGAAATCCTTGAATAAACTTGGAAACTATAAATTAAAAAAAAAAAAAAAAAAACAAAGACGGAAATTTGATTATAACAGATTTGGAGGAGCACGATCAAGATGGGTTGATAATAGAGATGGGCTTTTCAGGCCCAATAAGAAAAACTAGTTTCATATATCAAAAGTCCAAAACATTTAGGGTTTTACAAGGCGCATATAAAAAGATACTAGGGCTTCTTCACTCCATTTCTCGTCGCAGTAAAGCTTAAGCCGCAGCTTCAGGTTCTTCCCTCTTCTTCGTCCTTCACCTTCTCTCATTTGATTCCTCCTCTTTGTCTCTAACCTTATCTTATAGGAAGGGGAGAATGTCTCACAGGAAGTTTGAGCACCCAAGGCACGGGTCACTTGGTTTCCTTCCAAGGAAGAGAGCTAACCGTCACAGAGGAAAAGGTATTTCTTTTTTATTCATAAGATTACTTTCAAACGAAACATATCTTATGTTTTGTAGAGATACAATTTGAGCTTTCTTTAGTTTCTTAGATTTGCGATTGTGTAACTAATTGGGTATTTTGAATGGAACACCTGCTCTGTTTTCTGGAGTTGCGTCTGAGTGTCTTCAAATTTAGATTGAAATGCTTACTTGGGTATCTATGATATTGAACATAACATGTCATCGTTTTCTTCTAGAAAATTGAAAATTTAATCTGACATTTTAGTTTTCTGGTTTGGTATTTTTTTCACATTTGTATGTAGTTTCATTAATCTGACATTTAATCTTATATGAATTGATTACTTGAATATCGTGTGTAGTAGGAAGATTTACTCTGTTTTCTAGAGTTACTTTGGAGTTTACTCTCTTATTTGAAAATAAATCAATGTTGTCTTTGAATAACAGTGAAGGCATTCCCTAAGGATGACCAAACCAAGCCTTGCAAGTTCACAGCCTTCATGGGATACAAGGCTGGTATGACCCACATTGTTAGAGATGTCGAGAAGCCCGGATCCAGTAAGTTCCCTCTCGTTCATTCATTCATTCATCCTTTTGTTATTATTCATTTATCCTAATTGGTTTGCTTGTGTAATCTTATATAGAGCTTCACAAGAAGGAGACCTGTGAGGCTGTCACCATCATCGAGACACCCGCCATGGTGGTCGTTGGTGTTGTTGCCTACGTCAAGACTCCCCGTGGCCTGAGGTCTCTCAACACCGTCTGGGCACAGCACTTGAGCGAGGAGGTCAGGAGAAGGTTCTACAAGAACTGGGCCAAGTCCAAGAAGAAGGCCTTCACCGGCTACGCCAAGCAGTACGAAACCGAGGAAGGCAAGAAGAGTATCCAGTCTCAGCTCGAGAAGATGAAGAAGTACGGAACCGTCATACGTGTCTTGGCCCACACTCAGATCAGGAAGATGAAGGGGTTGAAGCAGAAGAAGGCTCACATGATGGAGATCCAGATCAACGGTGGTACCATTGCCCAGAAGGTCGACTTCGCCTACAGCTTCTTTGAGAAGCAGATTCCCATCGACGCTGTCTTCCAGAAGGATGAGATGATTGATGTCATTGGTGTGACCAAGGGTAAAGGTTACGAAGGTGTTGTTACTCGTTGGGGTGTGACTAGGCTTCCTCGTAAGACTCACAGGGGTCTTCGTAAGGTTGCTTGTATCGGTGCCTGGCATCCAGCTAGAGTCTCCTACACTGTGGCCAGAGCTGGTCAGAACGGTTACCATCACCGTACCGAACTTAACAAGAAGATTTACAGGTTGGGCAAGGTTGGTCAGGAGACACACACTGCCATGACTGAATACGACAGGTCGGTTGAAATTTCTTTCTTTACAGTTTCTCCCCCTGCTGTTTTGGTTGTGTAACTGATGATTGTTGTGGCTATGATAGGACGGAGAAGGATGTGACTCCAATGGGAGGATTCGCACACTATGGTGTGGTGAAGGATGACTACTTGATGATCAAGGGATGCTGCATGGGTCCAAAGAAGAGGGTTGTGACTCTTAGACAGTCACTGCTCACTCAGACTTCCCGTCTTGCCATGGAGCAGATCAACCTCAAGTTTATCGACACTTCCTCCAAGATGGGACATGGCAAATTCCAGACTACCCAGGAAAAGAACAAGTTCTACGGCCGTGCCTCTGCCAAAGCTTAAACATTTTGATTTTCTTGTTCCAGTTTTCTTAACCTCTTTTCTCTGCTTCAGAAAACTCTTTAGAGCTATTCGACGCACTTTTGTGTTTTATTTATTTGGAGAGTTTGAACGTCATATGCTTCTTCACCTATTCTTCTCATCTTATAGTTTTAAACTTTTGATAATGGGTAGGTTAAGTCAAGATAACTTTGCTTATGCAAATTTATAATGTGAGCCAAACAAGATCATAGAAACCTGGCCTAAAATAAAACTTATAGAAGGCAAATATATTTGAAAAGATTATTTCAAAAGTGCATTTTTACATTTTATGTATGTTTGTTAACTAATAAAGGTGTATCATAAACTTCTAAAAATATTATTTGTGTTTATTGATTTCTTATTAGTATAAAATTGTCAGAAATAACTAATCAATAAAAATGGTGTATAATCAAAATTTGATGTACTTTTAATACCGTGTTAAAATGCAAAAATATATCCTATAAAAATATGGTGGATTAAATATGTTTTTTAAACGTTAACTAAATTTTGACATGTGTTTTGGAAACGTGAATTTTTTGAATTAAATATGTTTTCTTAAACGTTTTATAGATTTTGATCCAAGTTTCGAAAAATAAGATTGTTTTTATTATAACAAATTTTGATATGAATTTGTATTTTGAGATTGTTGTACATTATTATGTTACAAAGTCGTACTATAAAAAAACATAATTTTCTTATAAAAATATACAATTTATAAATTAGTTTATCTGAAAACTTTTATTCCAATTACATAACTCTTTATTAAGCATAGGCATTTACCAAAACCAAAAAAAAAAAAAAATACAAATCCAAAAATACATGTTTGCTTCGGGTCGAGGGAAAATACCTATTTTGTATTTTTTTGTCCCGTGGGTCTCTGTTCAAGTCCAGGTCCTACCGAGATCCGATCCGGTACATAAAGGACCCAATTTTTTTTGTATATTAGGTATATATGTGTATTTCAAATATGTTTTTGGCATTATATCTAATTTTTTAAGTTTTAAGTTTTTGGTTTGAGTTTTGGGTTATAGTTTTGGTTTCAGATAGAATTTCAAAATTTTTAAAATATATTTTAGGTATTCACATATAATTTTGGGTGTTTTTCTGGTTCCCCATATTAGATCTATGGTAAAATTTTGGATCTTTCTGGGTATTTGTTTTTTTTTTTGGTATTTTTCTGTGTTTTGAGTATTTTGGTGTTTTCGGATATTTTGAATCTTTTTCAAGTTCTAAATATCCGAACTAATCCATACCCGTTACTTAACCAAAATTTGAAGGTATTTTACAGGTATTTATATTATGGACTCGAACCCACTCAGCTCCGAAAGGAACTGAACCGAATCCAAAACAAAAAAATTCTCTAAAACCCGAAAATAATCGATCTGTACTCCACCAAAGACCCGAATGCCCATGTTTACTCTCTCATTATATTTCGTATACATTTTATAAGAATTACATTTATTGAGTTTGTTAGATTTAAATTCGATACATTTTTAGTATAAAGTATAAACACTTCTTATAAAAGTTATTTGCATAATATATATAATTTGTTTTGAACATAAAGTTTGCAAAACTGTTGTATAATATATGCTAACTCATTTTAATAATTAATGTCTAAATATTGTAGGTCTATTATTGAGCATAAGACAAGGTGTATAATATTATTGGGTAATAACCATAACCCTAGGTGATTTTCCCATGCGGGTATAAATATTTCTAAAATAAATATATTATAATAATTAATTGCTACTTATTTTTAATTTTAAATTAATTTCTAATTTATATGCATCATTTATATTAATAATATTATATATGTTATATCTAATCAGTTTGTTGTTTTTCAGTCGATTTAGTTATCATTTGGGTAAAGTGGATTGCATCTATAAATTCAACTGTAATATTTTTTATTCTATATATTAAAATTTGGATTAATTTCTTATTTGTATTTAGGTGATTGTTGTCTTAGATATGTAAATATATTTTATGAAGATTATGTGTAACTTAAAATATATTGTGATTAGAATAAAATAAAAAAATAAACTAAAGTGTTTGATTCCAAATTAAATAAATTGATATAACGAAACGATAAATGTTCTGAAGTCTCATGCATATATATAAATTTTACAAAAGAACTAAATTGTAACAGTTGGTTAATATTTTATTTTCATTTTTAATATGTTTTGAGTTGTCCTATGATTTATATTTATCAAATAAATTACTATTCTTATAAAATTAGATATTCTTATCGTAGTTAAATCTATGATTTTAGATATAAAATTATATATTCTTTCTAATTCAAAATGAAATATAATTATTTTTTATTATAATTAAGTCAAATGTGCATGAATTTTCATAATATTTATCAAATTATATGTTGATGTTTTTTTAAAAAATATTAGAAAATAAAGCGATGATCAATAGGAAGTTACATGCGTAAGTAGCTGAATACATTTTTGAAAACTCATGAATACATATCAATATTTACAATAATTAAAATATTTTATAAATTATAAATAACTTTATACTTTTGATTTATTGTATGGAAACTAAAATTTATTTTAAATAATCTTAAAATGAGAATTCAGATTGGCTTTGGTATTTTGATTATGGTTCTATTAAGTTCCACAAACATAAAAACATAAAATTTAAAAGAAAATTTAATATTAAAAAAAAAACTTTAATAATGAAAAAATATAATATATCTGCCTCATTAAACTATTTTGTAACTATTTTATCAAACGATATTTATTTAATTTTTTTAATATCTCTTAAAAATAAGCAGTAAAAAAATTGTGATTGTATTTAAAAATAATATTGTATAAGTAAAATATAATTTATCGATATTTTTTTCTGTAATTGAAAGATATTATAGTCAACTAAATATATGAAAAATAAATAAAAAATTTCAATATTACTAATTATAAACTACTTTTAGACAATTAAACATATATAAGTTTATGTTGCTTAATTGGTTTATGTAATCATCTAAGAAAATATATAGATATATAAAAATATTTTTATTACTTTGAAGTTTTTTTTAATTTTTTAAAACTATGTTTTAAAAGAAATAATATTTCTTTTTCTAATATAAAGATTATCTGTGTAAATCGTTTTTAATGAAATCACATTATATAGAAATTTATAATTTTCGTCTAAGAAAATACAGATATAAAGAAATTATTTTATTACTTCAAAATTGTATTTTATGTTATTTAAAAATATTTTTTAAATGTAATATTACTATTTTGTGAACTTTCCCTTTTTTTATGAAATAATATTATATACACATATATTTTCGTTTTTAAATTCTTTTTTTTAACTCTATAAAAAAATTCCTTTTTTATTATATGTGTATATTTTTTCAGAAATTTTTTAAAAGGAAACTAAATGAAAAAATAAATAATACTCCCTCCGTTTCATATTAAGTGTCGTTTTACAGAAAATTTTTTGTTACAAAATATGTGTCGTTTTCGGTTTTCAATGCAAAATTTATTAATTTTTATTCTGTTATTTGTTTTTCTATTGGTTGAAATATGTTTAGGTGTATAGGTAATTGTGTTTTTATATAGAAAACATGCAAAATTAATTGTTTTCTTAATCCGTGTGCACAAGTCTAAAACGACACTTTATATGAAACATATGAAGTAGTATTTTAAATGTAAATTAATTCATTAAGGGTAGCAGTGTAATCAACCATCGTGAGAGTTAACGTGAGAACGACAAATAGGAAACTGACTTCTCAAATAATATTATAGAGATTGTGTGATAAAATATTTTTAGAAAAGTGTATCACATGAATGAGGAGTAATAATAGGATTCATTTAAAATATTGCATGGTTAGAATAATTAATGGTAGAACCAAAAAAGTAATAAATACTTATATATGAATCCAACAATTTCTTACACTAAATTTTTAGAATGATTCTCTTTTAATAGTTTAGATGAATTTCTATGTAGTCATGAGATTTGCTTAAACAACATTGATGCATATCTGTAAATAGGTTGATGTTTTCTCTTTTTAAAAGGCAACCTAATCAATGTCATGACCAGACAAATTCATTTGATCTCGTTTTATCAAACTTTTGTATAGAATATAAATGGTCTCGGCCGTACATATTTTATTCGAATCATTGGTGTATTTGTAGGCTTATGCCCTTTCGGAAAGATTAATAATATGATGACAAAAAGGAAGATTAATGATATATATTTTCTATTAAAAATTAGTTTAGATAAGTTTTAAAATGTTAAATCATATATCTTGCTGTAAGTAAGTTTTGGAAATATTTGAAATTTATAATAGTTTTGATAAATTAAATTTGTTGATAAAAATTATAGAGAATATTTAATTGTTTAATGATAGAAGAATAACATTAAAATTTATGATATTATATTAATCATTTTTACTTATGTATCTCATAATTATGAAAAAATAAAAGTTAAAAAGGGAAACTATCATATATGTGTTGTTTGGGTAGAACATATTTTATTTGAGAAGTGATTTCATTATGTATCATCACCATATTCATTCTTACCAATTAATAATATGACTTTGAGAAATTGTGATATGATATCACTTAATTACGACATGCATAATTTATTTTATAAATATCTATATTTTTGGCAAATTGTTTTTTAATATGGTAATAAATAATAATTCGTACATCAATCTTTAAAAAAACTACTTTTGTTTCAAGATTTTTGAAATCTTCTAGACATTATTTGATTAATGTTTTGCTTATCTTTTATCACCATATTCATTCTCGCCAAAAAAATTATAGAACATTGAGAAATTGTGACATGACATTACTTAATTATCACATGTATATTTTTTTTTTAAATAAATATCCATATTTTTGGAAGGATTTTTTCTAATATAGTAATAACTAATAACTCATACATAATTCACTAAAGTAAATTTCCGTTACAAAAAATTACCTTTGTCAATATTTTTGAAATATAGTAATGAATAATTTTTATTCATGTTTTTGTAATTTGGTAAAAATAAATAAATAAATAAATAAATATATATATAATCAAAATTAAGTGTCCCTTACAAATATAAAACTAAAACAATACTAATCAAATATATATATTTTGTTAATATTTAATTGAATAATAGTTTAAAAAAAAGTAATGGTTCATTAAGTAAATTAAAAATTGATTTTTGCCAGTTTAACATATTTTAAGTAAAATAAACAAAAAATATTAAAAGTTATATAGATTTAAATATATAATTTTAAAATTAGGGATGATATAAATATTAAATAAATAGTAATTATAATATAGATAAATGTTATTCTTAGAAAATATAATTTTAATTCTACCAAAATTTAAATAAATAAAAATAATCAAACTAAATCAAAAGAAACAAGAATACATAGAACTACATTTATGATTTTAATTTTTCCAAATTGATGAAGTTAAATATAAAAATAATAATGTTAAAATGTAAACCAACTTTTTCTATAAATTGAAATAAAACTCTATTTACAATAATTATTTTTGTTCATAGCGCAAGAAAACTCCTAGTATATATATATATATATATATCTAGTATTTTTGTCAAATTAAAATTGGTAAGTTTCAAAATATTATATTACAAATTTTAAATTACTTTGATATATAATATAAATTTATTTTGGGATTTTATTCAATACTCCTTATGTTTCAGCAAGATAAATGTTTTTTTCTCTCTAAACTTGTTTTCAAAAAGATATATGTCATATGTGTTCCTATGCACTTTTTATTGGTTAATAAATTAAAAAATTAAAAAAAAAATCACTTATTAGAAGACAATTGGTCCAAAACTATTGTAAACCACTAAATAGAGAAAACAATACATTTATAATCAAAAAGTGAAGACATTTTCTTAATATATGTGTAAAACAAACTAAAGCAAATTTGATACTAATTAAGTTGTATAAAACTTAATTAGTATACAACTTAAAAGATTGGCCACAAGTAATTTAAATCAAATTAAGGCTTATTAATTTGTATACTAATTAAGTTTTTCAAGTAAATCTGTGGAAAGTAAAAAATATGTAGCAAAATCAAGTAAATTATATTATAATTATGTAATTTTTTGCATGAAAGGAAACGAATATGTGTGAAAATAGTAATTAAGAATAATAAAAGTTAAGTTAGGAATAAAATAATAAATTGGTGTCAAAAAATTTATTTCCCTAAATAAAAGCAATATATAATTCATGGTACCCTCATACTCACAAGTCATGAATAACCAGAAAAATTTTCGCTTATATTTCAGAAACAATAATAGTATATCGTAATTTAAGTATAGAGATGAATTCAGCAAAACCAGTCTTCTTCTTGTTCATGTTCCTTCTATATGCCTTCTGTAAGTACTTCGCTTGTATACAAATATATGATTTTAAAAATGTACATACAATAAACACACACATAAATATATTAATATATAATATATATATACATCTATCTCTGATGACTACAACATGTATGTGATTTTCATATATTCAATTGGGGTTTTATATATATTAACGAGTACAATTTTGTATCATTTTAAATAAATGCTATTTTCATTTAGTTTGAAATAATATGAACCTTAGATTACAATATGTTTCTTTCTGTCAAATGAATTACGTTAACTAGGAGGGTCCAGTTTCAGTTTCTTTTAGTTTGAGTTCATAGATTTTTGAAACATAGTAACCAATAAAATAATCATCAAGTTTGGATCCAACCGGTTGAAGTTTTAGTTTTATTTTATATCAGAATCAACTATTAATCTGAATTCTGTGTTGGTCATTTTTATGTCTATGGTTAATCTGAATTAATTAATCACTACCTTTTTATTTATTTTTGATAATCTATATGAAGGTATGACAACAACAGAAAGCAAATGTCACGACGACAAAGATTGCGAAAACGTGAAGCTACCGTGTCCGGGGCCTCTCGCATGTTTGTATGGTGGCTGCGTTTGTACGTACCTGGATAAGCCACTCGACATTCCCAATTCTCAAATCAAAAGTGCGCATTCCGGGAAAAAAATTATAAACCTCCATGATTCTAGTGTTTAACCATTACATCTGTGGTGACAGATAACATAAAAATGTGACAATAATATAATTTGAATTAATTAATCACTACCTTTTTATTTATTTTTGAAAATCTATATGAAGGTATGACAACAACAGAAAGCAAATGTCACGACGACAAAGATTGCGAAAACGTGAAGCTACCGTGTCCGGGGCCTCTCGCATGTTTGTATGGTGGCTGCGTTTGTACGTACCTGGATAAGCCACTCGACATTCCCAATTCTCAAATCAAAAGTGCGCATTCCGGGAAAAAAGTTATAAACCTCCATGATTCTAGTGTTTAACCATTACATCTGTGGTGACAGAATAAAAATGTGACAACAATATAATTTGCAAACGTTGAATGAAAAAAGTAATATTTATCGTACCATTGAAAAAACCGCCTCAAATTTCTCAAACCTTTTGTTTTTTTTGTCATCTAGAATAGGGAAATATCTTACTGTACAACTATATCAATGTTTTCGGGCGCATGCAACACAGTTTTATGCCGATGCTGGCCGTTCTTGTGGATTACGTCACGTCCTTTGCTTTCATTTCCTTAATCGTTTTTGCATCTGTTTTTATGTGCTATGGAATCGTAACCTTATACTAAACGGAGAAAAGAATACCCGATGAAGCTTTGGTTCCTCTTCTTCGCTGCAGTCCTCCCGGCAGCTCTTCTTCCTTGGTGGGTCCTCTCTCCGGAGATGAGTCGAGAAGGTTCTCTCACCACTGCTGTACTCTTTTTCTCTCGTCTCTCTCCTCTCTACTCCCGCCCGTCATTGTTATAGAATGTGGAATATGATCTTATTAGAGATGATTAGAGTACAATATATATGATGATTACAAAGGTAAACCTAGGTTAGAGATATTAACATTACAACCCTTTCTATATCTACATCTGTATCCTTAATAATCCCCCTCATGATGGAGGTAATCTTGTGACTCCAATCTTGGATATTGCTGTGATGAACTGTTGGCGAGAGAGTAGTTTTGTAAGAGCATCAGCCAACTGATCTTTGGTAGAGACGTGAGACACACGAACAATACCCAGTTGAATCATGTTGCGGATGAAGTGAAATCTATTGCTATGTGCTTCATTCTTGAGTGGAAAACCGGGTTCGCACACAAGTATGTTGCACCAACATTGTCACAATAGATAGCTGGTGTAATCGGGATCCTGATACCGAGCTCTTGAAGTAATGAACAGATCCATCGCAGTTTCAACGCCGTGTTTGCGACAGCCCTGTATTCTGCTTCAGTGGACGATCTTGTAACCCCATTTTGCTTCTTCGACGACCAAGACACCGGAGTAGAGCCAAGGTATATGACATATGCGTTAGTGGAGACATAATCGTCCCTATCCCCTGCCCAATCGGCGTCCGTAAAAGCGTGTAGTGTGAGAGGAGAACCGACCTTCATATGAATCCCATGACTCACAGTTCCTGCCAAGTACCTGAGAACTTGCTTTGCAGCTTGCCAATGTGTTTCCGTGGGCTTATGCATGAATTGCGAGAAGCGATTTACCGCAAAGGAAATGTCCAGCCTAGTGAAAGCTAAATACTGCAGACTACCAACAATGGAGCGATATTGAGAGACGTCTGATAAAACAGTACCACTGTGAAGCGTGAGTTTTGGTGTGGTCGCCATTGGTGTTGAGACTGCCGTTGCATCAATCATATTAGTCTTAGCAAGAAGATCCAAAATGTATCGACGTTGCATAAGATGCAGTCCCTTGGCGGTTTTGTTAACTTCAATACCCAAAATATAATGAAGATCTGTTGGATCTTTGATAGAGAAGCGTTGAGCGAAGGAGTGGAGAACAGCTGCGATGACGTTTGGTTGACTCCCTGTGACGATGATGTCATCAACGTACACCAGTATGTACGTATACTGAGAGCCTGTGATCCGTGTGAAGAGTGATGTATCCGAAAGAAAGTTTTGGAAACCCATGTCGAGGAAATGTTGTCTGAGAGCCATATACCAGGCACGAGGAGCTTGCTTGAGCCCGTAGATTGGTTTCTTGAGACGACAAACGTGTTGTGGTCTGTCATGATCGATGAAGCTTGGCGTTTGCGTTATGTAAACCTCCTCTTGTAGTTCCCGTTGTAAGAACATGTTGTTCACGTCAAGTTGTTTAATTTCCCATTCTTTAGTGACGGAAATGTCTAGGACAAGCCTGATTGTAGTAGATTTGATCACATGACTAGAAGTCTCACCATAATCGACACCATATCGCTGCGTGTTTCCCCTTGCTACAAGTCTGGATTTGAGTTGTTCGATGTCGCCATTGGGCTTGTACTTTATTGTGTGAATTCATCAACAACTAACCAAATTCTGTGACGAATCAGGTGGAACCAAGTCCCATGTTCCGTAGTCAATCTGAGCGCTACTCTGCAGACATACTTTTACGCCATCATTCATCGCGAAGAGCTTGAGCTAAGGTTCTGAGTTCTTTTGGTTCAGAAATTGTCGATGCGGTTAGGATGAATTTGGTGGTGTTTGGTTTAGTGATTTTGTTTTTAGACCTTGTTTGCATAGGATGTTGGTTTTGGGGTTGGTTTTGGGATGGTTCGGATTGAGAATTGGCAATTGGATTTGATTATAAGGTGGTTGTTATTTCTGGTTCACTGGTTTGATGATTTTGGCTCAGAAAGGATATGGGTTGTGGGTTTGAGGTGGTGGGTTGTTGGTTTTCATTTATTTAGTGGTTGGGCTAGGCCGTGGGTTGCGGCCCATTTTGAGATGGAACAGTGGGCTCAGAGTAAGATGGAGAAGAGAAATGAGTTTTAGAGTTAGAAGACGATACCTGAGATTGTGGAAGAATGACCCAAGACGAAGGAACGGTGGAGGAGCTAGGGTGAGAATCCAAGCACAGGGAAGCTTGAGTCATCGGAGCTTGTCGTTGCTGTACCAGAATTGGAGTTACTTGCGGTTGAGGCGAGGAAGCAACATGGTCTTCTGTTTCTGAAATCGGAGACTTTCGAGAAGTTGGAGCCGCAAACGAGAAGACTGTTTCTTGGAAGAAAACATGTTGAGATAGGTACAGACGACCAGTGGGAAGATGAGCACACAGGTAAGCACGCTGAGTCGTTGAATACCCGAGAAAGACACATTCTTTTGACCGATCTTCCAACTTGTGTTTCGTGTAGGGACGTAACCATGGAAAGCATATGCACCCGAAGTCTGTTGTAGTTTGGTTGTTTTTGAAAGAGTTTCTCATACGGTGATTGAAACTCAAGGTTTGGAGTTGGTAAACGATTGATCAAGAAGATTGCAGCCGCAAATGCAAATGGCAAATACTCTTTGGGCATGGATGCGTGAGACATCAGGGTCAAACCAGTCTCCACAACATGTCGGTGCTACCGCTCTGCAACTCCATTGTGTTCCGGTGTATGCGGAGGAGATGTGAGATGCGATATCCCATGTTGCTGAAGGTATGATCTCAATGCTATAAACTCTCCACCATTGTCTAAAAATAGTGTCCCAATTCGAGTTTGAAACCGGTTCTCAACCAACTCTTTATAGGCTACAAATGTTTCCTTGACTTGAGATTTCTGCTTTAGAAAAAAAAAGAAAAAAAAAAAAGAGATTTCTGCTTTAGAGGGTAAAGCCAAGAATATCGAGTATAGTGATCTACCAGAACAAGATAATATTTGAAGTGGTCAGTGGATAGAATTGGTGATGACCACACATCCGTGAAAATGATTTCGAGAGGTCTAGTAGATGTTATGCTTGAATCAGAAAAAGAGAGTTTATGGCTTTTATTAATCATGCAGTCTGAGCAAGGCAAACTTTTATTTGATAACTGAGAAACATGAAGAGAAAATTTAGAGATTGTTTTGTTTTAAATTGAGAAAGAGGGATGACCCAAACGAGAATTCCAAGAAAACATTGTAGCTTTAGAAGTTGGAGAAGTAAAGAACGCCGTAGGTGTAGATGTAACTCGCGGCCATTCATATAGTTGACCCTTAGTGTTGCCTTGGATTAACCGGGTCCCCGTGCTCAGATCCTTCACCTTAAAAGAAGAAGGAAATAATTCCACCAGTACTTTATTAGTGTTGCATAAACGATACACAGAAATCAGATTCTTGTGTATATTAGGAACACACAGAACATCGTGTAATGCAATAGGTTTGTTTTGAGAAAGGAGAGAAGAGGAACCCATATGTGTGATTGACTGATTTGATCCATCGGCAATCACCACAGTCTCACCTTCTTCATATGGTTGATGTAATGACAGGTTCTGCAGGTCTGAGGTTATGTGGTGAGTTGCACCACTGTCAAGCAACCAATTGTTAGCCGTGTATGGATTTTCAGCTGCCATGTTGGCGTGAGACTGCCATGGCGTGAAAGGATTCAGCTGGGAGGCCACCTGGAAGCTCCAGAGTTGAGGGCAACGTTTGGCTCCATGCCCTTGTGTGCCACATATCTGACACTTACCAAGGTATGATCTTGGGCCACGAGACTGTTGCTGCCAGTTTATGTTGGTGTTGATGTTGTTTGGCCTGACTTGTGAGCTGTAGTGATTGCTGTGTTGCTTGTTTTTTCCATGATTCTGATATGTGGACTGATTCTTATTGTGCACCAGATTCACTGAGTTATGAAAGATGGCTTGAGTCACCGGAGAGGAGGTTTGAAGCTTGGTTTCATGATGCAACAACTTCTCATGAATCTCGGTGATCGAGGGAGAAACTTCACGACCTTTAATCTAGTCAATGACCTGTTTGTATTCATCAGGCAGGCCCTCCAAAATTGCATCAACTTGATCTTCATGATCCATTGGCTTCCCGAGAATGGCCAGCTGATCAAATCTTGTGGTAGCACCTTGAACATAGACATCAATAGTCTTGTTCTCTTTCTTCCAGTACTTTAGTTGATTGCAGAGATTCTTGATGTGTGCACGACTTGGCTTAGCATAGGTAGAGGCCAGAGTGTCCCAAACCTGAGCCGCAGTAGTAGCGCGAGAGACCATCGGTTGTAGAGGCAGCATTATTGCACCGAGGAGTGCACTATAGATTAGACGATCTTGTCTTTTCCAGATGACATGATATGGATTCGGGGATGTTTCACCATTGATTGTAATGTCAGGAGTGGGAACAATTGTCGATCCATCGAGATGACCAACAAGGCCATATCCATCAACCAAAGCATGAACTTGGAGACTCCACATGAGGTAATTGGTTTGTGTAAGTTTTGAGACGCCAGACATGTTTATGTTAAGAAGGGTCTGATTGTTTTGGTTTGTGGTAATTGTTTCGGTGATTATTGCAGGAAAGGTGTTGTTGTTTAAAGAAGACATGGTGGTGTGAAAAGAAAATTTTAAACAATGAGATTTAGGTTTTTAGGAGCGACGGCTCTGATACCATATAGAATGTGGAGTATGATCTTATTAGAGATGATTAGAGTACAATATATAGGATGATTACAAAGGTAAATCTAGGTTAGAGATATTGACATTACAACCCTTTCCATATCTACATATGTATCCTTAATAATCGTCTCCTCATAGCTTCACCTCCGCCGTGCTTTGTGTTCACCATTTCGTCCCCGACTCTGCCTTCCCTCTCGCCGACTATCCTTCTCTTGGTGTAAGTGGAAGTGTCGGATATGGACTCTTCGTATTCCATCTCACCAGATCAAATCCTTCGCCGGAGGGGGGGGGGGGGTTCCCTAATTCTCTGTACGTAAAAGCTTCTACTGCCCCGGTGTCTTGCCTTTGAGCGCTAACTGCTTCGTCGGCCCACTACTGCCGTTTAACCACCGTCAAGCGAGTCTATCACCATTCCGGATGTCGCTGCTATCTCTCTGCCGACGCGAGTAAGGGAATGTAATTGGATTTCAATGTTGCCAACTAGGCTTGGAGAGACAACTTACACCAAAAGGCGATGCCCATTGTTTCACAGCACAACTTGTTGTGGGAGTAGTGTAGCTTTCTTACAACATGCCAAAAAGTTTTGGTGGGTTCATCAAGATTTTTATCGAAATAGATTTGCGCATAGTTCTACATCTTTCTTTCTTGAATTGTCTAATAGTTTTTTATTTACCGGTGAGTTCACGGGGCTCATCAGCACCACCCTAATCTCTTTCTCGTCTGAGAAGTGAAACATATCACCTTGGGCCCCTTCTCTGAAGAACACCTTCCCTCTTCTTTTAAAGCGGATGAGTCTTTCCAAATCTATAACCAACGGCAGAGGGAGAGAATAATTTTACAGGGGTCAAACTGATAACAGTCCTATTTTACATTGTTTCACTTGGTTTTGCGATTGGAATTAGCTCCATATTTCCTTTGCTACATTGTATTAGAAAAGAAGTTGGTTGACGTTTGACAGTTTGACATATGGTGTCCGCTTTCATATTCTGTCTGAATATCCTAACTAGCTAATAAATGAACAACTTACCACCTTAATTTACTAAACCATATGAAGAAGCTCTCTCCCCAAGACTATTAGTAGACAAATCTCATACTCTAATCTTTGATACACTAAATTTGAGTGCTTCACTGCAATCTAACAGTGTAGATGTAATATCTGAGGTTCAATTCCAAAAGACCGTTCTTACACTTTGTTTCTGTGAGTTCGATATCAAGCTAAGACAAATCAATTTAAATAAAATAAAATAATTAAAATAAAGCAAGTATCAGAGTTGGTTTGGTTTCAGAATATAAAAGATGCTAAGTCTAGGGTGAAGTATCAGGTGTCAAACGATCATGAGCTAAATAACTATTCAAGGAACAATTTCAAACAAGTCTAGAACTCGAAATACACATATAACTCGATCCACTCTCGTGGCATCTCACCTTTTATCAAGCAATTGTAACACATAAATTGTCGCTTGGATTAGAATATGAAGACAAACATTAAGCTCAGATTCGATTTGTTCACAAGTTGCCATAATATCTACTTTCACTGGTTAGAGACAAGTTGCCCATTCATGTTGTTTCTAGCAATCTAAGTTTTTTTAATGATTAGATTAGACCTAGTTTCAAACACTAAATGATTAGTTAAATGCATGCGGTAAGCGTAACCATGAATGGAGACAATCACAACAATAATCCTTATTTGTATTTAACTCATGGATCTAAACACCCTAATACCCTAGACCTAACAATTGACTACTTAGCCATGAAGAGAGAAAATACATAGATAATAGATGAAAAAACATGTCTGAACCAATAATAATAAGCAAACAGGCTTTAGAAATCTTCTCTAAAGCATGTAGAAATTATTCTCCCTTAACAAAGCTACAAGTTTTCTCTCTTAATAATCTCCCTCAAACATAACGTAGTTTCTAAAAAATGATAAGAAAATGTATTTTTGCAGATCTGTGGCGGTCCAGGAGGAAAAATGAGGATCCCTAGGTAAAATCTCGAAATATTAAACTTTCTTAAAAATCTATGCCGCTGGAGCAGGCACTCGGGTGCTCTGGTCGGCTGCTCCGCGTGAAAATCTCCAATTTGCATTCTTTTCTTCATGTGTTCCTCCAAGAGCCTCCTAACCTATCCCAGACCTGAAATGACTCGAAATAAACTAGAAAGGCTCGATAAAACCTGAAAACACTTTAGAAAGTATATGTACAATGTGTCAAAAATACACTATATCAATCTCAACCATTATTCTATCAATTCTGTGACGCACTTTATGCACCTGATCTTCAAGAGAGTTATCCGTACCAAAAATCCAAAATTCTGATTTGAACAACAACAAACACTATAAAACTAATGTCATTAGAGCTTCTCCAACAGCATGTTGCAAAAAAATACCTAATCAAAAGGTAATAATATAAATACAAAAAAATAGGAAAGAGAAATGGTTGAGGTTCTTTAAACTCATGTTCTTAAGATCAGTTAATAAACTTTAGTGCCACATGTTTCTTTTTCATTAATTAATATTTATTAAAGTAATTAAATTAAAATACATAAATATAACATATTAATTTTTTTTTTGTTAGGCACCCCAAATCACCATCTCCACCGATAGAGATACTCTTAGATATAGCTATGAGGCTGGCTTCCTTCTTCCTTCAGCATTGGGTCACTCAAGTATCACGGAGTTCACTCCGAATTTCATTCCAGATATCTTAACAGAACGATGGCAAATGAGGAATCTTCAATAGACTTCAACATGAGGGTGGATGTATCATGTATTTCCTTTTCATTGAGTTCGCTTAAGACAATTTGTGTTGCTTCCTTGATATCTCATTGTATTTTATCGAAGATCAACTCGTTGTTCTGCGGGGAAAACAGCAGAATCTCTGAATTCAAAACAACTCTTCCATTTAACCATATGTCTGGTCTCGTGTGTCATCCAGACAACATGTTCACCGTTTCTGAACGTGTTCATTAAAAATACAGTCTTTTGGTTTCAGGGTCTTGATACTAATATAAATTGGGGAACATAGGTCAAACGATGTCTCTAGGATCGGCATTGCTTCACAGGACGAGCGTGAGCACGTTGCTGGTTACAGCGTTCACAAGGTTACAATTCTTAACCTTCCTGAAACGGCTCAAACAAGCGGTTTGCATGAAGCATCTATGAAAAGTCCATCTGTTACATTTGGAATGAGTTTCGGAGGTGAAACAAAGGAATCTACTTGTGAGAAATCACCAGTGCCTATATATCCATGGGTAAACGCAGATGGGTCCATAAATAAAGTCGTCTTTGATGGACTTGTTCGCCGTGTTCTAGGTACCGTGATGCAAAATCCCGGTATACCTGAGGTAAAAAAATGCTTCTCCCTTTTCCTCACAACTATATAATCTTTATTAATTATTTATCAAAATCATTCCATTTGTGGCAGGACGAGATCATAAACCTAATGGATGTACTAAATCCTCAGGTAATTTACAACCCATCTATATCCTTAAACCTCTTCTCCAACGGTTTCATATGCAGAAACTTATTAATGCTCGTCTTGTGTCTCTCTATATATGATCTGTGGTTGGTCTCTGATAACATTATATATGTATCTCTTTTTGCAATTCTCAGAGCTGTAGGAAGCTTCTGGAGTTGATGAGACTCGATGGGTATGTGAAAGTGAGGGAAATGATGCAAACCAAGTTCACCGGTCCTCCGTCTCTGCTAAACAGTCTCCTCATAACCGGCCCCAAAAAACAGGAGCTTATCAGCCGCAAACACTTGTTTGCCAACTCCAAGGGACTCTTTACCTTATGAATGTAGTAAGATATGCAATGATTCACTTTTGTTTTGAAGTATCTTTCAAAACAAAGTTAAATGTAATCTTTCTTGGTCGAACAGCTTCCTTTAACCAAGTGTAATATTAATCATTAACCATAGTGTATGATACAAATAACTTCAAATAAAAAATAGGTTTGACTTATTTATTTACTGATTTAGTGTTTGTTTTTGGGATTTAGTGTTAAGTATGAATAAAACAATACTGTTTCTCATGAGAAGTGTCACCTTTCCTGCAATAGAGCAGATGAAATTACCAAAATCCCTAATCGTTTTGTTATCTTCCGGAGCGGTCTGTACGGGGCTTGAAGATGCAATGGATTTCGTTTCGACGATATTCCGAGGTGTGGATTGGCTATCAACGTCACAATTTAATGTGACTATGTTTCAACTTTTCGGCGGTGCCGTGAAATTTACCTTGACGCATTCGAGTTGTTTTCTGAATTCGCTGTCGATTTATCCTAGAGGTTTCTCTACATCTATCAGTTATGTTGTATTGTCTTACTGTTTTGCTTCTAATGCTAGGATTGTCTCTTCTTCAAAGTGTAATACGGAAGTTTAAGTATTAATGAAAGTTGTGTTTCAAAAAAAAGGATAGTAGTCGCCATAATCTTTATTAAAAGAGTTTCCTTTTTGTTGCCTTATCTGAAATATTAATTTCCTTTTTCAAGGTTGCGTTATTTCCTTTTTTTTTTCCAACCTCTACTCTTTCTTTATATAAACTAAATAGCGCATACGTTTTCTACCACCAAACACCAGTTAAGGGCTTTGCTTTAGTCTCTCTCAAGAAGTCTCAACTAGTTTTATATCTCGCCAAGTTTCTTCTCTCAGTCATATTTTTTTGGCTCAATAATTCGTTCGAAGCGAAACATGGCGATAGAGAAACAAGAGTGCTCTCGTTCGGACGACGATCTCTATTCTCTCGTTTTCCAGACATCCTTGCGACCACCATCTTCTACAAATAAGAAGAGAAACAACCTCGATTCTAACTCGTCCGTACCTTCTACTTGTGCAGTCATCATCATAGACGACGATGACGAAGAGGAAACCCTAGAGTCGAAGAAGAGAAAAAACCTCGATTCTAACTCGTTGACACCTTCTAGTACTGGTGGAGTCATCATCATAAACGACGATGAGGAAGACGAAACCCTAGAGCCTTCAAAGAAGAAGCCAAGATTGGGGTCTTGGTGGGACGACGTTGATTCCTTCGACGAATTAAGTTCCGTGTTCAAGAGGTTACCAATAATGCATTCAAGCTTTTCTTCAACTAATCTTCCCGAGACGAAGACGAAGGAGGATAAGAGATCGTTATCTTCAAGTGATCATGAGAATTTGCTTGGTTACAACGATAGTGTTACTAGTAACAACAAGGAAAATCAAGATCGTTTAGGATATGGCCACGTGTCGCTTCCAAGTCTTGGCGGCTACGTCAAAGACATCGCAACTCCTGTGGATTCCTGCTTTCCTTCTTCGCCTACTGGTCTTCTGGAGGCGAAGACAAATACAAACAAGGATTACGAAAGCCAATTATCATCATCAAATCATCACGGTGATAATTTCATTGGTTTTAGAGAGGACGAGATTGTCGGTGAGGGTACTGATAATAGCAGTAATAAGGGTATTCGACACGTGTCACTTGAGGAGTTGGGTGTTTCGGTGGAAGATCTCAAGAGTATGCCATGGGAAGCCTTTGATCCGACATGGGAAATTAGGTCCGAGACCATGGATCCTTGGCTTGGTGGCCACGTCAGTGACATGTTCTCTGCTAATTAATCCCTACGCTTAATTGTTCGTTGTTGTTCTTCTTTTCTTAATTCTCCTATATGTAAAACCAACGTCAATTTGATTGATCATGTTAATCATATATTCATCTTGTTAATCTTTTTTTTTTCTGGCTGCGTTCATCTTGTTAATTAATCATATGAGAGAAATTGATGTTTCTATTTGAGATCAGTTCTAAATTGCCTTTAGCTATTTAAAACATTCGAGTCATGGAAAGTCTATTATATTAAACGTAATTAAATAATATACTAAAAACTTACAAATTCAATCTAAATTTTAACTTTGAACTAGTAAAACTGAAAGAGACACAAAAGAATAATATATGGAACACAGTATGGTCTCGTTTACTACAACTACAACTGCGTGGATATATATAAACTCTTAGATATGATTGTAATGATGGTTAGAGACGATGGACTTCAAACTTTCATCAGGGCCATCTCATGAGATGATGAACTCGGCTTAATATAAGAACCGGTTCGAGAAAAAAGAAACTTGTCAAAGGAAATATAAAAGGGTTAGCCAATCAAAGGAGATATATGCACAATCAAATAGAAAAAGTAGATAAAGTATGGCTTAGAGGTTATTGCTTCTTATTAGAGTTACTTGGAAACAAATCCGCGCGAGATCAAATAATATACTAAAAATTAAAATTATTTAATATTAATAGAATTATATACTTGCAAGTATATTTATTTTGATTTAATATAATGGAATGTATAATAGTTATACTTAATTTTTAATATTTTTTTTTATTTTTTTCATTTAAACAGTTAATAAATTAGTTTTTTTGATAAATTAGTTGATACATTAGTTAAAATAACAAAATTTAATAACGAAAAAAATAAATAATAGTTATTAAACGATCATAATACAAGTTTATAACAAAACTTTTACTTCAATAATATACCAATTGAAATATATGTAATGTTTTGAAAGTACAGAAAAATAAAAGTAATAGTTCTAAAAGAATTTGAACATTTTCCAAAAGGACAAAGAAAATAGCATACATGGTGTTGGAAACTTAATATTTAAACAAAATTTTGTTTGGACGTACACACACAATAAAAATGGTACACATGAACTCATTTTATAAAAAGAAACAGCCATTTTACAATTGTTTACAATTGCTTTCCAGAAAATATATGTAATACAAAAATATCTTGCATACAATTACATTTCATTATTGATAATACATGTATTTTGCATTAGTAGTTTTGAGCTTATGTGAAAATATCTTGCATACAGTTATATTTACATCCTTATATATTTTGTCAATTTCTTCAAATTAATAAATTTTCCGTTTTTATATGTTTTTCAAAGATCTTTAATGAAATTTTAAAAATGAATCTCTAATTTTCATAATATATTTAGTGATTGACGTGAAGTTCTTTTTTGGGTTGTTCTTTTAGTTGTGATTTATCATTCCCACAACTTTTTATATACAGAAAACTAAAAATTGCAATGGTTGACAACTAAATATTGCAATGGTTAGTTAATGGTTGCAATGGGTAACACTAAAATTTGCAATGACTCATCACTGAGTACTATAGTTACTAAATGTTATAATCACCTGGGGATACAATTACCAACAATTACAATGGTTCATTATCACATATTGCAATGGTTCATCACCAAAAATTGCAATCACCAACAGTTGTAATGTTTCATTTAGTCAGATTTAGTTGTTCATATAGATAAACATAATAGTTCACTTAATCGGTTTCAAAGAATCATTTAAATCTCCAACAATCATTCCCAGTTATGTGTAGTTAGAGACTCAATTAATAAATATTCACATATGTCAATCTCATTTATAAATTAAAATGTGTATATATAAAAATATTTGTTCATGGTTTACATTTTCTTAATATTGATCTATTAATAAATAAAATTGTCTAAATAGACCACAACATTTTACCTGACACCCGAATAAATGAAACTGAATCAGACAAAAAATATGCACACCAAAAATGATATTATAAACCATACAATATAATTGACAACCATACAATTATTTTTTTATTATATAATATTATAAGAATAATTAAATTACACAACAAACAAAATTATCATAATATTTTTAAGATATTTATAATAAAATAGTCAGAAGAAACATAGTCATTATCAAACTTTGCAAAAAAAAAAATTAATCTAGAAAAAGTAAATAAAGACTAATAACATCATTATTTAATTAGGATTTTTGGCTATTGAATTGGAATAACCCTTATTTTTTGTTGACAATGTTTCATTTAAATATCATTTAAGAATTTATAAGCAGGTGTGTAACAAAAAAAAAAAAAATTATAAGCAGGTAACTGCATACAATTTTTTCACCATTCTATGAACAAATTACAATGAGGAACTCTTTTATATGAACTATTCACACACACATATATATATATATATATATATATATATATATATATATATATATACACACGAAAAGTCACAACTTTTAAATTTAAGATGATTATTTTAAGATAATACATTTACAATATATTATGAGTAAACACATCATTACAACTCTGTTTCATATTAAGTGTTATTTTAACATTTAATTTTTTTTTCAATATAAATGTCGTTTTACATTTTTAAGGTAAATATTAAATGTTTTTTCCAGTTTTTATCCTTATTCTTAGCTCATTAATTAATAAAATCAAACAAAATCATGTATTAAATATGGGTAAAACAGAAAATTTAATCATTTTCTTAATTCGTGTGCAAAAACCTTAAATATCACTTATAATGAAACGGAGAGAATATAAATGAAACAATAAAATCAATGATTTTCAACCTTTGTCAAGTATTAGGTTACACAATATATTTATATGATAAAACCACTAAAGTTTTTTTTTCAAAACTAAGATACAAAAAATATAAATAGAATTTTTTTTTGTCTAAATATATATAGATTTGTATACCTACTTTTCTGTAAGACTTAACCCCTGACCTTATAGCTTCAACCCCGCTTCTTACATCATAACTTCTTACATCATAACTTTAATCACATCTACGCATACCGAAAAGGACAATGATGGGGAGGGTGAGTAATGAATTATTCATGAACCCATCAAAACATAATATATATTTTACTACTATAAAACAATCATCATAACATATAAACTTAGATATTAACATTCATACAACTTGGTTTAGTTTCCAAATTTATTCTTGCCCACTAAACAAGATATTCATATAGTCTTCCTCGTGATGACTATCACCTATCGTTAGTTTCAGTCGTCTTCATAACGACTGAAACTCGTGAGAGCTCTAAGAACCTCATGAGTTGAGGCAGCTGTAGGTGACACTCCCATACTCGGCGCGTTAGCTGTTCATGACCTACATATAAATGTAACTCGTCTGCATTTCACAGTCTTTTTCGTGGAAAGACCATGGCTCATAGTTTGATTATCCGTCTCTTACATCACACACTCATATCATATCGTACATTTCGTACCATATCGTAACATCATCATACCATACTTTAGCATAACATCACCATCTCACACATGCATATAAAGTTCATTATACTGAAACATACTCAAATCCTATATATTCCTATAATCATAATATCATCAAATTCAAATGTCAACAATCATCATTTCACGTAAATTATCATAGAATTCTTAATTTTACAATCAGATCTAAGCCTACATATCATAACTCATGTACTATAATAGAAAAAATATAAACTATGCTTTCATAAGTTCCTCACCTGAGCCACTTGATGATGATTAATCATTTTCTCCCTACTTCAACAACACGTTTTCCCATGCTTCCAAACTCCACACCATCTTTTCTATGATTCATACCCATAGGTCTACAATGCTCCTGCCAAATTTGAGCTCAATCGAAGCTCTTGTGCCCAGCCAAATAATAGTTCGTCAGACATATTACATTGTTTTATACTGCATAAAGATAAAAATAACTAACAAACTGACCGTCCACTTCTCAATCCCACCGGTGAATCCTGAGTCTGCAGTGTTCCGTACATCTATACAAAATTTCAGTCAGATCGGCATACAAATGAACCTCCCACGTTCTCTTGAAGTTGCTGCAACAGACCAGTTGAACCTCCCAGATTTGAGCTGCTGCTTCTGCTGCTTGCGTAGGAAGCAAAGCTCACCACCACAAGGTCATAACTCTAATCGCAGTAACGTCGGCTTTGTACGGTTTACGTGGCATATCCTACTTTAAGAATCAATACGTGTATGCTCTCCTTAACTCAAATATGAACAAATCCTCCTCTCAAAAACCAATCTCAGAACTGTTCTCTTTCTTTCTCTTCTCCACCTTTGTTTTCTTTTCGCCTTTGCTCCCATCTCGTTCTGACAACCATATCATCATGCCTTGACCACACCAAACTTATATCTCTCACCCCCAACGCTTTTCCATCACGGTGTTAATCTCTTTCGACGTCTCCGCCTCCATAATTATACTTCACGTGCTCTATCCTTCTTCTCCTATTGTTTCTCATTTGCTTCTTGAATATTTATTCTACTCCAAAACACTTATTGTCATATTGCTAACATCAGAGGTTTCCTCTTTATGGATGTCCCAATAATATAGGTCTGGTTACAACGTTTCAAAGGAACCATTGTTCTTGAATGGTCAATTACACAAGAGTGTTCACATTCATAGATTATGTATTATGATACAAGAGAGTAAAGATGCATGAGTAAAAAACATAAAAACAAAATTTCACAAAAACATTCAGTCACCTGTGATGAATCTGGACATTTCAAACAAAACCCTCCCACACTTGTTCTTCCCATCTAAACTTGCGCAGAGGACTCTCTCTCATTTTCACTTCAAACAGAGTGAGATCATAGCAATTTGGGGGAAGAAAGGAGCATCTGCTCCAAATGGAAGGTGTATGTGTGTCTGTTTGTGTCTTAAAAAATCCATGAGCAGCTAAAAGTTTCTAACTTGTATACTGTAAACCCATTAGCCAACCCTTTTGGCTACACAAATGTTTCTCCCAACACTTTGATCTACTTCATAGAATTGCAACATAGATTACTGAATCTGCATACAAAACCCACGATGGATATACACATTAGTATAAAAAAGTTACTCATTCCCTACATGCATATTTAACAATGAACCTGACATTAATTTCCAACACTATCCAAAACCAAGATTGCAGAAACGTAAAGTTCCAAGAATGTATTACAGTCCCGACAAGGTCCACGAATCAACAGTCAAGACAAGAGATTCGAATTCTGGAGCTTCAAAATACATACCTTGTTATCCAAACAAAACTCAACCTCGTTCTAACCAGCGACACAATCTCTTTGAGTCTCGAACAAAGACATGAAATACCGGTCGTGAACAACTCGGACATTGAAATATATAACACCAGAGCAAGGTATGTCCACATGGAGCCCTCTAACCGGAAACCACAAGAAGAGATCTTGCACCGATAAACCACCGATCGTTCTCCGTAATATTGGCTTCGTAATATGTAAACTTCCAAAAACCTATACAATCTCTTCAATATATAAACTTCTGAAAATATACAACTCTTGAGTGAAGATAATGACGGGAAAAGCTGTGTGTGAAAGGATGCAACTCTTAAAGAGAAATAATTTCTACAATTTATTTAGGGGATGCCTTTGAGGAGATACGATGAAGGCGACGATTGCTAATGTGAGTCATGACGTCATACCCTTCATACTAAACAAAATTGTATCCGTTGGATTATATTCTCGGAACCATTCTCATCGTTAGATTTTGATTTTTTTTCCTATAATAAAAAGATGACATCAGCGGTTAAAAAAAACAGGTTTGCTATTATATATAGATATATACATACATATATTCAGGCTCTAATGTCTCCAGAAACAGTCTCCTTCAAAAATATTGCTCGAAGATTGCTAAGGAGCCAGCAAGTGTTTGGCATAGCTATTGGACAAGATACTATATAGTAAACAAAATAAGTCCAACGTAATCGTGAAAATAGATTATTCATATCAATTTCATTACGTGTCAGAGAAGCGTTTACATTACAAAATAATATGACTATTTTGTTTATCATTAATCAATTAAAGTGTACTAGGTGATTTTTCAGTATTATTTCGTGCACGTAAATAAATATTTGTAAAATAATTAAAATATAATAATTATATTTAGTTTAATTATTTTATTTGATTTATAATTATATGCTCTTTAAATTCTGTATAGACTGATAATTTTAGATATAGTAATCCAAATAGGTATAATTACTCAATTTTAAATCTATTGCGTTAGATTTATTCTTCCAAATTGAACTACAATATTTTGATTCTATCTGCCTAAAATCAGATTAATTTTGTCATGGCGTTTGATTGGGTTCTTCATCTTAAATTGATAAATTTTATTTGTTGATAATTTGATAAATTTTTTTTGACACCAAACAACTATTCATAATTTGATACATTATATCTTGAAAATTTGGAAAAAACAAACATAATGACAAATATGAATTAGAGTAAGTAAACATAATTAGCAAATATATTTCATCAAATTTTGTATAAACTGATATATATTGTCTTGAGATACAATTTGCAAAAGTTACTCGGTGTTGCATAATCAAACAGAACTGTTATTTTTTTAAAGCTCATGGACTATTTATGATATTCAAAACTGACTCCATTATTTATAATACGTTCATCCTGGTTTTCATTAGTTTTGTTATTCCGGCCGGAAGGATGGTGCGATCATGGATTAGTCTATTACGCTCCTTCCAAACGTCATATATAACTGCAGATCAAACCTGATAGATTGCGACAGTGGTAACGTCTTTACGTTTCTGCACCAAACCTAATATATTGTAGACCAAACATCATGGATTCGTCTATTGTGGGAACTGAAATTCACACTGTCGATTTCCGTTTAAATTAGAAAAGTTAAGAACCCTAATTTCCCAGAGATCCCGAATATCTGCTAAACCACACGCCAAGCAATCAGAACACGAAAGTATAGACGAAAAAATAAAAAATCGTAAAAAGAGAGCAAAAATAAGTCTTCTTCCGAATTTGCGTATGAGCATTTACAACAAGGTAGGAGCCTTGGCTACAAGAGCTGTCGGCGAGTTCCCTAGTTCTAATGACCTAAGACTGCAGAACCTAGTTGAGTCGCAGCTCGAAATAACAAAGACGAAAAATTGCATAAATGCTCTAAGTGCTAAGTTTGCTCTGTATCGCCCCTCCCCTTTGCCTCTCACCTAGGACTCCTTATATACTTACTCCTAGGTCGGTTTGCGCCTTTCCCCTTCTGCCCTTAAACTGTCATAGCTCAAAAATGGAGATATTCCCATTTTCCCGATCTTCTTGATTATCTTCCGAAACTTCATATTTATCCGCGGAAACTTGACATTTATCTTTCCTTACGAACCAAGCATAAACCGTCATAAGGCTTATGGGTTTTCAGTTAAGAAATCGTAAGTGGGCTTCGAGCTTGGCTTGTGCGTGGTCCGATGGCCATACTTGAGCTTGTCCGTGGCCGATTTAGATACGTGTCCGTTGCCGTCGGACAATCGATATTTAGTGGTTCGATTGAGATTAGAACAAGATTTTACCGCAAGGCTCTTCGTAAAGATTTCTTTACGAAGATTACTTTTCGTAAAAATGTTCATGCTGATTTTTACGGACTTTCAGACATTGATTCCATCGTGACCGATTTTGACCCCAGCAGTTAGCCCTCCAGCTCGTTAGAACCATGAGCTTCTACCATGAGGTTCTAGCGAGTGGCTTGGCAAGTTAGGCAAGTTAGGTGAGTTAGGCGGAATTAATGGTTGAAAAGGTCTGTGGTAAGTGGTCTTCTCGCTCTTCTAAAAGGGGAACGCAATAAGAAATTGGGTCTGCGCCTTATGACGGCTGCCTACGTACCCTTGTTGAAGGGATCAAGCCTTTCGTAGTCCGTCTTGGAGTTAAGGTTCTTATGACTAGTTTTCCAGCGAGACCTTTACGGTCTAGTTTATATGTAGAGGTTATCAGGCGTGTTGCTGCCGATGGCATTTTATATGGATGTAGAGGGAAGACTACGAGTTGTCATCTCGTAATCTAACTCTGTGTGAACTGTTATATCCGTGATTTGTTTCGAGAGTTTTCCGCAGTGTGTAAACTTGCGGGATTTCTGAAGACGCTCGAATATTGGTCAAGAGACAAATTTTGGGATCTCGTATCAGGGTGTTTGATACTATGCCTAGAGATGTTAGAAACCAGTGTGCTGGGTTTAGGGCAAGACCTAGGTCTAATCACGACTTTAGGGGGTGCGATGACTACTTCGACTTACGTTTGCCGTATCGTTTTCGACCTGATTCCAACCCGCTTTAAAGTCTGCGATATGTTCTCGGCTTACGTGACTTGTATGGTAGGAATCAAGCATCTCTTCGAGGACAATTTTTAAGTCTCCCGAAAGAGCTGACCAAAATTTCAGATTTTTTATATAGCACTATTACCGTTGTGTCGGGTGTACGAGAGCTATCTCTACGAGTTGGCTAAGTCTGTTTAGGACGTTAAGAGTTTGTTGTGATCAGCAACAAAATTATCGGTAGATATTACCGTTTTTGAGTCTTCGCGAAGAATACGTGTTTGAGAAGATGTTAGTATGTATGACTGTTTGGTCTTCCAAGAAGGTGCATTTATCGAGGAAGGTAATTTTGTCGAAAAATGGTTCTTCAGGCGTCTGCGACGTCTCGCAATGCTGAAGATTGATTTTTTCTTTCGTATGCCGCGTTTCGTGCTTGAAATGTTCGCGGGCTTGGAGATGTTTCGCGATATTGCAAGGGTTTAGTCTTCGCCATGCGTTTGAGAAACATTCTGGTCTGTCTACAGATGTTCGCAGCCAGAATTGTTGTTCCTATTTGGATGCTAATAATTTGATTTGCGATCGAGGAATTAGGACTAAGGGGTCGCGTAAATTTGTCCATGGGAAGAAGCGTTTTCCTTCATAGTGCTTTGTGAAGTGTTAGCCTTTCGAGATCTATTTCGTGCATTTTTGAGGATGTTTCCTATAGCTCTAGAAGCTTTGTTACGAATTTTTCCTTACATGC
The DNA here is from genome assembly GCF_020379485.1 of Brassica napus. Lineage (NCBI taxonomy): Eukaryota > Viridiplantae > Streptophyta > Magnoliopsida > Brassicales > Brassicaceae > Brassica > Brassica napus. The sequence continues at coordinate 34,683,428 of NC_063450.1, forward strand.
CGCGTATTATGGGTAAAACATAGCGGGCTTAAAGTGAATTTTGGAATGTATCGAACTTGGTCGATTGTCGACAAGTTTTGGTTTTCCGTTAACCGTTTGGTTGTTAGGACTGAGTTTCGTTACGAAGAATTTATCATATGATTTCCGACCATGGGTTATACGATAATTATTCTCTTAATAGACTCCCGACGTTTTTAGACAAATCGTAGATTGTCGTTTAGCCGTTAAGTGATGGAGCGATGGTTTCTCAAATAGTTTGGCTTGGCGTGAAGGATGTGTTCACTCAGATAGCCAAGGATGTTGTAGGTCGAAGATTAGACCATGGTACTTTGACATTTAAGGTCATGTTAGTTTACGATCGTCCTTAAAGGGGATGGAAAATTCTGGTTTGGACCTTTGCTGGAAGGCGTAATTGACCGAGGGCCAAAGAGCGCATGTCGAGATTGATAGGTCAAGTTTGCCAGAGTTATCCATCTTAAGATGGTTGATATATGGTGTTTTTGGCATCTTGTATATATGCTTTCTAATTGGTTTTCAAGTCTTTATCGAGTCTTCCTAGTCCTTTTCGAGTCATTACAGGTCTGGAGTTGCATTGGATGGGAGATAGACTAGTTGGAGGAAAGGATGAGAAAAACAGTGCAATTTGGTGATTTTCACGCAGAACAGTCTGGCGACTGTTCCTGATCGAGCGGAGCACCGGAGTGCCTATTCCTGCGGCATAGATTTTTAAGGAAACTACAAGTCAATACGAGATTTACCCTAATTATTCCATTTTTCTCTCCCAGCCACCTGTGGCTTTGATATATCATATTTTTCTCTTTCTTTTGACGGGCGACGCTACTTTTTTACACAAGGAACCAGAATTGAGCTTTTAGAGATTTGTGATTTGATACTTTGTAAAGGGAGAAGGCTCCATCTCTCTCACCATAGAGAAGAACACTTATTCTATTTTATCTACACATGTTTTATTCAGTCTCTATCTCTGTGTTTTCTCTGTTCATGGCTGAGTAGTCAACTTGCTTAGTCTAGAGTGTTAGGGTGTTAGATCCGTGAGTTCAACATAGATATGTGAAACCATTGATTGTCTTCATTCATAACTGTTCTTAATGCTTGCATCAAACTGGCCGCTTAATGTTATATCCTAGGTTTAACCTGTTCATTAACCGTGTAATAGGTTGCTAGATCTGTTATGAATGAGCATTGCATCCCTAATCAGCGAAAGTAGATATTAGGCTGTTTTGTGAACATATCGGACTTGATCTCTATTGCTTGCTGTCGCGTCTTGATCCAAACGAGAGTTTAGGTATCAAGATCGACCAGCATAGGGAGCAGTACCACGACAATGGACTGTTCTACTTGAATGATCCGAGTTTTAGACTTGCTCTTAAATAAACTTGAATAATTGTTTGGATCACACTTGCTTAACACCCGATCAAACCACCCTAGGCTAGCATTTTTAATCATCTGAAATCTTTAATTAATCTTATTACTTGCTTGTTACGAAACCTTAATCTCAAAACCCCATCCTTGTTTTAGCTAAGTATTGATCCCATAAAGATAAAGTGTAATCGTTGGTCTCTGTGGATTCGATCCTAAAGTGCTACATCGACATACCATTCGATTGTGGTAGTGTGCACATTAGGTTAATTGGTGTGCGTATACACGTAATATCAATTTGGCGCCGTTGCTGGGGACCATCTTTTTACCTTTATTTTCGGTTATTTATTTAGTCTAAGACCTCTAACTTGCTCTATCATTTTGGTTGTAACTAATGTTCCAGGTGCATGACCAGTAGACATACTCGGAGAAACGCACAAGGAGAATTTGTTACACTTACCAACCAGGATCTAGCAAGGTTAGAAAAAAAAAATCGTCAACAGCCAAGGCAAATCGACACCACTATGGGTGATCACGCCAATCAGAATGATCTCACTGCTGCAATGGCACTCATGCAGCAGCAGATGCAACAGTTGCAGTAGACCATTCAAGCGCAGGAAGAAGCTGTCCAACAGCAGTAGGAACAACATGCGCAGACTGTTCCGATCTGGGAGAGAAACCTTCCATGTAACATCCCTACTACGCGCTCTGCCATTGTTCCCCCACCCTACCCCAGACAAGACTTCGAGATCAAGCCTGCTTTGATCGGTCTAGTACAGAGAAAGGTGTTCTCTGGTCTCTCTACGGAAATTCCAATGGAGCATATTGAGAGCTTCGAAAAAGTCTGCAGTTTCACTCGCGCGAATGGTGTTCCACCAGACTACATCAGGTGCATGTTATTCCCATTCTCTCTTGATGGAAAAGCTGTACGGTGGTTGAAGTCTCTCCCTACCGGCTCTCTCACTTCATAGGAACAGGTCCGATCAGCGTTCCTCAGCCACTTTTACTCTACGGCGAGAACAACTGCATTGAGGAACAAGATCACCTCCTTCAGACAGCTCACTGTTGGGGTAAAAAATCGGCATGAACGTTTTTACGAAAAATAAATCATAGAAAAAGATTTATTTTTACGAAGAATCTTGCGGAGAAAACACATTCACGAAAAATCAGAGAAAGACGTGAACAAGGTCGCTACGTAGCGACCGAGCTCTCACCAAAGCTCGCTACGTAACGACCGAGCTCTCACCGAAGCTCGGTCGCTACGTAGCGAACGAGCACGTAGCTCTCACCAAAGCTCGGTCCCTACGTAGCGACCGAGCTCTCCCCGAAGCTCGGTCGCTACGTAGCGACCGAGCACGTACACGGCTCGGTCACTACGTAGCGACCGAGCTCTCACCAAAGCTCGGTCGCTACGTAGCGACCGAGCACGTACACGGCTCGATCGCTACGTAGCGACCGAGCTCTCACCAAAGCTCGGTCTTTATGTACATGGCTCGGTCGCTACGTAGTGACCGAGCATGCACACGACTCAGTCGCTACGTAGCGACCGTGCTTTCTTAAAAATCGATACGATATGAATCCATGCATTCTCGTCTACTCTTTAATGCTATCTGCCGAAGACCGTAGCCCACCCATTTCATGTTTCTCGTCATTTGAAGTCAACAATCGAACTTTACGATAAAAACCACGGAAAGTTTGTTTTTATCAAAAGAAGCCGTAATAAACGTTTCGAGTCAAACAACGGCCCAAAGAGACCTAAGACGTGACTCGAAACTCACTTACGATTTCTTAACCAAAAGCCCATAAACCGTAAGATGGTTTATGCTTGGTTTGCAAGGGAAGATAAATGTCAAGTTTCCGCGGATAAATACGAAGTATTCGAAGATAATTGGAAGGATCGGGAAAAATGGAATATCTTCATTTTTAAGTTATGACTGCTTAAGGGCAGAAGAGGAAAAAGCGTAAACTGACCTAGGAGCGAGTATATAAGGAGTCCTAGGCGAGAGGCACAAAGAGAATTTTTTAGACTCAAAACTCTCGGCACTTAGAAACTCTGAGGCATTATTCTCGACATGCTCTGTTTCCATGACAAGCACCCGATTACCAGACGAACGTGCACAAGCAGTTCGATCTCTTGGTTCACTCTTGAACTAGGTTCGGCTTGATCCTCGAAAGGGGTACGTAGACAGCCTTTCATAAGGTTCAGTCCGAAATCAATCAAAAACCTTTTCTGTATTTTCTTCGTCTTTTGTTATCGAGCTGCGAGTCAACTAGGTTTGAGCTTTTATGCCGCTAGAACTAGATTTCCGCATATATTTGGTCACTTGCCGTTGGCTCTCGCAGAGATCCGGGACCTTTTGGAAATTAGGGTTTTCCTAGTTTCCTAATTTAAACGTAAATCGACAGTGCGAATTTCGGTTCCCACACTCACCGATGAGCCTTTCCGCGACGCATGGGAGCGCTTCAATGACTATCGCAGAGAATGTCCTCACCATGGATTTGATGATGACTACCTCTTGGAAATTTTCTATGATGGAGTTTTTTGGGAATTTCAGAGTGCTATGAACTCTGCCAGCAATGGATACTTCATGACTCAGACCACTGATGGAGCGTTTGAGCTGATTGAGAACATGGCTGGTACCTTAGCCAATAAGAACGAGGAGAGTGATTGCTCCAAGAAAAGAAACAGTTCTGACACCCAAAAGATAGATGAGCTAACTGCCAAGGTTGATCAGCTACTGAAAAACAACCAAGGGCACGTTTTCAGCATGGAGCAAGCTACGGCCGGGTAGATTCAGAACCAAAACCAGCGACAACCGCATAGCAATCGGCAAGCTGTTCCAGCTACCGAGAACAGTCAAACAGATGAGCTGAAGGGTCTGGGTATGATGATGCAACAGTTGTTGCAGGGTCAGCAGGTTCAGGCCAAGGCGTTGAATCAGGTAACCACGAAAATCGACACCAGGATGGACAACATGTTCACTGAGATGAATGCCAAGTATGACGCTGTTGTGAGCCACATAAGAAAGATCGATGTTCAGCTCGCTCAAACAGATGAGAGTGTTAAGAGGCAGCAAGGTATGCTTCCTGGAAAGAGTGCGATAAATCCTAGGACTGAGCACTATAATGCAATAGAGCAGCCGTTCGCTGAGACTGTTCTAGGTGCATAAGAGAACACAGAGCAGTCTGCTAGCTCGGGAGCGCCTGCCCCTAGCAAACCTGCTGAGACTCCACCAGTGCGAGTCTATGTTCCTAAGGTTCCCTATCCAAGTCCACCTAAACATCTGATGGATCCTATTAGTGCAGAGCAGCTGGCTGGGTTTAGGAAGATGGTAAGAAGGCTTCCTCAAAAGATCTCATTTGAACATGCTTGGGAGATTCGGCCATTGCATATGTTCTTCAAAAATTGCAGAGAATCTCAGGAGGAAATCAAGGCACTCTTTACTGAAGCACTGACACCATCGCTGAAGGTACTGCCTAAGGTTGATGACCCTGGAAAGATTGTTTTCCTTGTTCCATTGCTGGAGTAGAATTCAAGGAAGCTCTTTCTGATTTTGGGTCTAGTGTGAACCTTGTTTCAAAAGCGATTGTAGACGAACTGGGCATTGTTGATGTTGAGCCTTCTCAGGTGAAGCTGGCCTTTGCAAACTCTTCCATGGCAGTCCCTTATGGAACCATTCGCAATCTTCCTGTCCAGGTTGGGGACTGTGTGCTCCATACTGAATTTCAAGTTGTTGAGATGAGGAACGATCATGAGATGCCTTTGATCTTTGGAAGATCATTTATAGACATGCCTAATAAGAGAGTTTCCATCTCCAACATCAACAAGAAGATTTTCTACAAGGCTGTCCCAACCATATCACAAATCCGATACGCCTCCCGCATCTCAGTGGTTAGTGGAGAACAGCTAGAAATTGTTCCTAAGAAGGAGCTTGGTAAAAAGGATGAGATCAAAGAAGTCCTGGATGGAAATCCTCACATTGATACCAAGAAACTCAGTGGGAATGTAAAGCTGAATGAAAAAGTCCAGAAGAAAAGGATCAAGGGTGATCCTGTGATGACTTTGATACCTCGCTTGTGTGATGAAAAATCCATTGAGTATGAGGTAAAGTGCAAGGGTACCTCTAAAGGGTACCTCTAAACTTTTCTCTAAAGTCAGAGTAATTCTCACACATGAGCTTCAAGAGAAAGGAGAAGCTGCTGTGAAAGGGGGGTTGAGCAGAGTTTTGAAGCTGAACATGTCTGATTGTGGAGCTTGTTTTGGAACAAGCCCTCATGCTCAACCCGACTGATCCCAGTCACCAAGTCAAGCTAGTGACTTAAACCAAGCTCTTAGTGGGAGGCAACCCACTGGTAAGTGTAAATATAACTTGGTTTTGTTTTTGTTTGCTTATTTTTCGTTTTAGTTTATTGAGTCTCAGGTCAAAAAAAAAAATCCGAGATACTTCAAAATTCTGGGTTGCAGAGGGGAGCGACTGGTCCAGTTGGAGATCTTGCGATGGAACACCCAGAATTTTCGTGGAGCGCCCTCTCCACTCAGGTAAGTATCTCACACAAAAAATGTTTATTCTTGTTTTCACCTTCTCTCTGATTTATTTTCACACCAGAGACGTTGTGAAGTAAGTCTGGGGGAGGGTTTCGTCGTTTACTAACTCGTTTCTTTCTTTTGTTCTTCTTTTGAGTCAGTATGAGTCAGTTTTTAGGATTGAGTCAGTCAAAAAATTTGTGGGAATTAGGACCTTATTCTGTGTTGATCACTAATCACCTCGTGCTTTAGTTATCTTATTCAATGGCCTTAGCAGTGGCGAAAGACACACATGTGGACCCGGAACACCCTGACATATCTCACCTTATTCTCCATAAGTTCTGAGCCGATCAGGTTACACTGGGTAGACTTAACTCCACCTAACTTGAACCTAATCTTGACTGAAATTCTTCTTGTTATGGGCATTAGATCAGGGAAACGAGAACACACTCAGGACTTCTTATCCTTTTTATCCATCTTGCTGATCCTGAGTGGCTAGCTCATCTTTAGCTAGTTCCCACCCTGCACCTTAGCCTTTATTCCACCTTCATACATTTGTTTTTCAGTGTCATATGTGCAGATATGTGAAAAAAGGTTGGAGAGGAAAGGATCAACGCAGCCTCTTACTTGTTACTGCTGCAGAAATTCAGTCAGAAAGGAGAACAAGCAGATTAAGGGAGCAACCACTCCATAGCCAAATGAACTGCGCAAGAGCAGGGGTAGAGAACCAGAATGATTGCGAAATCAGAACCACCAGTGGCACTCAGAACCATCATGTATTACCTCATTCTTCGTCACATCACCATATCAGTATTCAAAAAAAAAAAAAAAAAAACGAAAATAAGATGATGGAGAAGGGGAAGAAATCAAAGAAACATGAACCGCTAGGGAGGTCGATCAAAAGAGTGGGTACCAAGAGGAAAGTGGAAAGCAAAACAATCAGTTGCTTATTCCGTCGTCAGAACAGTCGCACCAGATAGAGCAAAAACGAGTAGAGGCTGTGGACATCAATGGGTCTATCCTCTCTTGCCATTTTGGGCGATATCCTGCATCCTCTACAATGAAATGGTAGCCCCTAGACACTTTTAACTCCACCATTAAATAGTCTAACACCTAGACCGTCTACCCTGAATAGTGCCTGTGATGAGAAACTCATGCCACTCTTAAATGAATGTAGGGAGTTTGTTCTCGATAGTGTTGCTTTTTTAGGTTTGAGATGTAGAGTATGGAGCCGATTTTTGAACAGCAGTCAGTGGGGTTCCAGTAAGGGTGTGTTGTCCTAGTTTTACTGCTTATATGGTTCAGAGATTCGTGGTTAAAGTATGGTTGCTGAGAATAGGAGAGTTCCTACACTTTCAAACCTTTCTCCATGTTCTTGATACTTGACATTGTTTGAGGACAAACAAGGATCTAAGTCTGGGGGAATTGATATATGGTGTTTTTGGCATCTTGTATATATGCTTTCTAATTGGTTTTCAAGTCTTTATCGAGTCTTCCTAGTCCTTTTCAAGTCATTACAGGTCTGGAGTTCCATTTGATGGGAGATAGACCAGTTGGAGGAAAAGAGGAGAAAAACAGTGCAATTTGGTGATTGTCATGCAGAACAGTCTGGCGACTGTTACTGATCGAACGGAGCACCCAAGTGCATGTTCCTGCGGCAGAATTTTTTAAGAAAACTACAAGTCAATACGGGATTTTCTCTAATCTTTTAGAGATTTGTGATTTGATACTTTGTAAAGGGAGAAGGCTCCATCTCTCTCACCATAGAGAAGAACACCCTGAACCCTTATTCTATTTTATCTACACATGTTTTATTCAGTCTCAGTCTCTGTATTTTCTCTGTTCATGGCTGAGTAGTCTACTTTCTTAGTCTAGGGTGTTAGATCCGTGAGATCAACATAGATAAGTGAAACCATTGATTGTCTTCATTCATAACTGTTCTTAATGCTTGCATCAAACTGGCCGCTTAATGTTAGATCCTAGATTTAACATGTTCATTAACCGTGTAATAGGTTGCTAGATCCGTTATGAATGAGCATTGCATCCCTAATCAGCGAAAGTAGATATTAGGGTGTTTTGTGAACATATCGGACTTGATCTCTATTGCTTGCTGTCGCGTTTTGATCCAAACGAGAGTTTAGGTATCAAGATCGACCAGCATAGGGAGCAGTAGCACGACAGTGGACTGTTCTACTTGAGTGATCCGAGTTTTAGACTTGCTCTTAAATAAACTTGAATAATTGTTTGGCTCACACTTTCTTAACACCCGATCAAACCACCCTAGGCTAGCATTTTTAATCATCTGAAATCTTTAATTAGTCTTATTACTTGCTTGTTACGAAACCTTAATCTCAAAACCCCATCAGTTTTAGCTAAGTATTGATCCCATAAAGAAAAAGTGTAATCGTTGGTCTCTGTGAATTCGATCCTAAAGTGCTACATCGACATACCATTTGTTGGGGTCGAAAACGGTTACGACGAAGTTAACGTCCAAATCCCCGAAGAAGAAAACGAAAAACCTTCTTCGACAAACACTTTTTCGAAATTGATTTTTTTTTACGAAAAGCTTTGCGGAGGAAACTCGAGTCATCATACAAAAGCTCGAAAAAGATCGCTATGCAGCGACCGAACACGTGCTCCGCTCGGTCGCTACGTAGGGACCGAGTTCGAGCCAAAGCTCGGTCGCTACGTAGCGACCGAACGTACATTTCGCTCGGTCGCTACGTAGCGATCGAGGTCGAGTCGAAACTCGGTCGCTTCATAGCGACCGAGCTCGAGCAGGAGCTCGGTCGCTACGTAGAGCGTTCGCTCGGTCGCTACGTAGCGACCGAGCTTGAACAGAAGTTCGGTCGCTACGTAGCGATCGAGCGCTCGGTCGCTACGTAGTGACCGAGCTCTTCCGAAACGTCGATACGACATTAGTCCATGCATTCTCGTCTACCCTTCGATGCTATCTCCCGAAGACCGTAGTGAACCCATTTCACGTTTCCCGCCATTCTAAGTTATCGATCAAACTTTACCGTAAAAACCGCGGAAAGTTCGTTCTTTATCGAAAGAAGCCGTAATAAACGCTTCGAGTCGGAAGACGGCCTAAAGGGACCTAAGACATGACTCGAGGCCCAACTTACGATTTCTTAACCAACAGCCCATAAGTCGCATGACGGTTTACGCTTAGTTCGCGGGGAAAGATAAATGTCAAGTTTTCGCGGATAAATACGAAATTTTGAAGATAATTACGAAGATCAGAAAAAATGGAATATCTCCATTTTTATGCTATGGCGGCATAAGGGCAGAAGGGAAAAAGCGTAAACCGACCTTGGAGTCAGTATATAAGGAGTCCTAGGCGAGAGGCATGAGGGGAGGACTTTTCAGAGCAACCTTAGCACTTAGAGCGATTTTAGGTAATTTTCCGTTTTTGTTATTCGAGCTGCGACTCAATTAGGTTTTTGCCGTCTTAGGGTTTTAGAACTAGGAATCTCGCCGACAGCTTTCGTAGCCCAGGCACTTATCTTGTTGTAAACGCTCAAACGCAGATTCAGAATAAGAACTATCTTGCTCTCTTTTTCGATTCTTATTTTATTACTGTTCTCGTTTCGTATTCTGATTGCTTGGCGTGTGGTATTAGCAGATATCCGGGACTTCTGGGAAATTAGGGTTCTCCTACTTTCCTAATTTAAACGGAAATCGACAGTGCGAATTTCGGTTCCCACAGTTTGGCGCTAGAAGGAGGGGGGGGGGGGTACGGATCTATCTAACTCTCAACCACATCACTCTCAACCAGACATGTCAACTGACGACACGGATAACATGCAGAATCCTCTTAACGGAGGCAGTGGCACTGATCTCCACACTCCCGCAGTGGACGTATCCGCGGCCAACGCACCAACCAACGCCGCGGCGCTCGAGGAGTTTAAAAAGATGTTCGCCACCTACGAAAAAAGGTCGGAAGAACAGGATAAGCTCGTGAGCACCTTGACCAAACAAGTTGAAACTTTAACGGCAAGGACTCGAGAAATCCGCCCCCGCGGAACCGCTAAAGTCCGCGGGAAAAGACTCGAGTTTGCACCCCCACTCAACAGGCCTGGAGCCGCGCAGGAACGACCTTCGGTTAAAACCCTAGCGAGAAATCTCCCATCAAAAAGGGAAATTCTGAAAGCCCTCCGCCTCCCGCGAAGGTTTCGGAGGACAACAGAGTCGAGTAAGTCGACCTGGATCCTAGCGATGTCTCCAACAATACTGATGAGGACGTCGACAGACATCCAAGGAGGACCAGAAGCCGATTCACTCGGGAACGCTCTCCGTTCGACAAACCAATGACAGAAGAGGAGGAGGAAATCCTCTATTGGAACGAACAAGAAGAGCTGGCTGAAAAGCAAACCGAGCTCACTCGCAGTAAACGCGGACAAGCACGGAAATCTGCTGGCGAGACGTCGGATATACGCGATCTTCGCGACTATATCACCAAGACTGCGGCAGAAGTAAGAGCCGTAAAATCCCAAATCCATCACGCTACCAGCGCAGCCCCCGGGATCGACAGGCTGCTGGAAGGGGCTCGGAAGACCCCTTTCACCACTCGCATCTCATATACGAGGGTATCCGATCCAGGAAAAATCAAAGTACCGAAGTATGATGGTACGACCGATCCGAGAGCGCACCTTCAGGCTTTCCACATCACGATGGGAAGAGCGAGGCTGAAGGACGGCGAAAGAGACGCCGACTACTGCCGCCTGTTCGTCGAGAATCTAGAAGGAGCAGCCCTCGAATGGTTCGCGCGCCTTAAGCGAAACTCTATCGGAAGTTTCCGACAGCTCGCATCGGAATTTCTCAAGCAATACTCTATGTTCATAGATAGAGAAACTTCCGATGTCGATCTCTGGAGTCTGTCCCAGAGGGAAGACGAACCCCTCCGCGATTTCATCAGCCGATTCAAGTTGGTAATGTCCAGGGTCAGTGGGATAAGCGACAAGGTGGCCACCGATGCACTCAGAAAGGCGCTCTGGTACAAGTCAAAATTCAGAAAACGGATATCCCTCGAAAAACCGCAGACGATCCAAGACACCCTCCACAAGGCGACGGACTACATCATGATCGAGGAAGAAACAAAAATCTTATCGCAAAAACATAAGTCGGCGAGATCATCCTCGAAAGATGTAGACCCAAAGACGAGGAAGAACTCCAAGGAGCGCACAATTACGCGATCGGCTCAGACCAGGGCCGAACCACGGGAAATACGTGGACTCGCAATCAAAGATATGATGAAAACACCTTCTGCGAGTTCCACCAGTCCCGAGGACACTCCACGACTAACTGCAACGTCTTGGGAGCAAGGCTGGCCGCGAAGCTACTAGCCGGAGAACTCTCGGAAGTGACCAGCGTGAAAGATCTCATCCTCGAGACCGATCGCCCCCCGAAGCCGGACAGAAATCTTCCCGCAGAGAGATCTCCCCAAAGAAACCAATCAGTGGATAAACGCGGCAGGGGGCCAGACGACAAAGGGAACGATAACAATCGTCGTAGAGTCAACATGATCATCGGAGGATCGCAATTCTGCAACGATACGGTTTCGGCCATCAAGGCATACCAGCGGAAAGCGGTGTCAAGCGCAAACTGGCCTACATGGTCTCCTACCCGAGATGATCAGAACTGCTCCATCACCTTCACAAAGGAGGAAGCCGGTGGGATCGATCAACCTCACTACGATCCGCTCGTCATAGACCTCGTCATACGAGATCTGGAAGTCGGAAGAGTACTCATTGAAATGGGAAGCACGGTCAATGTAATCTTCCGCGACACTCTCAATCGGATGAGCATCAAACTCGGAGAAGTAACTCCAACTCCGAAACCGCTCACAGGCTTTTCAGGCGAAGTATCGATGACCCTCGGATCGATTCAGCTACCAGTCATGGCCAAGGAGATCACATGGCTCAACGCTATGCAAGCCGTTCCATCGACGTACCACCTGGGTGTCAAATTCCCGACCCCAAACGGAGTCGCAGCTATCTGGGGATGTCAGAAACAGTCGCGACTGTGCTTCCTCGCGGAGCACAAGTTAAGACAGATGACGACCTCTGCAACGGCAAATCGCAAACGCACAAAGATTGATAAATCTTTGACCGACAACGTTTCAAGAAAAGACGATTTGACATCGTCTGCTGACGCAGACGCTTCGGGTGTCGAAACTCAACATGAGTCCGAAGCCGACACTACAACTCAACCGGAACATCCATAAGAGAACACTGACCCAGCCACGATCATCACGATCAAGGCGGTCAGCACGGCGAAAACCGCCGAGTGAAAACGCTCGCGGCATAAAACAGAACTACGAGATGGCTTGATCCTCGAAGGAGGTACGTAAGCAGCTCGTCAAAAGACGAGTTCAGCTATCTCCCTCCCTAAAAAAGGGGGGGGGGGAGTGGGTGCGTATACTCGTATACTCACACATAGGAAAAGATGCGTTATTGTAATCGAATTCTATAGAGATTTCGAAAATGTTTACGAACAATATGCGTCGCTCCTTTTTAAGACACTTGCAAAAGTCTCAGAACACGCCTAGAAAATCTACAAACGTTAATACTCTTGCTAGCAGCCTCGTACGGCCCAAAATCGCAAAACAATCTCACTTCAGCACCGAAAATATACGTATAGTCTTCGAAATAACTGCGAGACGTCGCCAAGTTAAAAATCGAGATGATACGAACAAATTGTCTGAACGCGACCACTACAAATCTTACACTCCGTTCGTCGATTGGCCCCGACAAACACATCAGCCGTCATAAGCAAACGCAACTTGATCACTCTTTTGTTCTTCGAACGTCCAACACAAGGACGAAAGCGCGCTACAAAAAAAAATCCGAAATTTTGGTCTTGCACTTCCACTTGGCTTAAAAATTGTCTCTGGAAAGATGCTCGATTCGTACCATACAAGTCGTATAAGCCGAGAACCTATCGCGGACTTTAAATCGGTACGAAACAGGTAGAAATCGCAACAGGAAAACCGATAGCCGACTAATCACCGCACAAACCTTAAAACCGAGAGTAAACCTAGGTCTTGCCCTAAACCCATCACATTGGTCTCAGACATCTCAAAGACATGATATCTAAACGATAAGAGATCCTAAAACATGTCTCTTCGTTCATATCTCAACATTCCTGAAAGATCGTAAATAATTTTTACGAAAACTCACGTCTCGTACAAACTAACAGATTGAACGCCTCAACGAAGTTAAAAATGAGACGACAACTCATGTTTACTTCAAACCCACTCTAAACAAAGTAACTCAAACAAACATCCATTATATAAACCGCATAGCGGTAGGGGTTCAAAGCCACCAACGGCCAGTCCCGACAAAAACGTCCAAAACAGGCCCATACAAAGTTTGAAGGCCACACTCGGCCAGACATATATGAATAAAGGCCACACTCGGCCGCTAAATACTAGATAAAGGGAAAAACTCCTTCCCGTCAAAATACTCACAGATCAAAGTTAAAATTCCCGGACAAGGAAGCTCCGAATGCATCTGCGGGATAGTTCACCTCCTCATCGTCACCGGCTAAATCAGTCGTGGTTTCTACGGTATCAGGAGAAACCGGGATGGGATCCATAATCCCTGAATCTTCCCATCGATCGGAGGAATGATCGTCTCAGCGTGAGCATGATCCTTCATGCCACCCTTCATTAACTCCATCTCCCTCTCGAAAACGTAGTCATCCGCCCGCGTCTTCCAAAGGCTCCCGACGGAGCCGTGACACTCACGGAAATCGCCCAGCGAGTTGAAAGCGTCCTTAAGATTCCCGTACTCAACCTGGAATTGAGAAGCGCGAGTCTTCATTACCTCGGCGATTTCCCTCTTGCCCTTCCGTTCCGCCCTACGAAAAGCCCTGGCATGATCCCAAGCGAGTTGAGCATCTCGCGCCAACATCTCGTCTCGCATATGAGCAAGATCCTTTTCCGCCTTCTCCTATTTAAAGCGATAGATCATGGCCTCTCTATGGCTCGCCTCAATAGCCGATCCAATCAAGTTCAAGCCCTATAAAAGCGATTGACACGTTATAAGCAAAAAAAAAAAAAAAAATTCTTAAAGTTTATACCCCGTTGATGATACGAGATCCTTCCGCGACGACTTTTGGCCTCCCCGACTCGCTCGTGGCCGGAGGAGCATCGTAGCCCGACGGAAGACCAGTGAAGAAATCATCAAAGTTCGGAATAGGGACCTCGCTCGTACCGCTTCCATCGCCGAAAGCAAGGTCCGGATCCCATCCTGGAAGCATGCAATCGTCCATTGAAAACTCCAGGTCACCGAGGTCAATATCTTTCCCCTTCAAAGAGTTCAGCCCCGTCGGAATCGTGAGAGCGGCGTCGGTACCTTGGTCTTCAGGTTCGGAATCACTCCTTGCTTCTCCGCCCAAAGCAGGACTAGGATGCACAAACCTTAGCGCCTTTCGAACTCTCTTCGGTCTAAAGGAAGTCCAGAAAAAAGGACTATTCCTGAGCAGATCCCTCACCGCAATAATGTTTTCAGGAAACAGAGCAAGAGGGTTGATAAAGGGACGATCGTTCGACAACCTCCGAAACAATGGGATACAACTCTCCTCAACGGATGCGGCGTCTACACGAACGAAGAAGAAAAACTTCTTCCACGAGTTGAAGTTAGAAGTAAACCCCTTTACCACTGACATGAAGTTCCGAGGAACCAGCCTGTACGTGTCCGTATCCTTGATGATCTGTAACCGAAGAAGTGCTTCGAAGTGATCGACGGTGAGGGGGAGACCATGCTCGTAGCTCAGGATCAAGATTCCTATGAGGTGCTGGACGCCAAGAGGATTCAGTTGGCTTATCGCCACCCCGAAACGACCCAACACACGGATGATAATCTCGGGGATCGGGAACCACAAACGGCAGCGCACTACGAATGCTTCGTAACAAGTAAAGTAGCACTCCGGGGAACTACTAGCGCATTCTCCTTGACGAGGAACCATGAATTCCACCGCGTCCGAAATATGGTAGAACGACCGCATGACCTCGAGGAATTCACTAATACTCCTACTTGGTGCACCTGCCTCCACCGGGCGATGGTTCATGACTGGGAACGATTTTTCTTTGGGAGGCGTGATCGAACCGTAACACGCCACCCACCATGCCTCGTTCTCGGCTGGGTCTACCGAATGAGGAACGAATTCCATCTTCGGCATTCGAAGCTCTTCAGAAACGTTCGCGGGCAAGGACCCTTTCTTCGAACTCCTCTTCTTAATCGATATCTCGTGTTTTTCTTTTTAATCAAGAAGGAAATGATAGAGAGAAAGAGAAAGAAGAAAGAACTTTTCAAGAAAACCTCTCTATGAGAATGAGTAAGTGTAAAGATTGTGAAGAAATTACCTCCCTTCTTATAGGCATGAGAAATTACTATTTACTTGCGGATTTTTGGACACGAACTTCGCCCAAATACACCAATATCGTCCGAACTCGCCATACCGCGCATTGGGATCTCACTAAAAATCCACGCTCCCAACGAGCTGAGGGGCTAACTACTGGGGTCGAAAACGGTTACGACGAAGTTAACGTCCAAATCCCCGAAAAAGAAAACGAAAAACCTTCTTCGACAAACACTTTTTCGAAATAGATTCTTTTTTACGAAAAGCTTTGCGGAGGAAACGCGAGTCATCGGACAAGAGCTCGAAAAGGAATATCTCCATTTTTATGCTATGGCGGCATAAGGGCAGAAGGGGAAAAGCGTAAACCGACCTTGGAGCCAGTATATAAGGAGTCCTAGGCGAGAGGCATGAGGGGAGGACTTTTCAGAGCAAACTTAGCAATTAGAGCGATTTTAGGCAATTTTCCGTTTTTGTTATTCGAGCTGCGACTCAATTAGATTTTTTCCGTCTTAGGGTTTTAGAACTAGGAATCTCGCCGATAGCTCTCGTAGCCCAGGCACTTATCTTGTTGTAAACGCTCAAACGCAGATTCGGAATAAGAACTATCTTGCTCTCTTTTTCGATTTCTTATTTTATTACCGTTCTCGTTTCGTCTCCTGATTGCTTGGCGTGTGGTATTAGCAGATATCCGGGACCTCTGGGAAATTAGGGTTCTCCTACTTTCCTAATTTAAACGGAAATCGACAGTGCGAATTTCGGTTCCCACACCATTCGATTGTGGTAGTGTGCACATTAGGTTAATTGGTGTGCGTATACACGTAATATCAATGGTTGATAGTCATAGAAAACGATTCTATGTTTTAGGTTTCAGTTATACGATGAATGTTTCGTATAATGTTACCTATTGTCTTATGAAAATTGATTCGTTTTTGTCTGAGGAAGACGTAGCCTAAGAGGTTTGATACTGAACCAGTGCGGAGTCAGTTGCGGGATGATTGCCTGCTCGGATGTGACCGAGGGGAACAAAACGCAGAAGCCAGTGAGCCGCATGGCTAAAATACGAGATCTATTAAATCGTAATGCGAAGAGATCTCTCTTTAGATTGGTCATCCAAAATCAGATTTTACAGCTTTGTGTTTGCTATTCAAAATATACTTCTTCGTAAAACCATTTATGTTTAGTTTCAAAAGATTCTTCGTAAGACTTGGTCTGATTGTACGAAGGATTTTTTGTGTAAGTAATGGGGACCGGTTTTACGAAGATTGTAAATCGGTGATATGTATATACATGTCAAAGTAGCGTTGTTTCTGCGGGTTTTACGAGAAACATTTCTGCTGTGATTTCGATCTTAGGTGAAAGTTGCTTGGAGTTACTCGTGAAGTGTTACCGAAGTTTATTTCACTACGATTAAGTCGCAGAACGTTTCTCATTGTTTTTTTGAGAGGATTCTCATGACATATTCGTTTCTGGAACGAATTGGTCAACCTGAGGTTGATCTAGCCAACGATCGGGACGAAAGTGTTCCCTTTAATGTGCTCGATGCTGCATTTATTTTCGCGTTTTCTTCATCACAAATGTTCTCGATGATTTTCCGTGACTCACTTGGTTTCAACGGAAACTGAAAGAAATGCTTTGATGCTTGAAGATTTCTAGTTGAAATATTTATACGAAAATGACTTTAATTAATGCCGAAAAGGGCTTCAAGACTTTGGCTGATCGTCGAGTTTCAGTTTGATATTGGTACAAGTTTTCTATACGCATGATTGCAAGAAGAAATGCTGTGTAGTGTTTGAGATTATGTTCATGATCGTCTGGATATGTGCTAGCGTTTAGACGAATTTTAGATTGTCGTTTGCCTACTTGGGACGATTTGCTTTGACGAAAGCGTTTTCTTGACGATTTGCAAAAGTTTTTGAAGTTTGAGAGTATACGAGTATAGTATTTGTACCTACTCCCCCTTTTTTTACGAAAGAAAACGGTTGAACCGATACTTTGAAGAGTTGTGTACGTTTCTTCTTCCGAGGTTTGGAATGATCGATAATCCAGGACGATTTACAGACGACGCTGGGACTGTGATTTGGTTATTTCCAGGTTGACAACTTGGAATATGTCGGTTTTAAGTAAATCGCTAGAAACGAATCGGTTTTAAGACAACATTCGTGTCTCTAGTTTTTTCTCTCTTTAGGAAGCGAGCTGGATATGCGTGGCGATCGTTTCTCAATTTTCAGAGAGTTTAGATCAGTTTGCAAGATCTGGCTGAACAGTCATGGAACAATATACCGGGACTGGAAAAATCGCCTAAGACTTAGTTCGCTAGACTATCCACCTAGGTTTTAAGTTCCCTAAAGTTCTAGGTGTTTCTATTTCTTAGTAATTTCCTACGAAAGTTCCAAGCCTGATTTCAAGTCGGAAATACTTTAGTTCTCTCGAAGATTCGGGTTAGCCTCTTCTCCGTTTTGCTTGCTCATTCACCCTTACTCTTTTCGTGTCTGTCTGCCCATTTCGAATAGCAAGAATATAGATTCTTCCTGGACTTCTCTGCTTTCCTGGCCGTGTTTAGGCTGCTGTCAGTATTTGCAGTTTTCGTGATCCATGTTTCAATCTGAGTATCATTGGATTTACGAAAGTGAATGAGCATCTCGTCGAAAACTTTTTTGGAGTTAAGGAATAGCCAGGGATGATCAAGAGGTGCCAAGGATGATCAGGAAGATTTGCCAGGTGATGAGATTTTGGCGACAGATCGAGGCGTGAGAGGAAGGATGGTGAGACCGTGGAGAGAGGCGGATGGGCGTATTTTGATTCTCGGATTTCGCTCCATCTCTTTCCTTATCCGAGATTTTTTTTTTACGATTATTGTTAGAGTTTCGAAGGTTGTCAAATGTTGCCAACTTTAGTTTTACGAAAGTTTTTTTGAAAAATAATATCGAGTTTAATTTTACGAAAGTTATTTCGCACAATGTTATCGATTTTAATTTTACGAAAGTTGTTTCGTAAAAGATTGCCGAGCTTAATTTTTGCAAAGGTTATTTCGCAAGATGTTGTCGAGCATAATTTTACGAGATTTTTTCCGTAAAGAAGTTTTCAAGTTTTGGTTGTACGAGAACCGTGACGAGGTTAATTATTGCAACCAAACTTAATCAAAATTTTTTCTCATATCCGTGGGATTGATCCGTGGAAGCTTCGAGTAGTTTTTTACCGAAGTAAGATTTAGGTGACAAACATCGACAACTCGCGGAATTTGTTAGTATGGAAGTGATACTTGAATTCTTACTAAACCTTAGGCTTCAGAAAACGTTTTAGCGGTGAGGATACGATCTCCCGTTTTGCTTTATTTAGTCTTCGTCAGCCGTTTTAGGTTTTGGGTGATTCTATAGAAATTAACTTCCTTTCTCTGAAAGTTATTTGGAAGAAGTACAGCAGTGGGGGTTTCATAACCGACTTGCTGCGCTTCTTTTTTATACGATAAATCTAGGGTTTTTTAGAATGATATTCGGAAGAAGTACAGCGGCGAGTTATGTACCAGATTTGTTGTGCTTCCTTTTTTCCGCGACCGACCTAGGGTTTTTCTGCAAGATAGTCGGAAGAAGTACAGCGGCGAGTTATGTACCTGTTTTGTTGTGCTTCTTTTTTCCGCGATTAACCTAGGGTTTTTCTGCGGTTTTGGGGAGAGGAAGTTTTACTTTTCCGAAAAGTTTTCGGAAAACGTGTTTTGGTAAAACCCTTACATGTTGAGATTTCTTTAGTTCGGTAATGAGCCAAACTTACGGGGTTTGATAAGATTTATCGTTTCCCTTTATGTTTAGAAAGAGAAATCGCGAGCTCGTTTCATTGCACTTCCTGTGGCGAAAAGTCGCGGCAAGGTTTTCGATTTTCTCAAGAACTGTGGCGTTTGCGTAAGAGTTGGCCATATGCGCAGTGGTGGCTGGAGTTGTCTTACCAGCGTTGTTGCGAACTGCGATTTGGTCTTTTGTATTTCCAGACATTGTTTTGATCAAGCGTTTTGAGGCTATGAGTTAGAGTAATCCGTACCCCCCCCCCCTCTTTCTAGCGCTAAACTGTGGGAACCGAAATTCACACTGTCGATTTCCGTTTAAATTAGGAAAGTTAGGAAAACCTTAATTTCCCAGAGGTCCCAGATATCTGCTAAACCACACGCCAAGCAATCAGAACACGAAAGTAAAGACGAAAGAAATAAAAATCGTAAAAAGAGAGCAAAAAGAAGTCTTATTCAGAATTTGCGTATGAGCGTTTACAACAAGGTAGGAGCCTTGGCTACAAGAGCTGTCGGCGAGTTACCTAGTTCTAATGACCTAAGACTGCAGAACCTAGTTGAGTCGCAGCTCGAAATAACAAAGACGGAAAGTTGCCTAAATGCTCTAAGTGCTAAGTTTGCTCTGTATCGCCCTCCCCTTTGCCTCTCACCTAGGACTCCTTATATACTTACTCCTAGGCCGGTTTGCGCCTTTTCCCTTCTGCCTTTAAGCCGTCATAGCTCAAAAATGGAGATATTCCCATTTTCCCGATCTTCCTGATTATCTCCCGAAACTTCACATTTATCCGCGGAAACTTGACATTTATCTTGCCTTACGAACCAAGCATAAACCGTCATAAGGCTTATGGGTTTTCAGTTTAGAGATCGTAAGTGTGCTTCGAGTGCGTTTTAGGTCTCTTTGGGCCGTCTTTGACTCGAAACGTTTATTACGGTGTCTTCGATAAAAACAAACTTCCCGCGGTTTTTATCATAAAGTTTGACTGATGACTTCGAGTGATGAGAAACAAAGAATGGTTTAGCCATGGCCTACGGGAGATATCATTAAAGAGTAGACGAGAATGCATGGATTTGTGTTGTATCGACGTTTTGGGAAACTCATTTGCAACTACCTTATACGGTTAGAAAAGCTTCGTCGCAAATAGAAATAGTTGCAAATCCGTTGATAATTTGCAACTAATTTGCAACTACAAAACTTAGTGGTACATTAGCCACTATACAACAACTCGAAAAATGGTTGCAAATATTTATATTGTTGTTACCAATTAGCAACTAATTTATTTCACAAAATGTTTATCGCTAATTAGCTACTACTTTGGTTAATGCAACTGTATAATATTAGGTAGTCTCAATTAAGTCACAAAATATAGTGACTATTTTGCAACTGCATTGTTATAAGTAGAGCGACTGATTTGCAACTACACACTTTTGAGAGTTGCAAAATTGTCACAAAATATAATGACTGATTTGCAACTATATTATTTGTATTGTTGTGGCAATATAGTTGGGATTATGCTGACTGATTTGTAACAACATTATTAGTATATTTAGTTGCTAAATTATAATCTGAAAGTAGAATATTAATAAAATCTAGTTTTGATACTAATTTTGGAACATCCATTGAATTCCTTAAACTTTAAAATACAAAATACTTAAGATTTTTGTTTTATACAAATGGCAACTACTTATCTTTGCCAACCCAAAAAAGAGTTATGAACTACTTATCATTGGCAACCAAAAAAATAAATCATAAACTACTTATCTTTGCCAACCAAAAAAGAACTTATTAACTACTTATGGCATATGAGTAGTTGTCGCAGATGCAGACGCTGCAATCATAAACTCCGAGAATGATGGGTCTTTACCTTGCATATAGGTGAGCAGCATCTTCAAAGTATTGATCTGGCTTTGATGCTCTGCATCTCGAGCTGCTGTTTCAGCATCACGTCGAGCATTGGCTGCTGCGGTTTCAGCATCACGTCGAGTATTTGCCGCTGCTTGCTCTTCAATTAGACGTTGAGAAGCTTCAAGTTGTTGTTGCAAGTGTGAAAATGCAGAAGAAGTTGAAGTTCCAGGACCTCCTTTTCTCTTTTTGTTGCCATATAGTGGAAGAAGGCTACCAAGTCCATACTCATGTCCTCTCATATCCAAAGTAGTAGTCTGAAAATAATGAACTCTTTCACTTATTAATAGCTAACAAAAATTTATTAAAAACTTTACAATGGTTTATATGGTTTACCTCAAGAAAGATCTCATTCATTTCAGCTGGTGAAAGCTCAGGAATGTAAGAACTATCACCACAAGAGCTTTGAGATTTTTCGAGTCAGCTTCCCACCATCACGATCAAACCTTGATGATGAAAAGAAGAAGTGGTTACAAGTAAAAAAACGTTTGCTATAAATTCAAAGAAATAAAAATATAAGAGAAGAATGCAAATACAAACAAGATTTCTTTACAATTTGACAATTAAAAGGTATAGAAACCATAAAGTGAGAGAAAAACTAAAGATAGGGCATTGAAGCAAAGTTAACGACAAACAGAACAACAAAATGAAAGGAACAAAACCATAACTCAAATCCAATTGTTCAAAACAGAAACACCAAAGACAAATACCTAAATGTAAGAAACCAAAGTAAACACGTGTTAACAGATGTGTTACTAACACAGAGAAGAACCAAAAATCAATATGGAACGTGTTCAAAAAAACGTGTTACGTAACTTTGAATCTATGATCAAACAATCAAATATAAACAGAGGAAATTCAACTATGGATATGAGACCAAAGCAAAAAAAAAAAAAAAAAACAAATGAAATTCTAAGGTGAACCAAATGAAATCAAACACAAACACAAACCAAACTCAATGTATAAAGTGAGATCCTTTACCAAGTACTTCCCTCTTTTGGAACTAGAGATAAGACTGGAAGATGGTTTTCACGTCCAGGAATTGCAAGCAGGTCATCCAAAGTCATCGGATTTTGAGGGGGAGGAGGATGTGGGTTTTGAGTTTGATGCGGGTGCTGTTCCGTCGGGGAAGAAGAACCATCACGAGTCGGTGAAGAAGCAGACACGGGTGGGGACTGATGCAGAGTCTCTGACGGCGGTGAATTCTCCGGGGCAGACACGGAGTCTCTTGAATTAGAAGTGCTAGGGTTCGAGGCGAAGTAAATTCTTCTGGAAGAGCTACAAACGCCACCAGCTTGACTCGCACCACGAGTGGCACCACGACCACCACCGCGACTCGCACCACGACCACCACCGCGACCTTTCACTGATCTACCAATTCCAGACATCGTGACCTTTGTGTGAGTAGAGATTAGGTTAGAAGAAAGGGGCGTTGATTAAGGGTTTGTTAATATAAATGTATTAAACGTAGTCGTATTAGGGTGGGTAAAATATTTACTCTCAAAACATTAGGCGGGTTAATGTGAATTAGCCAAAATTTAGGGATAAATTTTTGGAGCCAAATTTGTAAGACCAAAGAGCAACTACTTCTAACAACTAGTTGCAAATTAGTAACAAATTATAATAAATATCCTATTATTTTGGAGTGTTTCTAATGAATTATGGTTGATTTTATTATGTAAAATAAACTATAATATTAAGAAAAATATTTTGCTATTATTTTGGAGCCTTTTTAAGAAAAAGTTGTAACATATTATAATATTTGCTATTATATTATTATGAAATTAGTAATATTTATTTCTTGTGAATTTGTGGATCTCTGGATTTTATAAAATAAACTCAAACTTGTTAAGCAATATAGATTTTATTTGGTTTATTAGACTATTAGTAATTATATTTGAATAATTAAGATTATTCATATATATATATATATATTAGAGTAAAAACTTTGCAACTATAGAGCAATGACAATAAATTTTGTAGTTGCAAATATGTTACAAAACAACTGTATAAGCCTCGTTTTATAACTAAACTGCCACGCTTGTTCACAAATTAGTGTCAAATTAGTTGCACTTAACCCTATATATCGCAAAAGCAATTTGTTTTATATTTACTAAACCATGAGACATTACATAGTATTATTCAAATTGATTCAAATTATATTTATTGTTTTTGTTTATTAGTTTACTAAGTGCATATGATCATCTAATTAACGTAAATTTTAATATTAGTACTATCCGTAACTAATTTACGACTACCTGTGAGAACCGAAATTCGCACTGTCGATTTACGTTTAAATTAGGAAACTAGGAAAACCCTAATTTCCCAGAGGTCCCGGATCTCTGCGAGAGCCAACGGCAAGTGACCAAATATATGCGGAAATCATGAAAAGATAACAAACGAGTTTAGAGAAAACAGTAGATCTTATTTCGAGTCCGCGTGAGAGCGTTGCGATCATTACAAGAGATCATAAAAGCTTTGGCCGCAAAGGCTGTCAGCGAGTTACCTAGTTCTAGCGGCCTAAAAGCTCAAACCTAGTTGACTCGCAGCTCGATAACAAAAGACGAAGAAAATACATAAAAGGTTTTTGATTGATTTCGGACTGAATCTTATGAAAGGCTGCCTACGTACCCCTTTCGAGGATCAAGCCGAACGTAGTTCAAGAGTGAACCAAGAGATCGAACTGCTTGTGCACGTTCGTCTGGTAATCGGGTGCCATTCATGGAAACAGAGCATGTCGAGAATAATGCCTCATAGTTTCTAAGTGCCGAGAGTTCTGAGTCTCAAAAAGTTCTCCCCCCATGCCTCTCGCCTAGGACTCCTTATACACTGGCTCCTAGGTCGGTTTACGCTTTTCCTCTTCTGCCCTTAAGCCGTCATAGCATAAAAATGGAGTTATTCTATTTTTTCCGATCTTTGTAATTATCTTCAAAATTTCGTATTTATCCGCGGAAACTTGACATTTATCTTTCCTTGCGAACCAAGCGTAAACCGTCATGCGGCTTACGGGCTGTTGGTTAAGAAATCGTAAGTTGGGCCTCGAGTCATTTCTTAGGTCCCTTTGGGCCGTCTTCTGACTCGAAGCGTTTATTACGGCTTCTTTCGATAAAGAACGAACTTTCTGCGGTTTTTACCGTAAATTTTGATCGATGACTTAGAATGGCGGGAAACATGAAATGGGTTCGCTACGGTCTTCGAGAGATAGCATCGAAGGGTAGACGAGAATGCATGGACTAATGTCGTATCGACCGAGTTTGGCTTGTGCGTGGTCCGATGGCCATACTTGCGCTTGTCCGTGGCCGATTTGGATACGTGTCAGTTGCCTTTGGACAATCGGTATTTAGTGGTTCGATTGAGATTAGAACAAGATTTTACCGCAAGGCTCTTCGTAAAGATTTCTTTACGAAGATTACTTTTCGTAAAAATGTTCATGCTGATTTTTACGGACTTTCAGACATTGATTCTGTCGTGACCGATTTTGACCCCAACATCTATTATGTTTCTGTACCAAAATATTCTTTTACTATTTTGTGTCTGGATTGATACTTAACAGTCTATTACCACAAGATTTTAGATTGGTTCGGTGGAACTATGCGAAGCAATTGATGTACGTTAATTTTAAAGAAACTTGATTTTAGATCATTATATATAGCTAACTTTGAATCTTCCTCTATCTATTGATTTACAGCTCCTGGAGTCAGGTTTTGAGAGATAGATAGAGCATAAGCAATGTTATTCTTGTGGGAAACCCATAACTACACTCTCCCACAATGATATTCTAGTTGAATCAAAGAATCATACGGTTTTAGCCTCACAAAGAAGGTGTTCTCTGTTTTCTATAATTTGTTGACTAATGTTTAATTCATTTGTTGAATCAATTATTTTTCTGTATTCACTACCGTAGTTTAGTTCAAGGCTAAAGATATTGTTGAACTCATCACGGAGCTTGCATTTCTGAATCCAAAGGTGATTTTACTTTACTTAGTTATTACTAGACAATCCTTTTTAAATTATAAAAGGCAAACTAAAGTTATAAATTTTTATCTTATAAATTCAACAAACTATCAAAATAAATAATGTGGGTTAATTTTGAATTAACATAAAATTTCAATTTTAAACTCTAAAATTTTAAACAGTAATAGGTTCATGGTATCTAAATTTACACTAAATTAAATTAAGTATTTGTTATTCAGTAGGAAATCATCCAATATTCTATCTCAAATATGTTTTGTATTTTGGTATATATTTTATTTATTAATTGAAAACTTCTACAAACATGTATCCATTTTATAATGATATCAAAATTATTATTGTATCATTTCAAATTTTCAACTGCTTTGTTTCGATGCATGTACCTCTAATATTATGTGCTACTGTTTATATAATATTTATTCACTTATGACAATGATCAAATAAATGTTTCATTATTTTAATAACTATTATGTTATTTTAGATATTTTTATCAAAGAAAATTTTATATTATTTTATTTTCAAATAAAACTTAAATTATTTTTTTTTTGAAATTTTATTTTTAATTTCACATTTTTTATATTTATATATAATATTTTTTTTTAAAAAAAAAATAGAGATATTTTCCTTTTCATATTTACATATTTGGTAAAAAATTATAGTAAAAGTTGATTAAATATATATATTATTAAGAAAACATAAATCAAAGTGCTATTTTAGTAATGACATATATATAACTAGGGTCGGCCCGGGCTACGCCCGGGTTTTTGTTTAAATTTTGATTTTTTATTATATATTTTGTCCGTATGTTTATTTTGATATATAAATATTATAATATATTATAAAAATATAAATAGCTAAAAAATTATAAAATCATTTTCAAGTATTTATTATTTATGTCTTACAAATTTCAATAATTTCAATATCCAAATATCTGGTATTTTTGTTATTGGAAATTATATATAAGGTAATGCGCAAAATAATAAAAAATTGATAAAATTTTAGTTATGTGTTTGATTGGTTGGATTGTAAAAATGTTTTACTTCACTTAATTTTTTTTATAAATTTTGTTTCCAATTATTCTCTTAGTAATTTAATTGACCCTCACTTTTAAATATACAATCCTTTTAAAATATTTTTTCTTAAAACACTGGTTTAAAATTTGTAATATCTTTCTACATTAAAAACTTACAACTAAATCACTAAAACCTAAAATCTACCAACTAAATTTTTATAACAAATTTCCTGCACCTACATCCTCAACTATTTAGACCCATGATCTAAATATTCATTTATCTTAATTATATAAATTTTTATACAAAACTTTTTTAAATGTACAAATTACACATAATTTTATCTTAGTTTTAAAACCATTGAATTCATAACTTTCGCATTGAATCTTAGGCATTTAAATATAGTTCTAAATATCGCTTTCCTAGAAGTCTTAATCAGTTATCTGACTGGTACTTGCCTTCATTGGATCCTTTCACTCGTTTTGATGGTCACAATTTTTTTGGTGTGGATGAATAAAATCCAGTGAACACAGCTGTACGTTTTAAGTTATGATCTGTATGGCTGGAAAACTTATTAACCTGAAGGCTCTAAAGGTGTTGTAAGCCAAAGATCACTTTTTTTCTTAAAAATGTTAAAGAAGAGACATTACGGCCAGGTCCATTCAAGAAGCGTTATTCCTTTAATTTCTCCTTATTCTTCTTAATTTTTTTATATCATTTATAATGACTGCCAATGAATACGGCTAATGATTGATCTTTTTTTGGCTAATGATTAATCTAAGTCTTTGACTTTCAAATTTGATAAAGAAAATATAGTTACTGATTGGCCAAAGTAAGTCATTTGTGGCACTTCCAAAAATCTTATGTTTGTATACGCTAGACTCTTGAAGTTGTGGAACTTTCTAAGTGTTTCAGAAGACTTCGAGCAATCATAGGTATTGGAAGCAAATGATATTTGATTATGAAAATAAATGTATGAATGATTAGCAGTCAAACAGATCTCATTTTTGATTAAGTAGGAAATATGCTTATATTTAATGTGAATTAAACTGGGAGAACATGGGAGAAACAAAATAATTTCAAGAGGAGATTGTAAAGCATTACTCAGATGCAAATGTTGTGACCGATCATGCATCCTCTTGAAGCTAAGCGATGTGTGCCTTCTTAGATGCATTGGTACTTGGTGAGATATCAAACACCTCAAACGAAAAAAAGTTGATAGCAACAACGATGGACCAATTTACCAGGAAACTGAAACAATTAACATAGATATGTAGCTAATATATACAAATCTCTAGAATAAGTCATAAAAAACGCATCCCAAAGAATAAACAGGTCAAGCTACCCATAAAAGACACCAATCTTGAGACAGAAAAAAGAAGAAGCTAATTTGCAGCTTTTCTACTCTTGGCCTCTTCAGGAGAGTTATGAGATATTTCCTCAAAATCACTTTAGTGTTAGGGATATAGCATGTCGAGAAATCAGCTCACGTAAGTGCAACACTTGAACCAAAACAAAGATACGTAAGCCTAACTTAACGGCATGCCAGTGAGTGTGAAGAAAACTCTCTGCGTGAAAACAGAGGAAGCACTTTCAAAGTTGCTCCTTTAAGAAAGAAAGAAACACAAATTTGTTCTTTTGAAGTCATAAATAAACATTCACATTGAATTTCGTGAAAATAGAGGAAGCAAAAAAATGGGCATACCAAGTGTGTTAACCTCATTGCCATGAAGTGAGAAAAGGAATTCAGAGCTATGATAGTAAGAAAAAACAAAGTAGAGAACAAAAGAATTTGTATTAAGGGCTGTTCGTTTGGTTGCCGCAGGTACCGGCGGCAGCGGCAGCGGCAGCGTCAACATTCTGCGTCAACTCTTGTTCGTTTAGTTGACGCAGGAAGCTGCGTCTGACGCCGCGTCCGAACGCCGCGTCCGAACGCCGCGTCCGAACGCCGCGTCCGAACGCCGCGTCCGAACGCCGCGTCCTGCGGCTGACGCCGATAAAACCTGCGGTCGCGATATAGTATGCGACAGCGTCAGCGGCAGCGTCTGCGAAACGAACAACAACTGTCCTCATTGACGCTGCCGTCGCCGCCGACGCTGACGCCGACGCCAAAACCTGCGGCAACCAAACGAACAAGGCTTTAGGCGTATTAATGTCTAAGATAGTTTAATAGAAATAAAGGAACTTGGAGCTATGATAGCGAGGAAAAAATATTAACCTCGTTGTCATGAAGTGTTTGTGCTAATTCCCCCCTAACTTCACTCTCTACTCTAGAAAGAGATTCCTTTTCAAATGCTTATTGAGCTTCTGCCACCTAAATACAAACGTGAACCATAGAGAGTGAGATTTAGAACAGGAAGTTAAATTAAAGTTAAACCCTGATCTCCATTAAGCAAAAGGAAGAGATCAAATACCTTCACAATACCAATTTTGAGTATCGTGTTCTTAGCAATAGCAACTAACAACCTTTTGTTGACTCCTTATTTATAGACCGATGAATACTAAAATGAAAGACCAAATTATTTGTAACCAAAAAAAGAAAGACCAACATATTTATAGATCGACAAATCAAGTCTAACTCACCAAGATTCATCGACGGATGAAGCCTGAGATCCTGGATTAGTGTAACAAAATCCAGTCGCCCGAACCATTGGTGAAGCATCAATCTAAGCTCTTCGACCCACATGAAGAAATCGCAGTCATCGAAATTTGCCATAATTGGAGTTGATGCTTGATAGAGAGAGACCTTTCGGATCTCGTAGCGGTGGGACGATTCATGGTAGGCAACAAACCTATTTATCATGCAGCCATTAATCACACCGTTTCAGATCGCTAGAAGAATCGCAGGAGTCACCGCATTGCAGTCGCGTCGAATAAGGACGATTTCGTTTTTTCGTTGAAGTCATATTAGGGTTACTGAAATCACTATTATCGGGCCGGCTTTGCTTTCAAACCCATAACCCAATGACACAAAAACGAAGCCCAACACAAACATCACGTTTAAATGAAACGCTGAGTTTCGTGTCGGCTTCACAGAGCACCACTTATTTAGCTGGTATTCCATGTGGCGCAAGTAGAAAGGATAAAACCCTACTTTATAATAATATATATTTTATATCATTAATCGTTTTAAGAATTGATATGAGTAGAATATATAGAAAATTAAATTTTCAAATAAAATTATAAAAATTAAACATAAATATAAAGTGAATAACGGATACTTTAGGTTTCAAAATACAGATGTGACATAGAAAAAAAAACATAATGCGGTCCAGATGTATATGAAACATTTAATATTTATTGAAAATTTAAAATGTATAGCACTATTTTTTATGAAACAAAGTACATATTTTTTTTATTTTGACAAACAAATAATGCAACACTTGTGAAGTAGCAATGCTGTGTATATGACGCACGCGGTTAACGCGTGGTGAATAATATTTTGACTTTAAGTTGAAAAAGTTTTGACTTGTGGAGGGGTCGGTTGTTTCAAGGCAAAACGTAAGGATTCCCAATAAGATATAACCACGTGGGAACACGGAGCCGTTAACGGAAAGAGTTAGACGAGGGTTTTCTGTTCATCCGTTAAATTATCGCCGTTAAAACAAAAAATCTGCCGTTTACCCTTCTGGTCCGGTAAGTATTTAATGAGAAATTTACTCCTCCATTTATTGCAAAGGGAAAGAAACTCAGAAGAAGAAAAAAAGATTAGAGAGAGAAAGTTACAAAACTCCAGACTCTCTAGAGAGGAGAATATCATTCTTGGCCTTTTCTTTCATTTTCTCGGAAACTAAAGAAGGTAAGAAAGTGAGAGAAAACAAGAGAAAGTGAAATAAAATCTCTATTTTTCTTTGTAAAAAACAGAAAATGTCAAAAGGAGTGTATTTATCTTCATCTTGTTTGTGTTGTGTTTTCTTTGGATGCATGTTATTTCTTCTCCTTAAAATATATTTTCCCAGTTCGATCCAGAAATATTACAAACTGAAACTACACACAAAATCCTTAATTATTTTTCTCATGAATGTTTAGATAATGTCTTACTTATTTTCATTAGTTGACCAGTTTTTTCTTAATTTAACAAAAAAATATCGCCAGCAATAAATGTTTTTTATCAGTTACTTTTTTGTATTTAATTTTCAAATATTTTCTGAAATATGAAACGATCTAGCTGTCGTCTTTGGTAATTAATCTCCCCTTTCATGCTTCTTTCTGTTGGTTTTGCATTTGAGATTAGTTATCAACAAATATTTCTGCATTTCCATGCACTGATTCTGTCCTTTTGAATCATCACTTCTTCCAGTTTCAACGGAAAACCCTAACTGAGATCTTTGTAACCATTAGGGGCTGCAAGTGATGTTGACTATGGGAGAAGAAAACGTGATGACTACAGACAACAGATTTGCTTCGCCGCAGCCACCTTCTTCTTCTCCGGCAACAATCCAAAGCCCTAATTTTAATTTCAACCCTTTCAACTCATTTTCCTCCATTATTCCGGTTCGTTCCACGTTTACCTGAGAGCTCTTTCATTTTGTTAGTTACATATTTTTAAACGTAGTAATAAGCTGTTTGATTAGAAGGAGGAGCATGGGATGATGAGCATGAGCATGCTGATGATGATGGGAGATGGAGGAGTGGAGGAAATGATGGAAAACGGGTCGGCCGGTGGGTCATTCGGGTCGGGTAGTGAACAAGCAGAAGATCCAAAGTCCGGAAACGAGTTTGATGTTGCTGAACTTCAAGACGAGGAACAACCTCCTCCTGCTAAGAAGAAACGTTACCACAGGCATACTAATCGTCAGATCCAAGAAATGGAAGCGTAAGTTTTGCTTCTTCTTTTTCATTTTATCTTGTAGGTGTGTGTAATATAGTTTTTGGTTTCAAAGGACTTGAACCAACTGAGGTTGAAACTATTTCTGCTAGGTTATAATGGTTTGGTTTTAGTTTCGGTTTGAAGTATATTGTTTTTTTTTTATCTTGATTAGTACGTGTTCGGTTTGTATACGTATGTTTCAGTTTTGTGGATTTTTAGGATATGAAACTAGTTATGCTAGATATGGAACAGTTTTGTTTTTATTTTACTCTCGGTTCAATTGGACTGTTTTTAAACCGGGTTTGTACCATATCTTTTTTAAGTTTTTTTTAATAAAAATTCCAAAATTGTATATGGGTTTCAGTTTTGTGAATTCTTTGGTTTTGTTGCTTCTTTGTTTTTGGATCTTAAAAAAAAACGAAATCTTGTAAACCGAAAAGAAGACTCGATTTTGATATTTTGATCGGTTTTTACCAAACTCAATACAGCTTGTACGTTTTGAATATATCAATCTCATGAGGAGATTGAATTTTGATTTGAATAGTGATTTCTATTTCATCTTTGTAGATTGTTTAAACAAAACCCTCATCCAGACGACAAACAAAGGCAGAGATTAAGTCATGAACTTGGACTCAAGCCTCGACAAGTCAAGTTTTGGTTTCAAAATAGGCGTACTCAAATGAAGGTAACTACTAACATTAATCTCTTTCTCTTTAATTTAACCAGTTTCACAATGTGTATACTTTATTACACATTAGAGCTCATCTCAAATTACCGAAATGAAAGTTCAAAAACTCGAAATGAAGAAATATTGAAATCTCGAACTCTAGAAGTATATATATATGTGTAGAAGAACATTCATGAAAAAGTGATTTAACGTTTTTATTTAATGTGATGATCAAATATATAGGCACAACAAGACAGAGCTGAGAATGTGATGTTAAGGGCAGACAACGATAATCTTAAGGCAGAGAATTCTCATCTTCAGGCGGAGCTACGGTGCCTCTCGTGTCCTTCTTGCGGCGGCCCCACCGTACTCGGCGACATTCCTTTCAACGAACTCCACATTGAGAATTGTCGCCTCCGTGAAGAGGTAACTCCAATTATTCACAACCATTTGAAATATTGGTTTGGTTCTGATTACCTTAAAAGAATTTCTGCGTTTTGAGTTTACGGTGGAAAAGTAATCGATATTCTGTGAACCTATCACTTGAAAAATGAAATCATAATGTTAATCCTAATTAATTAAATTGGTAATTTTGAATACAAGCCTGTTATTTGCTTTGCTTCGGTTTGATTTAATCCAATTTTTATTGGGTTTAATGTACTGACCAATTTATTTAACAAAAAGATACATATTTAATTGGGATTGCGTAACAAATTAATTGTCTATTCAACACAGCTTGATCGTCTATGCTCCATAGCTTCAAGATACACTGGCCGTCCAATGGAATCATCACAGCCGATGATCAATCCTCCTCTAGAGGTTCAACATCATCAACCTTCACTGGAGCTTGACATGAGCGTATACGCAGGAAACTTTCAAGAACAACCTTGTTCAGACATGATGTTGCTTCCTCCACAAGACACTGCTTGTTACCTCCCAGTTCAAACTAATAACAACAGCAACGGCTACAACATGTTACTTGCTGATGAAGAAAAGGTTATCGCTATGGAGATTGCTGTTTCTTGTGTCCACGAACTTACTAAAATGTGTTACACAGAGGAGCCTTTGTGGATTAAGAAGAAATCCGACAAGATGGGTGGCGAGATTTTGTGTCTGAACGAGGAAGAGTACAAGAGCTTGTTCGCATGGACAATGGAGAATCATAACAACAAAGGGGATTTTCGTAGAGAAGCTTCAAAGGCAAACGCAGTTGTCATCATGAACAGCATCACGCTTGTTGACGCGTTTCTAAATGCTGTAAGTATAGTAAACATTTCACAAACAAACGCCTTTCATTTAAATCATTTTTTGGATTAATCGATAAATTTTTGGATTTTTGAACTGTAGGATAAGTGGTCGGAGATGTTCTGCTCTATTGTGGCTAGGGCGAAAACGGTTCAGATCATTTCATCTGGAGTGTCTGGAGCTAGTGGTTCTCTTCTACTGGTAATATAGCAAAATTCGATTAACAACTTGCAGAACAAACATAACGGATCTTTCTAGTGTTGTTAACAACTTGTTATGTTTTACTAGATGTATGCAGAGTTACAGGTTCTGTCTCCGTTGGTTCCAACTCGAGAAGCATATTTTCTACGTTATGTGGAACAAAACGTCGAAAACGGGAACTGGGCAATCGTAGATTTCCCGATCGACCAGATCCAGCCATTGAGTGCAAACACTCCTCATGAGTATAAGAGAAAGCCTTCAGGCTGCATCATTCAAGACATGCCTAATGGATACTCACAAGTCAAGTGGGTCGAGCAAGTGGAAGTTAACGAGAGGCACGTGCACGAGATATTCGCTGAGTATGTGAAAACCGGAATCGCTTTTGGAGCTAGCCGTTGGCTCGACGTGTTGGAGAGACAATGCGAGAGGATGGCTAGCTTAATGGCTAGAAACATAAGTGATCTTGGAGGCTAGTAATCTAAACCACATTTAATTTATATCCCTAGATTTATAAAACCATCACTAAAGCTCTGGTTTTGTTTTTTTTTTTGTTTTTTGTTAACAGTAATTCGATCTGCAGAAGGGAGGAGGAACATGATGAGGCTATCACAGAGGATGGTGAAAACATTCTGTGTGAATATAAGCACTTCGTACGGACAATCTTGGACCGCTCTGTCTGAAACAACCAAGGACACTGTGAGAATCACGACAAGGAAAGTGTGTGAGCCTGGTCAGCCTACTGGAGTTGTTCTTGCTGCTGTCTCAACCACTTGTCTTCCGTTCTCCCACGCTAAAGTATTTGATCTTCTCCGTCATCAACATCACCATTCTCTGGTAAAAACCAAACCCATTGATCATCAAATCACTGAACTAACTTCAGTAGTAATAAGAATTTGAACCGATTTGTTTTTTTTTACTTTCTCTGTAGTTGGAGGTTTTGTTCAGTGGAAGTTCACCTCATGAGGTTGCTCATATCGCCAATGGTTCGCATCCTGGAAACTGCATCTCTCTTCTTCGAATCAATGTAAGTTCAAACCCTAACTTTGAAACCCTAAATTTGCAAAAAAATAATATTGATTTGTGTGTTACATACACTTGTACTTATTACAGGTCTCGAGCAACTCATGGCATAACGTGGACCTGATGCTTCAAGAGAGCTGCATAGATAACTCCGGCAGCTTAATCGTCTACTCCTCCGTCGACGTCGACTACATCCAACACGCGATGAACGGCGAAGATCCTTCCGGTATTCCGCTTTTGCCCCTAGGGTTCTCCGTCGTCCCCGTGAACTATCCCGATCAAGTCGAGGGTGTTTCCGTCAACTCGCATCCTCTGCCGTCGTGTCTCCTCACCGTCGGGATTCAGGTCTTGGCGAGCAACGTCCCAACCGCGAAACCAAACCTCTCCACCGTCACAACCATCAACAACCATCTCTCCTCCATCGTCAATCAGATCACTTCCGTCCTTAGCAGCACCATTCCTCCCGCGATCGCATCTTCCTCCGCCGGAGACGACGCCGTCGCCAAACAAGAGGTCATTTAGTGACCATGACTTCGAGGGTATTTTGGTAAATAATGGGATAAGTTTTTGTGTAATACTCGGTTCATGGTAAGACGTACGAGAACTCGAGTTTATGTTTTCATTTTTTTTTTGGGAGGGTCAAAATGGTATTTTAAACTAAAGAACACAGAGGAAGTCAAGAGCGCACCAGATAGGTATGTTGACTTTCTTTTTCCTGTTAACCGGATTATCGGTCAAACCGATCTCCGATTTAACAGAAAAGTGTAGCTGGTTCGGGT
Organism: Brassica napus; assembly: GCF_020379485.1. Taxonomy (NCBI): domain Eukaryota; kingdom Viridiplantae; phylum Streptophyta; class Magnoliopsida; order Brassicales; family Brassicaceae; genus Brassica; species Brassica napus. Next base: position 34,718,075 of record NC_063450.1, read on the forward strand.
ATTGACTCTCTACTTGCTTTGACTCCTTGGACAATTCAGTTTAATATGGGACTAGGATAAGACCCGCGCCTTGCGCAAAATTAAGTTATTATTTTTATTATATTTTGGAGAATGAAACAATAGTTTGGCTTCATTTGGATTAGGGGTGTTCAATCCAGATATCGGGTTGGTTTCGATTCGGTTCGATTTTTTTCGGTATTTTGGTTAGTAAAATATAACTACTATTTTAAATCCATATTTACTTTGACTTTAGTCTTTCACATACTTTTGAAAGATTTCAACTGGACAACTAAATTGATCAGCCAATCTTGTTGTTTTAAATCATTAGTATATATATATATTTATTTAGTTTGAATATTTATTAAATAAAAATTCATATGCGTTATATTTTATGATCATTTGTAACTTATTATAACAAAAAAAATAATCTATTGATCACAAAATTTTCAGAGTAAGAATCTTCAAATTTCTAATAATATATAGACGTTTTGAAAAATTCAAAATATAACATATAAGAAAAAATATAAATGTTTTTATTATATATTTAATGTGATTTTTTAATATCTTTTAATAATATAAAATTAAAAAAGAACTAAGATACCAAAATTGTTATCAAATATTTATTATTCATAATAATTAATTTTCATATATACGTTAATCATATTAGGTAATTTCGTAGCTTCTAATTAAGGAAAGTGCAAAAACAATATTTGGTAGATTATTTATCAATTCGAATATTCGATAGTTAGTTTAATAAAAAATATAATGTAAGTTAAGATGGACCAACCTATTTTTTAAGAATAGTATATTTTATATAGTCATTTATTAAATGAGAATTTATAATCATACACTTCTATGATCATTCATATCGTTTTATAACTGAATATTTAAATCATCGATAACAAAATTTTCAATGTGAAATCTTTAATAAGTTTATAATTTATAAATGTTTTTGAAAATTCATTGAAAGTTTTAATATTAAAATATTTATGTAATCTTATGGTATATAGTTTAATATATATATATATATATGTTTTATTATTAAATGATATTTTTTACTCATATGGTTTTAAAATCATGTGTATCTTCTTATAATATTAAATAAAAGTTCATATTAATACAATTTTATGATCATTTGTAACTTATTATGACAAAAAAAATAATCTATTGATCACAAAATTTTAAGAGTGGTGATCTTCAAATTTCTAATAATTTATAGATGTTTTGAAAAATTCAAAATATAACATATAAAAAAATATAAATGTTTTTTATTATATATTTAATGTGATTTTTAATATCTTTTAATAATATAAAATTTTTAAAAAGAACTAAGATACAAAAATTGTTATCAAATATTTATTATTCATAATAATTAATTTTCACATATATGTTAATCATATTAGGTAATTTCGTAACTTTTATTTAAGGAAAGTGCAAAACATTTTTTGGTACGTTATTTATCAATTCGATAGTTAGTTTTATAAAAAGTGTAATATAAGTTAAGATGGACCAACCTATTTTTCTAAGAATAGTATATTTTATATAGTTATTTATTAAATAAAAATTTATAATCATACGGTTCTATGATCATTCATATCATTTTATAACAAAATATTTAAATCATCGATAACAAAATTTTCAATCTGAAATCTTTAATAAGTTTATAATTTATAAATGTTCTTCAAAATTCATTGAAACTTTTAATATTAAAATATTTATGTAATCCTATGGTATATAGTGTTTAATCTATATATATATATATATATATATAATTTATTATTAAATGATATTTTTTACTCATATGGTTTTAAAATCATGTGTATCTTCTTATAATAAATATGTTAAACCATTGATCATTAATTTTTAACATAATAATTTTAATAGTTTTAGTCATTTATTGTCGTTTTTAAAAATTCAAAATATAACATATACGAAAAAATCTAAATTTTACTTTTATAGCTAATTTGATTGTTTAATTTATTTTAATAATATAAAATTAAACAAAAAATGATGGAGGAGATATAAATTGTTATCAAATCTTTATTATTAAAATCATTAATTGTCATATATATATTAGTCATTTATGGTAATTCCGTAGGTTTGATTTAAGTAAAGAAAATAACATATCATATCATTATATCATATAGTTTGACCAACTTATGTATCTAACAACATATAAAAATCGAATGTGGACCTACTTATTTTTCAATTGAATGTAATTGACTACCTAATTGAGTGCCACCTATGCATTGGGGCCTATTTTAATTAATACAAAATTGAGGTTACATTTTTTCAAATGTTCCTCAATTAATATATAGGGGATTGCTACCTTATGTTTCGGCTTTTCGTATTTAACCACAATACATGTCGTTGGCGACTTAAATATTTACCGGTTGTGGCTCATTCAATAATTAAAACTAGGATAAGACCTGCGCCTCGCGCAGGGTGAATTTATTTGTATATATTATCGATAGTTTTTTTATATATGTGATCATTTTATTTATATATATAAAATATTTTTTGTTGTTATTATATAATTTCTTTCCGATTGATCGGATCAATTTTTATTAAAAATAATAGAACAAAACTATAATTAATACATCATGGGTTGATTGGATTGGACATTAAACAAATTATGACATAAAAACCTTATTTTTTCCATCGACCACATTCTTGAAAAAGTGAACAGTATTGTTTTCACAGTTGAATTATTTTGACTTTTATTTTCCATATGGATTTGAAAGCTTTCAAATCAACCATCGAATTGATACACGTCATTTTAATGTTTTTAGTCGTATACTTAAGGAAAACTTACATTTTTGTAATTTAAAGTCGTTTTAAAAAATTCAAAATATAACATCTAAGAAAAAATCTAACATATAAGAAAAATCTAACATATAAGGTGTCCTCATTTTTGTATTTTAAAGTCGTTTTTTAAAAAAATATAACATATAAGGTTTCCTCATTTTTGTAATTTAAAGTCATTTTAAAAAATTCAAAATATTACATATAAGAAAAAATCTAATTTTTTATTATATGGTTAATGTGATTGTTTATTTTTTTAATAATATAAAATTAAACAAAATGAAGGAGGATGCAAAAATTGTTATCAAATCTTTATTATTCATAATCATTAATTACCATATATATGTAAATCATATTAGGTAATTTCGTAGCTTTTATTTAGGGAACAAATACACGCTTCTTATATTTTAGGTTAATATAATGTTCTCTAGTGGACATTAAAAAAATTATGACATAAAAACCTTATTTTTTTTCTCGAACACAATTTTGAAAAAGTGAATAGTATTGTTTTCACAGTTGAATTATTTTGACTTTTAACTCACATATGGTTTTGAAAGCTTTCAAATCAACCATCGAACTGATACATGTCATTTTAATGTTTTTCGTCATATACTTAAGGAAAACTTACATTTTTGTAATTTAAAGTTGTTTTAAAAAATTCAAAATATAACATATAAGAAAAAATCTAACATATAAGGTGTCCTCATTTTTGTATTTTAAAGTCGTTTTTTAAAAAAAAATAACATATAAGGTTTCCTCATTTTTCTAATATAAAGTCATTTTAAAAAATTCAAAATATAACATATAAGAAAAAATATAATTTTTTATTATATGGTTAATGTGATTGTTTATTTTTTTAATAATATAAAATTATACAAAAATGAAGAAGGATGCAAAAATTGTTATCAAATCTTTATTATTCATAATCATTAATTTTCATATATATGTAAATCATATTATGTAATTCTGTAGCTTTTATTTAAGGAAAGAATACACATTTCTTATATTTTAGGTTAATATAATGTTCTCTAGTGGACATTAAACAAAATATGACATAAAAACCTTATTTTTTTCAGCTAACACATTCTTGAAAAAAGTGAACAATATTATTTTTACAGTTGAATTATTTTGACTTTTATCTTCCATATGGTTTTGAAAGCTTCAAATCAACTATCAAATTGATACATGTCATTTTAATCTTTTTAGTCGTATACTTAAAGAAAACTTACATTTTTGTAATTTAAAGTCGTTTTAAAAAATTCAAAATATAACATCTAAGAAAAAATCTAACATATAAGAAAAATCTAACATATAAGATGTCCTCATTTTTGTATTTTAAAGTCGTTTTAAAAAAAAATAACATATAAGGTTTCCTCATTTTTGTAATTTAAAGTAATTTTAAAAAATTCAAAATATTACATATAAAAAAAATCTAATTATTTTATTATATGGTTAATGTGATTGTTTATTTTTTAATAATATAAAATTAAACAAAATGAAGGAGGATGTAAAAATTGTTATCAAATCTTTATTATTCGTAATCATTAATTGCCATATATATGTAAATCATATTAGGTAATTTCGTAGCTTTTATTTAGGTAACAAATACACACTTCTTATATTTTAGGTTAATATAATGTTCTCTAGTGGACATTAAACAAATTATAACATAAAAACCTTATTTTTTTCCTCGAACACAATTTTGAAAAAGTGAATAGTATTGTTTTCACAGTTGAATTATTTTGACTTTTAACTTACATATGGTTTTGAAAGCTTTCAAATCAACCATCGAACTGATACATGTCATTTTAATGTTTTTAGTCGTATACTTAAGGAAAACTTACATTTTTGTAATATAAAGTTGTTTTAAAAAATTCAAAATATAACATATAAGAAAAAATCTAACATATAAGGTGTCCTCATTATTGTATTTAAAGTCGTTTTTCAAAAAATAACATATAAGGTTTCCTCATTTTTGTAATTTAAAGTCATTTTAAAAAATTCAAAATATAACATATAAGAAAAATCTAATTTTTTATTATATGGTTAATGTGATTGTTTATTTTTTTAATAATATAAAATTAAACAAAAATGAAGAAGGATGCAAAAATTGTTATCAAATCTTTATTATTCATAATCATTAATTGTCATATATATGTAAATCATATTAGGTAATTCTGTAGCTTTTATTTAAGGAAAGAATACACACTTCTTATATTTTAGGTTAATATAATGTTCTCTAGTGGACATTAAACAAAATATGACATAAAAACCTTATTTTTTCCAGCTAACACATTCTTGAAAAAAGTGAACAGTATTGTTTTCACAGTTGAATTATTTTGACTTTTATCTTCCATATTGTTTTGAAAGCTTTCAAATCAACCATCGAATTGATACATGTCATTTTAATGTTTTTAGTCGTATACTTAAGGAAAACTTACATTTTTGTAATTTAAAGTCATTTTAAAAAATTCAAAATATAACATATAAGAAAATTCTAACATATAAGAAAAATATAACATATAAGGTGTCCTCATTTTTGTATTTTAAAGTCGTTTAAAAAAATATATAACATATAAAGGTTTCCTCATTTTTGTAATTTAAAGTCATTTTAAAAAATTCAAAATATAACATATAAGAAAAAATCTAATTTTTTTATTATATGGTTAATGTGATTGTTTATTTTTTTTTAATAATATAAATTTAAACAAAAATGAAGAAGGATGCAAAAATTGTTATCAAATCTTTATTATTCATAATCATTAATTTCCGTATATATGTAAATCATATTAGGTAATTCCGTAGCTTTTATTTAAGGAAAGAATACACACTTCATATATTTTAAGTTAATATAATGTTCTCTAGTGTTATATAATTATGGAATAATGTTACACCATTAGATTAAACTATACTTTATATTAGATGCTATAGAATTCTTTGAAATGGAATTTAGAAGGCATTTAGAGTGCCACATAGGATTTGGGGTTTTTTTTAATTAATACAAAATTAAGGTTCTAATTTTTCAAATGCTTCTCAATTAATATATAGAGGATTATGCGTATCTAAATGTTATTCCCTGCGTTTTGTTTTACATGATGTTTTAGAATTTTTTTTTTGTTTTGAAATAGTTGACGTTTTTCAAAAACCAATGAAAAAAATAAAAAAAGGTATTGTATCAACTGCTTTAAAATCTATGTGAAAGGTTCTAAAACGTCATATATATCCGAACGGAGGAAATAGTATTTTAACTGGTTTACTTTTGCTATTCTATTATTCAAGTTTGATGTGAACTGAAAAACCAAACAAAATAGAACAACTAACTTTATTCTAGATAAAAAATCAGAAATCACATTCTGTCTCTATGAAAGATATGAAATCTTAAATGCTTTTAGTCCTGTTGAAAAATTTAGCTATGCATGAGGCTCTTTAATTAATGTGATCAGACCCTTGTAATTCGTCTCAAAATTACGGTAAGTTGAATGTTGCGGTATATTCTCGATTGTCCAAATAAGTGTTTATAATTCTAAATGCAAAGCTAATTCCTGGCGTAGAAGGTTCTTTGTCCCCAATAATTGGGTTTTTCCAAAGATGTCTTTCCGTCCGACCTCAACCACTGAGAGAGAGAGACAGAGTGTATACCATGATAGCATGATTAAAACTAATAATATTTTTAATAGACAAACGTTCCTAAATGTTTAGTGAAAAAAAAAGAAATTAGCCAAAAAACGTTCCTATACGTTTTCTTTGTCTTCGGTTACGAAGTTTTTTTTAACATCAAAAGGTTAATTTATTACTCAAACTTGAAGTGGTATGAGAATCCAAATCAAAATATAACAACTAACAAAAACTAAACTTCTATGAAAAGTTCGTGTAGTCTTGACCAAAGCGTAGGCTGTCCGGTTCTGCGTCCTTGGTGTGTGTATGATTTTGAAGTTCTTGAATCTTCCTTGTAGCATCGCTATCTCCACCAATTCTACTTAAAAACTTGGCCATGATGTTGGATTGTGAATCATTGAATTGACATCCTTGCTGTCTGTCCCAATGTTGACATGTCGAGAATCGGAGCATACTCTCCGTTGACCAAATAAGTGCATTCAATTCTGAAAGCAAAGGTGACAAGCGTCTCTCTTTGTTTCTTAGCCCTAGAAGCTGTTCATTTCAAGACTCATCTAGCCAAGCCCAACCATATCCACTGTATTGTGAATTAGAAGTCCATGATCCATCAACCAAACATATACACTGCAAGCATAAGGGCTTGTATATTATGTGTGTGGTTTAGCAGGTGAGGTTCTTCTGAGCTCTCTGAGTTTGCATCATACCATGCATGACATCACTTTGAGCATGTCTTATTAGCTCTAACAAATCTCTTGCGATCCCCCTCAACAGTTTCATTGCGAGCTTTCCACACATACCAAATTATCCATAGATACATATCTTTATCCAACTCCAGATATTCTATTTCATTCTTTCTCCAGAACCAATAATCCAAATTGGAATACACACTTCATATTGGACATACCTCCGATCACGATTGTATCGAAACGAGAGCCCAAGATTGTAAGCCAGGTGTGTAGAACCTAAAATCTACACTAAGTATTTGATAGTGATCGGGGTTTGATCTAGGGAAGACAAATGATGTAGGCAACGATATCTTTAGAACACAACGATGTTAAATAGTTTCCAGTAGGTGAAAATGAACTTTATTGATGAATAAGATCGAATACAATGAATTGAACTAGATCGAGTGATACAAACGAGATCGGTAAAGAAAGAATCTAAAAGTGGGAAGACAACAAGATCGATGTAAGTGTGTAGCTCTCTCTAGGGTTTTGAACGTGTCCTCCTCTGTTTCCACTCCTCTTCCTTTATAGTAAGTCGACTTCGAGATCTCTGTGGTAGCTCCGCGATCTCAGCTTCTTGTTGCATGATCTCCGCGACCTCGGCGACTCCTTCTCTAGCTCGTATTCTTGCTACAGGCTCTGGCCCTTAAAGGCCCATGCCTTTGATATCGGCCCATTATGGTATTGACCAAAATTGGGTCCAACATTTGTCCTCCAACCTTTTTGGTTTATTGGGAAACTGAAAAGGCGAGAAACTACCGTTACTTTGCGGTATCGCGATTCTCGGGGAATGGGGTGCCACGCGCGTCGTCTTGATTTGACTTGTCGGCCATTTTAGGATCGTGTGGTCGAGATCGAAAGTTCGTGGCCAGTTAGATCCTAGTGTTCTCGGGAACCGTTTTTTTAATTTTATTGTATATATTTTACTGAGCAGATCGTCTTCTTCGTCACTTCGATCCTTCTTCCTTTTTCGCCATCTTCCTCTTGGTGTTTTTTCTCTCTTTCGCGACACTTCTTCTTAATTCGAAACTATTGCTGCCAAAAAATTGGTCCGCATCACAAGACGATTCTTAATGGGAAAAATATCGACGCCATTTACGAGCTCTGGGGAGTCAGCTACGCCGTAGAAATCGAACTCCCCGAGGACGATGAGACTCCGGAGAATGTGAGACCGAGGTACTGTGGAGCTTACGCGTCTCATTTCGAGGCCTGCGGCTTATCGTTTCCTCTTCCTCGTTTCCTTCTCGAGGTGCTGGCGGAGATCAAGATGGCGTTTACCCAGATAACGCCTAACTTCTTCCGGTATTTCTTGGGTTGCTGGGTCCGAGCTCAGGAGGAATTCTCAAACTTGGTCTCGGGGAGTTGAGGCAATTATTTGCCATAAATCGAAACAACAGCTTCCCTGGCACGATGATTCTTGCTCCTCGAGGTGGTCGTGGTATCATCGAAGGCATTCCTAATAAGGATGATCGATGGAGGGAGAAGTTCTTTGTTTTTAAGATAAACCCGGCGTCGGTCGGAGACTTCGATTTCGAGAGGATCCCTCGGGAATGGTCCGACGATATTGGTGAGTATTTTTTTTATTATCATTTTCTCTTGGTAAACGATGTCTGTTGTTTTATTTTATTTTATTTTATTTTATTTTTTTTAAAGAGAATTCCTTTTATCTATAGAGCTTTTTGGATCTGCGCCTATGTCTCCCGAGTTTCGTGGGTTAATGGAGACTTTGCGTTGAGGTAGCACTCGATGGATCTCCTTTACTCCTGACCGAATTCGAGCCGCCTGCGCTCTCCCACCGGGTGCGAATCGTGCTACTCCTGTGGCCTTGGTGGCCCCTGTTCGGCCCAAGAGAGGTCGGGGCACCAAAAGTAAGTGACTATTATATTGCTCTTCTTTCTGGCATGATTTGGGGCGCTTCGTTGATATGATCCTAAGTTTGCTTTGCTTTTTAGGGAAGAAGGAGAAAGAGGTGTTGCTCGATCGTCCTGACGAATCTTCTGAGGTCGGGTCATTAGAGCGTGCTCGGAAAGTCCAGCGGGGGTGGGTCCTTAGACCGAGGTCGCATGCTCAGTCTCCTCGTCTTCTTTCTAGGCCAGTGTCGGTCGCTATTCCATCTGGTGGAGCTCGTGAATCACCGGATACTTCGGCGAGCTCTGCTGGTGATCGAGCTCTTAATGGCGAGATGGATTCGTCACCTCATCGATCTCGACATCGGGTCTTGGAGGAGATTAACTCTGTGACTTCGGAATCATCGAGCCCGAGACTTTCTCTGCCGTTACGTGCTTCTGGTGAAGGTACTTCGCGGGTTAACCCCGGTGTCCTTCCTTCGAGCGTGTCCGAAGCTTTTTCGTGGTCGTTTGCGTATGACAGCGAGATCCCTATCCTTGAGAACCCCGACTCCCTTGCAGCGATTTGGTGTAAGGTCAGAGCAGAAGGATGCGAGCTCTCTTCTTTGGAGCACATGCGAGAGCACGACGCCTATGTTCGGATGGCGGTCGCAAATGCCAAGGTACGTTGTCTTCGCTTGATTCTTTATGGACTGGGATGCTTAGTTTTGACGCTATCGTTTCGCCGCTTTAATAGAGGGGCGATTGGCAAATTTTCGTAGTAAGGAATAGATCGCAGGTCACCTTCTCACGATCCAACAGCTTCGGGGTCAGTTGGATGCTGCTCGGGAGGCGGAGAGACAGCTCGAAGTGGAGATTGAGGAATTGAAGAAGAAGTTGGCGGCTGCTGAGGCAGAAAAGGTCGTTGTTCAGAGCGACCTTGACTCGATGAAGGAGAAGTATAGGCGAGAGATCAAAGGTCGGGATAGGAACGCTCGCAAAGATCTCCATCTAGCTCGTGTCTCTCTTGCGAAGGAGTACGAGGGGTTTTGTCTGTGGTCAAGGGTAAGTTGGAGCAGAAGAAGAAAGAAACGGCCGCGAAGATTCTTTTGCAAGAAACGTGAGCTCGTATCGAGGCTTTGACCGAGTATAGTGAGGGCGGCTTTGAGCTCGAGGCGGAGTTGGAGCGTCTTAAAGACCTGGAGGTTTTGCTCGACGTCGATTACGTCTTGCTTCGGTGTCAGACCCTTCTCTTGGTCGTCTCGATCTCCCCGAGATCTCCGGAGACTCGGTCAACCAGGATTGATTCGAGGGTTATTTCGATTTAGTTTGAAGTTTGCTATGTTTTATATGTATGTTTTTTTTTGTGTTTTTGTTGTTGGAGAAACATATATATGTTTCCAACGGATTTATGGGATAATACATCTTTAATCGTATGTTTCCGATTTGTTTTAAGCCTCATTGAGCTTGTTGTTTTATCCTTTGGAATGCGTGAAACAGAGACTGATCAGGAATCTGTTTTGTGGGCCTTTATATGGCCTGATAGCAAGTTGGTAAATGGGCTATGCTTAGGAATTAGATGTTCAAAGTGATGAAAGAAAGCTAACGGCTGTTTGTTCGGTTGTTTGGGCTGCGCTCGGTGACGAGCTGCCTACGTACCCCTTTCGAGGGATCAAGCCTTATCGTAGTTCCATTTTTGACTGAGCTGTAGGCATCGATGGCCACCTAGTTCAAAGATTTTGTAGTTATGATCGAGGTTCGGGTTTGCGTTATTTGTAGTATTTCTTTAAGTTGTAGGCGTTCCAAGGTCTCATTTCTGGGAGGCCTGTTTTGCATTTTTCTAGCTCGTAGACTCCTGTTCGGATTTTTTTAGTTACTTTGTATGGTCCTTCCCATTTTGTTCCTAGCTTTCCTGCTCCCGGCTCTTTCTTTCCGTCGAACACTTTCCGGAGAACTATAACGTGCCGCGGCTTGTTGGTAATTTTGTACGCTTATTGTTGCTTTTTCGTGTCGTTCCTCGATCATATCCAGCTGATGGATTAACAACTCTTCATTGAGTTCGGCGTCTTCTGGACATATTCTTCGTCGCTGACTTGGGACCTCAATTTCGGCTGGGATTACGGCCTCGATTCCGTGAGACAATGAAAACGGAGTTTCACCGGTTGCGGTGTGGGGGGTTGTTCTAAAGGCCCATACGACACCATGCAGCTCTTCTCCCCACCTCTCCTTCTTGAGGTCGAGCCTCTTCTTGAGGTTGTTCATTATAGTCTTATCGGGGACTCGCGGCCTTAATCTTGATTTTCCATTTCACGCAAAATTCGTCGAACATTTTGGAAATGAATTGTGGTCCGTTGTCGGTTACTATTTCGTATGGTAGACCATGTCGACAGATGATGTTTTTTCCAAATGAAGCTGGTTACCGTCGTGGAAGTGACATTTGAGAATGCTTCGGCCTCGATCCACTTGGTGAAATAGTCGGTTAATACTAGAAGAAATCGCAGCTGGGCTGGTCCGGAAGGTACTAGCGGGACTACCACATCCATGGACCATTTCATGAAAGGGTATGGTGAGGATATCGTAGACAGTTTTTGAGTCGGTTGATGTATCATCGGTGTGTGCATTTGGCATTTGTCGCATTTTAACGCGAATTGCTTGCTATCATCGGCGATTGTTGGCCAGAAGTAGCCTAGTTTCTTTATCCTGACAGCTAGGGATCATCCCCCGGAGTGGCTTCCGCACGCTCCCCCGTGAGTTTGTTTCAGTATTGTGAACGCGTCCTTAGGGGATATACCTAATAGATAGGGCTCGTCTAGACTTCTTTTGTATAGTGTTTCCTCCATGATACAATAGTGCGAACTCCGGGCTTTTATTTTTCGAGCTTCCCAACTCTCGGCGGGGAGCTCGACGTCCTTTATATATTTAAATATCGGGGTTCTCCAATCTGGTCTGGCTTCTAGCTCCTTCTTGAAGGCTTCGTGTGCCTCGTTGCTGGTTTCATGGACGGCCTCTTCAGGGATAGTTGCGGTGCTCGTTGTTTTTCTGGTCCCGACGCGCGATGTGGTCGGGGCCGATTGGTTGTCGGGTTCGTCTCTGTTTTCGTTGTCGAGACCCTGGCTTTCTCTTCGTGCCCTACTTCGCGTAGTGATTGCATCAATGCGCGGGGGACTGTTTTCCTGAAGGTCGATTCCCTTACATGGGAGATTTATGCTTGGTTTATCTATTCCTTCTACTGGTATTATTCTTTTTACCGCCGGATTGGAAGTTGAAGCCAGCGCGCCCAGCGCATCCGCTGACGTATTATCTCCCCTTGGGATTTTTGTTAGTTCGAACTTGTCGAACTGCTGAGCGATTTCTCGTAGGACTGAAAGGTATGCTTCCATTCTTTCGTTTTTTGCTTCGTATTCTCCGTGGAATTGGCTTGTGACTAATTGCGAGTCGCTGAAGGCACTGATTTCTCGGGCACCGACGCTTCTTGCGAGCCGTAGCCCCGCGATCAGGGATTCGTATTCGGCTTCGTTGTTCGACGCACTGAACCCTAGGAGAAATGATTGTTCGATCATTTCTCCCCTCGGGGATTCGAGCTGTATTCCGATTCCAGATCCTTGTTTCGATGATGCCCCGTCGACATGTAATCTCCATTTTTCAATATTCAAGCTCGAGCTATCCTCCTTTGGGACGAGTTCGATGACGAAATCTGCTAGTACTTGTGCTTTCGAGCTCGTTCGTGGTTTGTATTCTATGTCATATTCGCTGAGCTCGATTGCCCATTTTGCGAGCCTGCCGGATTGGCTCAGACTGTGAAGTATTTTCCGCAGGGGTTGCGACGTCATGACTATGATTGAATGAGACTGGAAATAGGGTCTCAGTTTTCTGGCGGCAGTTACTACCGCTAGTGCGGGTTTTTCCATTACGGGATATCTGGTTTCGGCGTCGACTAGCGACCTACTCACGTAATATATTGCTTTTTGTCCTCCACTTTCTTCGCGGATCAGGACTCTGCTCACCGCGTGTTCGGAGGTCGCGACATATAGGAAGAGGGTTTCTCCTACGATCGGTTTTGACAACACGGGCGGTTCGCTGATGTACGCCTTGAGCTCTTTTAGGGCAGAATCGCATTCGATGTTCCATTCGAATTTCTTATTTCCTTTCAACAACTTGTAGAAATGAAGACATCTATCGGTCGATCTGGATATAAAACGGTTTAATGCGGCTATTTTCCCGGTGAGGCGTTGTACTTCTCGGACCGATCTTGGGGGTAAGGTATCGACGAGTGCTGCGATCTGCTTTGGGTTGGGTTCGATTCCTCTTTCGGTTACCAAGTAGCCGAGGAAATTCCTAGAGGCTACTCCGAACGTACATTTGGTTGGGTTTAGTTTCATTCCGAATTTGTTGAGGATGAAATATTCTTGTAACTGGGGAACATTTTTGCTTGCTTTCGACGACTTTACTAGCATGTCGTCTATGTAAAATTCCATTGTTTCCCCAAGTTGCTTGGAGAACATTTTGTTTACTAATCTTTGGTAAGTGGCTCCGGCATTCTTTAACCCGAATGGCATCACTTTATAGCAGTAAGTTCCTCGCTCCGTAATGAAGCTCGTTTTTTCCTGGTCTTCGAGATTCATGAGGATTTTATTATAGCCAGAGAATGCGTCCATGAAGGAGAGTAGTTCATGTCCGGCTGTGGCTTCTACTAGCCGGTCGATATGCGGCAATGGAAAGCTGTCTTTCAGGCATGCTTTGTTGAGATCGGTGAAGTTGATACACACTCTCCATTTTCCGTTTTTCTTTTTAACCACGACTGGGTTTGCGAGCCAGTCGAGGTATTGGACTTCGCGAATGGAGCCGATTTTCAGAAGCTTATCCACTTCGTCATTCACGGCTTTTGCTCGCTCGGGACCCAACTTCCTTCGCTTCTGTTTGATGGGTTTAAATGTGGGATCGACGTTTAGGTCGTGGGAAGCGACATTGATATCGATTCCTGGCATGTCTGCCGCGGACCATGCAAACGTTTTGATATTTTGTTTGAGGAACGACAAGAGGTCGCGCCTTAACTCTGGAGGTAAACCGTTCCCGATGTTAACATTTTTTCAGGGGAACTTTCGTCCAGAGGGACGGTACTGGATAGATCTTGTTGGGATCGAAAACGGTTACGACGAAGTTAACGTCCAAATCCCCGAAGAAGAAAAATTCTTCGACAAATACTTTTTCCAAATAGATTCTTCTTTACGAAGAGCTTTGCGGAAGAAACGAGAATCATCGGACAAGAGCTCGAGAAGGATCGTTACGCAGCGACCAAACACGTGCTCCGTTCGGTCGCTACGTAGCGACCGAGTTCGAGCCAAAGCTCAGTCGCTACGTAGCGACCAAACGTCCATTCCGCTCGGTCGCTACGTAGCGACCGAGCTCGAACTAAAGTTCGGTCGCTACGTAGCGACCGAGCTCTTCCGAAACGTCGATACGACATCAGTCCATGCATTCTCGTCTACCCTTCGATGCTATCTCCCGAATACCGTAGCGAACCCATCTCACGTACCCCGCCATTTCTAAGATTATCAATCAAACTTTACCGTAAAAACCGCAGAAAGTTCATTCTTTATCGAAAGAAGCCGTAATAAACGCTTCGAGTCGAAAGACGGCCCAAAAGGACCTAAGACATGACTCGAGGCCCAACTTACAATTTCTTAACCAACAGCCCGTAAACCGCATGTCTGTTTACGCTTGGTTCGCAAGGGAAGATAAATGTCAAGTTTCCGCGGATAAATACGAAATTTCGAAGATAATTACGAAGATCGGAAAAAATGGAATATCTCCATTTTTATGCTATGGCGGCTTAAGGGCAGAAGAGGAAAAGCGTAAACCGACCATGAAGCCAGTATATGAGGGGTCCTAGGCGAGAGGTATGAGGAAGAACTTTCTTCAGAGCAAACTTAGCACTTAGAGCAATTAGGCAACTTTCCGTTTTTGTTATTTCGAGCTGCGACTCAATTAGGTTTAGCCGTCTTAGGGTTGCTAGAACTAGGAATCTCGCCGACAGCTCTCGAGCCCAGGCTTATACCTTGTTGTAAACGCTCATACGCAAATTCGAAATAAGACTTCTCTTTTCTCTCTTCTTACGATTTTTATATTTCTTCGTTGTCATTATTGTGTTCTGATTTGCTTCGCGTGTGGTATTAGTAGATATCCGGGACTTCTGGGAAATTAGGGTTTTCCTAGTTTCCTTATTTAGACGGAAATCGACAGTGCGAATTTCGGTTCCCACAGTTTGGTGCTAGAAGGAGGGAGGGTACGGATCAATCTAACTCTCAACCACTCACGCTCAACCAGACATGTCAACTGACGACACGGATAACATGCAGACTCCTCTTAACGGAGGCAGCGGCACTGATCTCCACACTCCCGCAGCGGATGTATCTGCAGCCAACGCACCAGCCAACGCCCCGGTGCTCGAGGAGTTTAAAAAGATGTTCGCCACCTACAAAAAAAGGTCGGAAGAACAGGATAAGCTCGTGAGCACCTTGACCAAACAAGTTGAAACTTTAACGGCAAGGACTCGAGCAATCCGCCCCCGTGGATCCACTAAAGTCCGAGGGAAAAGACTCGACTTTGCGACCCCACTCAACATGCCTGGAGCCGCCCAGGAACGACCTTCGGGTCAAAACCCTAGCGAGAAGTCTCCCGTCGAAAAGGGAAACTCCGAAAGCCCTCCGCCTCCCGCGAAAGTTTCGGAGGACAACGGAGTCGAGCAAGTCGACCTGGATCCTAGCGATGTCTCCCACAATACTGATGAGGACACCGACAGACATCCAAGAAGGACCAGAAGCCGATTCACTCGGGAAAGCTCTCCGTTCGACAAACCAATGACAGAAGAGGAGGAAATCCTCTATTGGAACGAACAGGAAGAGCTGGCTGAAAACAAAAACTGAGCTCACTCACAGTAAACGCCGACAAGCGCGGAAATCTGTTGACGAGACGTCGGATATACGCGATCTTCGCGACTATATCACCAAGACTGCGGCAGAAGTAAGAGCCGTAAAATCTCAAATCCATCACGCTACGAGCGCGGCCCCCGAGATCGACAGACTGCTGGAAGGGGCTCGGAAGACCCCTTTCACCGCTTGCATCTCAGATACAAGGGTATCCGATCCAGGAAAAATCAAAGTACCAAAGTATGATGGTACGACCGATCCGAGAGCGCACCTTCAGGCTTTCCACATCACGATGGGAAGAGCGAGGCTGAAGGACGGCGAGAGAGACGCCGGCTACTGCCGCCTGTTCGTCGAGAATCTAGAAGGAGCAGCCCTCGAATGGTTCACGTGCCCTAAGCGAAACTCTATCGGGAGTTTCCGATAGCTCGCATCGGAATTTCTCAAGCAATACTCTATGTTCATAGATAGAGAAACTTCCGATGTCGATCTTATCGCAGAAGCATAAGTCGGCGAGATCGTCCTCAAAAGATGTAGACCCAAAAACGAGGAAGAAGAACCCTCGTAACGACAAGTATGTCCATCACGAGGGGGAAGAACTCCAAGGAGCGCATAATTACACGATCGGCTCAGACCAGGGCTGAACCACGGGTAATACGTGGACTCGCAACCAAGGATATGATGAAAACACCTTCTGCGAGTTCCACCAATCCCGAGGACACTCCACGACTAACTGCAAGGTCTTGGGAGCAAGGCTGGCCGCGAAGCTACTAGCCGGAGAACTCTCGGAAGTGACCAGCGTGAAAGATCTCATCCTCGAGACCGATCGCCCCCCGAAGCCAGACATAAATCTTCCTGCGGAGAGATCTCCCCAAAGAAACCAATCTGGGGATAAACGCGGCAGGAGGCCAGACGACAAAGGGAACTATAACAATCGTCGTAGAGTCAACATGATCATCAGAGGATCGCAATTCTGCAACGATACGGTTTCGGCAATCAAGGCTTACCAGCGGAAGGCGGAGTCAAGCGCGAACTGGCCTACATGGTCTCCTACCCGAGACGATCAGAATTGCTCAATCACCTTCACAAAGGAGGAAGCCGGCGGGATCGATCAGCCTCACTGCGATCCGCTCGTCATAGACCTCGTCATACGAGATCTGGAAGTCGGAAGCGTACTCATTAACACGGGAAGCATGGTCAATGTAATCTTCCGCGACACTCTCAATCGGATCGGATGAACATCAAACTCGGAGAAGTAACTCCAACTCTGAAACCTCTCACAGGCTTTTCTAGCGAAGTATCGATGACCCTCAGATCGATTCAGCTACCTGTCATGGCCAAGGAGGTCACAAAAAACGTAGAGTTCGCGGTAGTCGATCATCCTGCCATCTACAACGTGATCATGGGAACCTCGTGGCTCAACGCTATGCAAGCCGTTCCATCGACGTACCACCTGGGCGTCAAATTCCCGACCCCAAACGGAGTCACAGCTATCTGGGGATGTCAGAAACAGTCGCGACTGTGCTTCCTCGCAAAACACAAGTTAAGACAGATGACAACCTCTGCAACGGCAAATTGCAAACGCACGAAGATCGATAAATCTTCGACCAACAACGTTTCAAGAAAAGACGATTTCACATCGTCTGCCGACGCAGACGCTTCGGGTGTCGAAACTGAACATGAGTTCGAAGCCGACACTACAACTCAACCGGAACATCCGGAAGAGAACACTGACCCTGCCACGATCATCTCGATCAAGGCAGTCAGCACGGCGACAACCGCCGAGTGAAAACGCTCGCGGCGTAAAACAGAACTACGAGATGGCTTGATCCTCGAAAGGGGTACGTAGGCAGCTCATCGAAGGACGAGTTCAGCTATCCCCCTCTCCAAAAGGGGGGGGGGAGTGGGTGCGTATACTCGTATACTCCCACATAGGAAAAGATGCGTTATTGTAATCGAATTCTATAGAGATTTCAAAATTTTTTACGAAATATGTGTTGCTCTTTTTAAAGACAAAATCGCAAAACAATCTCACTTCAGCACCAAAAATATACGTATAGTCTTCGAAATAACTGCGAGACGTCGCCAAGTTAAAAATCGAGATGATACGAACAAATTGTCTGAATGCGACCACTACAAATCTTACACTCTGTTCGTCGATTGGCCCCGACGAACACATCAGCCGTCTTAAACAAACGCAACATGATCACTCTTTTGATCTTCAAACGTCCAACACAAGGACGAAAGCGCGCTACAAAAAAAATCCGAAATTTTGGTCTAGCACTTCCAGTTGGCTTAAACATTGTCTCTGGAAAGATGCTCGATTCGTACCATACAAGTCGTATAAGCCGAGAACCTATCGCGGACTTTAAATCGGTACGAATCAGGTAGAAATCGCAACAGGAAAACCGATAGCCGGCTAGTCACCGCACAAACCTTAAAACCGAGAGTAAACCTAGGTCTTGCCCTAAACCCATCGCATTGGTCTCAAACATCTCAAAGACATGATATCTAAACGATACGAGATTCCTAAAGCATGTCTCTTCGTTCATATCTCAACGTTCCCGAAAAATCGTAAATAATTTTTACGAAAACTCACGTCTTGAACGAACTAACAGATTGAACACCTCAACAAAGATAAATATGAGACGACAACTCATATTCACTTCAAACCCACTCTAAACAAAGTAACCCAAACAGACATCCATTATATAAACCACATAGCGGTAGGGGTTCAAAGCCACCAACGGCCAATCCCGACAAAAACGGCCAAAATAGGCCCGTACAAAGTTCGAAAGCCATACTCGGCCAGACATACATGGACAAAGGCCACACTCGACCGCTAGATACTAGATAAAGGGAAAAACTCATTAAAACCCTCACAGATCGAAGTTAAAACTCCCGGACAAGGAGGCTCCGAATGCATCCACGGGAAAGTTCACTTCCTCATCGTCACCGGCAAAATCAGTCGTAGTTTCTACGGTATCAGGGGAAACCGGAATGGGATCCTAGAATCTCTGAATCTTCCCATCGATCGGAGGAATGGTCACCTCAGCGTGAGCATGATCCTTCATGCCACCCTTCATTAACTCCATCTCCCTCTCGAAAACGTAGTCATCTTCCTGCGTCTTCCAAAGACTCCCGATGGAGCCGCGACACTCACGGAAGTCGCCCAGCGAGTTGAAAACGCCCTTGAGATTCCCGTACTCAACCTGGAATTGAGAAGCGCGAGTCTTCATCACCTCGACGATTTCCCTCTTGCCCTTCCGTTCCGCCCTATGAACAGCCCTGTCATGATCACGAGCAAGTTGAGCGTCTCGCGCCAGCATCTCATCTCGCATGCGAGCAAAGTCCTTTTCCGCCTTCTCCGCCTTAAAGCGATAGATCATGGCCTCTCTATGGCTCGCCTCGATGGCCGATCCAAGCAAGTTCAAACCCGATAAAACCGATTGACACGTTATAAGCAAAAAAATAATAATAATAATAACGATCGTCAGAATTCTTAAATTTTATACCCCGTTAATGATACGAGATCCTTCCCCAACAACTTTCGGCCTCCATGACTCGCTCGTGGCCTGAGGAGCGTCAAAGCCCGATGGAAGATCAGCGAAGAAATCATCGTACCGCTTCCATCGCCGAAAGCAAGGTTCGGATTCCATCCTGGAAGCATGCAGTCGTCCACCGAAAACTCCAGGTCGCCGAGATCAATATCTTTCCCCTTCGAAGGGTTCGGCCCCGTCACAATCGTGGGAGCAGCGTTGGGACCTTGGTCTTCAGGTTCGGAATCACTCCTTGTTTCTCCGCCCAAAGCAGGACCAGGATGCGCAAACCTCAGTGCCTTTTGAACTCTCTTCGGCGTAAAGGAAGTCCAGAAAAAAGGACCATTCCTGAGCAGATCCCTCATCGCAATAATGTCCTCAGGAAACGGAGCAAGAGGGTTGATAAAGGGATGATCGTTCGACAACCTCCGAAACAGTGAGATACAACTCTCCTCAACGGACGCCGCGTCTACACGGACGAAGAAGAAAAACTTCCTCCACGAGTTGAAGTTTGAAGCGAACCCCTTTACCACTGACATGAAGTTCCAAGGAACTAGCCTGTACGTATCCGTGTCCCGGATGATCTGTAATCGAAAAAGCGCTTCGAAATGATCAACGGTGAAAGAGAGACCATGCTCGTAGCTCAAGACCAGGATCCCTATGAGGTGCTGGATGCCAAGAGGATTCAGTTGGCGTATCGCCACCCCGAAACGACCCAACAGACGGACGATGATCTCGGGGATCGGGAACCACAAACGGCAACGCACTACGAATGCCTCGTAACAAGTAAAGAAGCCCTCCGGTGGACTACTAGCGCACTCTCCTTGACGAGGAACCCTGAATTCCACCGCGTCCGAAATATGGTAGAAAGACCGCATGACCTCGAGGAATTCACTAGTACTCCTACTCGGCACACCTGCCTCCACCGGGTGATGGTTCATGACCGGGAACAATTTTTCTTTGGGAAGCGTGATCGAACCGTAACACGCCACCCCCCATGCCTCGTTCTCAGCTGGGTCTACCGAATGAGGAACGAATTCCATCTTCGGCACTCGAAGCTCTTCAGAAACGTTCGCGGGCAAGGATCCTTTCTTCGAACTCCTCTTCTTACTCGGCATCTCGTGTTTTTCTTTTAAAATCAGGAAGGAAATGATACAGAAAAAAGAGAAAGAACTTTTCAAGAAAAACCTCTCTATGAGAATGAGTAAGTGTGAAGATTGTAAAGAAATTACCTCCCTTCTTATAGGCATGAGAAATTACTATTTCCTTTTGGACTTTTGGACACGAACTTCGCCCAAATACACCAATCTCGTCCGAACTCGCCATACCGCGCATTGGGACCTCGCTAGAAATCCACGCTCCCAATGAGCTGGGGGGCTAACTGTTGGGGTCGAAAACGGTTACGACGAAGTTAACGTCCAAATCCCCGAAGAAGACAAATTCTTCGACAAATACTTTTTCGAAATAGGTTCTTCTTTACGAAAAGCTTTGCGGAAGAAACGCGAATCATCGGACAAGAGCTCGAGAAGGATCGTTATGCAGCGACCAAACACGTGCTCCGTTCTGTCGCTACGTAGCGACCGAGTTTGAGCCAAAGCTCACTCGCTACGTAGCGACCAAACGTCCATTCCGCTTGGTCGCTACGTAGCGACCGAGCTCTTCCGAAACGTCGATACGACATCAATCCATGCATTCTCGTCTACCCTTCGATGCTATCTCCCGAATACTGTAGCGTACCCATCTCATGTACCTCGCCATTTCTAAGATTATCAATCAAACTTTACCGTAAAAACCGCGGAAAGTTCATTCTTTATCGAAAGAATCCGTAATAAATGCTTCGAGTCAAAAGATGGCCCAAAGGGACCTAAGACATGACTTGAGGCCCAACTTACGATTTATTAACCAACAGTCCGTAAACCGCATGTCGGTTTACGCTTGGTTCGCAAGGGAAGATAAATGTCAAGTTTCCGCGGATAAATACGAAATTTTGAAGATAATTACGAAGATCGAAAAAAATGAAATATCTCCATTTTTATGCTATGGCGGCTTAAAGGCAGAAGAGAAAAAGCGTAAACCGACCTTGGAGCCAGTATATGAGGGGTCCTAGGCGAGAGGCATGAGGAAGAACTTTCTTCAGAGCAAACTTAGCACTTAGAGCAATTAGACAACTTTCCGTTTTTATTATTTCGAGCTGCGACTCTATTAGGTTTTGCCGTCTTAGGGTTGCTAGAACTAGGAATCTCGCCGATAGCTCTCGAGCCCAGGCTTATACCTTGTTGTAAACGCTCATACGCAAATTCGGAATAAGACTTCTCTTTGCTCTCTTCTTACGATTTTTTTACTTCTTTGTTGTCGATATTGTGTTCTGATTTGCTTGGCGTGTGGTATTAGCAGATATCCGGGACCTCTGGGAAATTAGGGTTTTCCTAGTTTCCTTATTTAAATGGAAATTGATAGTGCAAATTTCTGTTCCCACAGATCTTTGGCGGGGTCTTTGACCGAGAGGTCGCGTGCGAGTGGGATATTGTCCTCCTTCTGTGGCATTTTTTGTAATTCGGACATGTAACAGGCTCGAGCTTGTTTCTGGCTTCTGAGTATGGTCTTTTCTCCGGTTGGAGACATAAACTTCACGCATTGGTGATAAACTGAGGGAACTGCCCTCATCTGGTGTAACCAGGGGCGTCCTACAATGGCATCAAAAGGCATGGGAAGATCGACTACAGTGAATTCTGTTTTTCGCTTCAGGTCACAGGCTTTCGTAGTTAATAATGCGACCCTGAGCGAAAGGATCGACCTTCCTTTGAAACTGGCGAGGGGGGTCGCTTCTCGTCTGATCTTTGGGGCCGGTTGTTCGAGTGACCGTAGCGTTTCTTGTGAAATGATGTTAACAGCACTTCCGGTATCGACGAAAATTTTCGAGAGGGCGACACCTCCTACTTCTAATGCGATCACTAAGGCGTCATCGTGGGGCATATCGAGCTTTACAGTTTCAAGCTCGTGGAAAGTCAAGATTTCCCCTTTCTGTGGTGTATCCTCGAATGCGGTGATAGTGGGACTGTTAATCGTTCCTCGCGAGGTATGGGAGTGTTTATCGAGATTATCGACCTCTCTTGACGTCATCGATTTGCCCGATCTGAGGAGTTCGAGATCGATAGATCCGATGCAATCAGGTCGGACTTGGTTGGAATCCATAGTCGCGCTTAGGAAACTTGGATCGGTTTTTTAGCAAAGATGTTTTTCGTTTATCTTCCCCACAGTCGGCGCCAAAATGTAGAACCTAAAATCTACACTAAGTATTTGATAGTGATCAGGGTTTGATCTAGGGAAGACAAATGATGTAGGCAACAATATCTTTAGAACACAACGATGTTAAATAGTTTCCAGTAGGTGAAAATGGACTTTATTGATGAATAAGATCGAATACAATGAATTGAACTAGATCGAGTGATACAAACGAGATCGGTAAAGAAAGAATCTAAAAGTGGGAAGACAACAAGATCGATGTAAGTGTGTAGCTCTCTCTAGGGTTTTCAACGTGTCCTCTGTTTCCACTCCTCTTCCTTTATAGTCAGTCGACTTCGAGATCTCTGTGGTAGCTCCGCGATCTCAGCTCCTTGTTGCACGATCTCCGCGACCTCGGTGACTCCTTCTCGAGCTCGTATTCTTGCTACGGGCTCCGGCCCTTTAAGGCCCATGTCTTTAATCGCGGCCCATTATGGTATTGACCAAAATTGGGTCCAACAAGGTGGACACTAAAAAATCGCATGATTAAATGATTAATCAGGTTCTCCACATCTATAAGAATGATTATCACATCACATATGACTACATGTTAAGTTCCCAGTGACTGCTAAGTAGGCAGAAGGCATCTGCCATATTAGATGACACTTTTTTTGTGGAACATTGATTTTCTAAGCGAAGACTTGAAGCTTTGTGATACTAGGCTCTGATACTATTACTTCAGGTTCCTGACAAATAATATTCCTTGCAACCCAATATCCTGATTTAATCATATACATCCCACTTTTTGTATAGTTCCAACTATATTTGTCATCTCTATTGGATTGGCTTATGGCCAAACTCCGAATAAGTGGTATATCATCTTGAGCAACCAATTTTTTTTAGCATTTCTACGTTCCACACATTTGGCAATGGATTAACTCACTCACTGTCATACGTGGATGAACGACTCGTGCGGAAGGTCGAGATGGTCTAGTAGGGATCGTAGGGATCCAAGGATATTCTCATACTAGTATCTGAAATCATGGACGTACCTTTTGTCTGATTCCCAAGGTAAGTAAACCTCTAGCTGCCATAAAACTTGTCCAAACGTAAGAAAAAATCTCAGCTGCTGGTGCACGCAAAGGCAAGCATAATCGATGATATCGTCTACGTAAAACTCTCAAAGAAGAGAATCTACGAATTGTATCAATCTCCACAGTTGTTTTGCCAGTAACACTAGATTAAATTCATGAATTAATTGGTTACGAAGTTAACTTTAGAAGCTCTTTGGTATGGTATGGTTATGACATGAATATTTGAAAAATATGAGGATCAAAATATTCAAGAATATAAACAACATGCCTTTGTTATTTTTCGAACCAGAACACATTTTTTTCATCAACAAAACATGTTAAAAACGTACAACATAGATAATGGTAGAATTAAACAGAAACTTCAAAATAAGAATCCAACTTTTAGTAATAGTTCAGAATCTCAGTTTAAAAATGTGTTATCTCTAGGAACATTAGAAACCATATGGAACCTTTTTACCACATGGGTTTGAGATAAGATTCAACCAAGTGGGAACATTAATTAGCTAATGCCAAGGACAGACAGAGACATCAAGACCAATTAGGTATTAAGGACAAAAACTTCAGAAGTTAGAAAATATATATTAACTATGGAAATCTATGAAACACAAAGATTAAAGAACAAATTATCTTTATTGCTTTAGGAACATTTCAAAACTAAAATTCTCAATATTTCTCTCTTAAATCTTATGGAACATCTCTCCGTTAGACTTTTATGTACATGGTAAAATTTAAGAGGTTCATGGTACGGTACAGGTTATAACACATTACTTAAAAAAATAAGAGTATCCATTAATTAATAATAATAAACAACTCGGTTGTTAATTTTTGAGCCATTTTTTTATTTCATTGATTAAACTTGTAAAAAGTACAACAGTTGATACTTGGTAGCAACACATAAAAATTTCAAAACAAGAGACGAATTTTTGCAGCAATAGTTTAGAATCTCAGTTTAAAAATGTGCTATCTCGAGGCATATTGGAAACCAGATGGAACCCTCTTACTGTTAAAATTGACTTCACAATAGGTTTCAAACTTAAAACCAATCCGTACCTTAGTTGTAAGAAATGAATCTTTTGTCTATGACAGCCATTTAAAAAACAAACTACTAGGGCATCTTTTTGTTAGTTACTGTTTTTAATTAAGGCACTTTGATTAATTAATATTATTTTAATCTAAATAATAAAAATGATTACATACATAGAGTTAGATACGCTGGATATGGGATTAGACGAAGAGAAATTTAGAAGGCTGATTGTTATGCTCTTGTGGTTACGTGATAACATTTTAGTAGTTAAGTGACCAAATAAAAATTACTAACTTTGTATTGAACCAAAGGTTCATCTTAGTTTCATGAACGTGTTGCTAAAAAAGAAAAAGAAAAAGGTAATTTTAAAATTTTAAAATGTTATTAAAATGAATCTTTTGTTTGTTAGTTTTTAATTACCTTTGCTACATAAGATAGTATTTAATATATCATTTTTGAAAAACTGAGGCATTTTATTTTCAACCGCTTCGGTTAGTTATAGTGTTGGCACGGCTCTTAAAATCAATTGGCGATAAGTGGATTTGACCTAAATTTTTATATATCAATATTGGTCACTTTAAACTTCCGATGTGAGATCTCAACACAGCCCCTTGAGATGATAACTTTTATCGGTCTATCTTGAACCGGATTCCACTTTAGGACTGATAATAAACCTTCTTGGGCCACTATACTTGGGTCAACAAACAAGGCTCTGATACCATAATAGATTGAGAATATAGCACACAAAAGTGTTTAGGAAGAATATTATTAGACTCTCATCCAAATAATGTTACAAGATACATATGTTTTTACAGAGAATAAATCAATATAATTTTCTAAACTAATATGGTGTAACATATTAGATAAATGTTAATTTTTTTTACTATTCTTGGTCTTTCCAGATTCTTATAGATTTTTCCTTATTTTTGTATTTTCCATAATTCCGATATGATCGATCTCATCGATCTCCCAATACTTATCACACTGGGTTAATATAAAACTCAATGAAAATGGAAACATTAAGGTTGATCTTGCAAATCGTTAAGGATCGTAAGTGGTTGGTTACATGTAACATGCAATAAACATTAATTACTCCCTCTGTTCCAGTAGTTTTAGTTAAAAACACTAATATTAAAAAATTATTGTTTTTGTAAATAATATTATTTAATTAATAAACTCAACCTATTATAAAAAAACTAGCATTATTTGATTGGTTACACAATATCCAATAAAGAGAAAATGTGCATTGAAATATGAAAACTACTTATATTGTGAAACAAACATTTTTTGCTAAAACTACTTACAATATAAAACGGAGGGAGTATATTATTGTCTCACTCAAATATTATAGAATATATACATGTCTTATAATTTAATCAAAACAGGACTGAAGAAAAAAAGGTGCAATTGGAACTTTACATCAAGCTTATAAATTAATCTTGTTATGCTCTGCCACTTTCTCCAGATATAAAAATTTATAACATGTTAATACAAAACGGCTTGATTTTAGTTACTGAAAAAGAACTAACCAGAAAATAGATAAGTCGCCAGAAAGGTTTTATGTATTAGTAAATATGTGATTCATCCCATTTTATAAAATACACAAAATAACACAGATTTAAATGTAAAACACTATACATAAATATAGCAATCATGCCAAATTTTGTAAAGCAGTCAAACCAAACATAAAATCGATATTTATATCAGTTTTAATTTTTTTTTACGGGAATAGAACCCAACAGAATAGAAACTTATGATTTTATGTGATTCAAATATTGAATTTTCTTATTGAATATTAAGATTTAGATCACTCTGATATTATCATAATGAGTAATGTTTGAAATTGTAGAAAACTTTTTGTCTAAGCCAAAAGGTTTGTCTTATGTAATGTTTGTGTATCGATAATGTATATTTCATTTTATGCGTCACTGAAATAACTAAAAATGATTTTTTC
This sequence comes from Brassica napus, assembly GCF_020379485.1. Classification (NCBI taxonomy): domain Eukaryota; kingdom Viridiplantae; phylum Streptophyta; class Magnoliopsida; order Brassicales; family Brassicaceae; genus Brassica; species Brassica napus. Next base: position 34,744,802 of record NC_063450.1, read on the forward strand.
GATAATATTTATCATTAAAGTTGAACCAAACAATTAGTTTTTATTCTACCCCTGTTGGTCTAGTTACATTTGGATTCATTTTTCGGTTTACCAATAATTTTTCTTTGTCTATTTTGAGTTTTTTAATTTGTTAATGCGTGTAACTTATTTTTGATTATCTTGCATCTAGTTTGTGTCTGCATATTGGCTTTCTTTAGCCCTTAAGTTTCAAATATTGCAAGATTTCTTTTCAAAAATTTGGTTTAATATAAAGAGACTATTTTAATAATTTGTCTATGTACTTTAGTTTGCTAATCATTCAATCTAATCATATCTACAAATTGTATGTATTAATGTTTTAAATTGATTACATGTAATGCAATAACCATTATATTATTGCCTCACTCAAACAGAAAGATAACGTTTGTATTATCAAATATATAAATTTCTTATAATTTAATCAAAACAGCAATAAAAAGAAAGAAAGTGTTACTGGAATTATACATCAAGCTTATAAATTAATCTTGGTAACATGTTAAAACAAATATGTTTGATTTTAGTTACAGAATGGGAACCAGCCAGAAAATAGCTACGTCGCCAAAACGTTATTAAATATTAGTAAATATGTGATTTGTCCCATTTTCTTATTTAAATAAAATACATAAAATAACATGGATTTAAATATGTAAAACGCTATGCATAAAATATGGCACAGATGCATAATCTTGTGAAAAAGTCAAACCAAACAGAAAATTGATATTTACATCAATTTAAATTTTTGACGGGAATTGAACACCAAAGAATAGAAAATTATGATTTCAAGTTCAGATCATGAAAATTTTAACTGTATATTAATATTCATTAGTACCCTTTGATATTATCATATTTAGTAACGATTTGAAATTGTAGAATTTTTTTTGGCTAAGTAGTTAGGTTCTTCTTCCTAATTCTTATATTTGTGTTATTGAATTTTTATTATTTTAACTATATTTTAATTTTAAAATATCACTATATTTTATTGAAAACTTGTGTATCTATAATGTATATTCCATTTTTATGTGTTGCTGCAGTAACTAAACTGATATTTTTGAAAATATTTATCACTAAAAATTGAACAAAAATATAATTGCTATTCAATCCCACTTGTCTAGTTACTTTTGGATTCATTTTACAGTTTACCAACAATTGTTATGTGTCTGTTTTTAGTTTTCTTGTAATGCAACTAACTTATTTTGATTAACTTGCATCTAGTTTGTGTCCGCATATTGTTTCTCTTTATCCTTCGGTTGCATTTATTGCCAGATTTTCTTTTTAGCATTTGGAATAATAATGTACATCAAATATTTAAATAATTTATCAATGTGTTTTAGTTTGCTAATCATTCCATTTGTTACAATCTACAAATTATATGCCTTAATTTTTCGAATTAATTAATCGTTGATATTATTCAAAAATTATTTTCATTGTTTTTTACTCTTTATAACATTTTCTTCTTTAGCTAGGGATGGACATTCGGTTATTCATTTATGTTCGATACATGTTTTCAATTTCTTTTATTATTTAGCGATTTGATCTTTCTAGTAATTTTATCTAAATTTTGGAACTGGGACAAGTAATAATACCTTTTTTATTTAAACACTATACTTGTGTTGGTGATTTAATTATTTGCTGGTCAGGTCTCATCCAATCATTAAAATCATGCTCCTCTTAATATTAACTTTTCAAATGATTAATATGTGGCGACAGTGACAGAGTATACCATGATGGCATGCATGATTAAGTACGTGCTAATAAGAATATAATAAGTAAAATATTCAGTCGGTTGCATCCATGGTTGCATCCATTTCACGTTCGTTGTTAAGTTTAAAAGGTTCATGGTATGACACTCTAATAAAACGTAACACTGAAAATTAAGAGCATCCGTTAATTAAAAAGAATAAGCAACATTTGATTTTAATTTTTTGAATCAAACCTTATTATTTCATTGATTAAACATGTAAAAAAGTACAACAATGGATACTGGTAGAAACAAATAGAAATCTCAAAACTAGAAACGAACTTTTGAAGCAATGGTTTAGAGTCTCAGTTTAAAACTGCGCAACCTTAGGCACATTTGAAACCAGATGGAACCTTCTTACCACACTGGTTTAAGATAACACTTAGTGAAATTGGAACATTTAGTTTGAGGCCAAGGAGATCAGCTTTTAAGGCGGTGCAAAGACAAACCGCGGCTTCGAGATCAACTAGACCTTTGATAAGTCCGCAACATTTGGATCTTTGTGGTAGAGAAACCTTAACCAAATCCAACACATTGGCACAAACCTTGAATTTAAGAGCATTTTTACAAGTGGGTTTGCGGTAAGGGACTGGATTCGAGCTGACAAAGGTGAAGAAAATGATATTCAAAATGAGGAAGAGAGCAATCTTTGAATAAGCCATTGATAAATATATGAGTCGGGTTATAAGGGTTTTGTAATCTACGTTATAAGAAAAAGGGAAGTTTACTAAAACGAGTCAAATTACTTGAGTTATTACTAGAATAAATCTTAAAAGTTCAAAATTACTAAAATATTTTTATGGTCGAAAATGTCCTTTTTTACAGTTGTGAGCAGAAAAGTATATTACAAAATTGCCATTTAAATTTTGAAAAAAAAATCGTCGGTAGATTTATTTGACAAAAAAACAAATCTATTGTGATATAAATCTGTTAATTAAACCTGCTGTTAAATTTATATCTGCCGAGTATTTGGTAGCAGACCTTTAAGTTACAACAGATTTTTTAAAGATGGCTGATTTATCTGTCCGATTTAATGTCGTCAATAGATTTATCTGTTTTAGTCTATCGAATGAAGTGACAGATTTTTTAAAATTAGCAGTTTTATATCGTATCAGTTAGATTTTTTAGACCGATTTAAAATTACCTTCAACCGACTTTTTAAGAGTAATAGACATAAATTTTTATGAAAGATATGTTTATCCGATTTAAATTTTTGGTCGACTTTTATATTCATTTGGTAGCAGATTTTTAAAATTGCCATCTTTGACGGCAGACTTTTAAATCAAATTTTAATTACCAGATTAAGACACACTTATTGTAGTAGACTTATCCACAAAATTTTAATTTCTGGTTAAATTCACTAAGATTTCGATTTGGTATAACTTGGTTCAGTTTAGATTATTTTTGGTTTAAATGAATTTTTAATTTTGGTTGGAATCAATTTGTTTTCGGTTTAAATTAATTTAAACCTCCGGTTAAAACATTTTTAAAAGTTGGTGTAAGTTAAGAATCAGATTACACCACGTTTCCAATTAGGTTATACGTTCTCTGTCGTCTTCTTGTTCTTGCTACCTCTGATTCATAAATTTTAGGTCCACTTTCATGGGGATCTACAACAGTATCTTTTAATTCATATTGATAGGAGAATAATGAATCACATGATTCTCGTCTCTGGGAAGTGGAAAGTTGAGAAAACTAAGTGGTTATTTGAAGTAGACAATGATCGAGGTAGCATAATAGTTGTTGTGAATGAGGACACTCGATTTGAGGACTTTTGAAAATCATATTTGAGGATTATGGAGTTGATTTTGCAGAAAACGACTTGGAACTGAGGTACCTTTTTCCGAAGCAGAATCTACACAATCAAAGCATCAATACACCACCTGTGAAAATAGGAAACGATAGGCAGTTTTATGCATTCTTGGGTGTTTGCAAAGTCGAGAACGTTCGGCTATGTGTGGAGTTTAAATTGAAAAAAATTGTTGGAGAAGGAGCTGGTGAAGATCAGAAACAACCCATACATGGAGATGACTCGTTGTCTGAAGACGAAGAAGATACGGACGAAGAGGGTGATCGATTCGATTACTGCGATGATTCTGATGGAGCAACATCTGATGATGAAAACTTTACTACATACGGGCTTCAACCAAACCATGTAGAAGAGGTTCATGGATCGTCTACAAAGCTGATTTATGCAAGAAAGACAGAAGAAAGAGACTCTCCAATGAGTATGTCCGATTTGCGCTCATTGAAATTTGACGTGGGGCAGAGTTACGATTCAAAAGATGCATTGGAGGCACGTCTGAAGATATGTTCAGTTGTCCACAAGTTTGATTTTGATGTCATTGCATCAACGCGGACACTGCTCTTTGTAAACTGTTGGCTAAAAGGATGTACATGGAAGCTAAGAGCTACGCCAGTAGGTAACTCTTTCAAGTTTACAGTCCGAGTATTTGTAGATGAACATACCTGCTCCATAACAGAACGCTCATCTCGTTCCCGACAAGCTACTCCCGAGATTCTTGGACTCTTGTACAAAGACTACATTGGTGGGGTTGATCCATCAATTTTGCCACGTCATGTTTCTAGTGCTATGAACATGAGCTTCGGAATCAAGGTTGAATAAACTTGTGCTTCAAATATAGTCTCTTCTCCAGCCTTTACTTCCTTTTAAATCGGTTACTGTTTATTGTTTATTGCAGATGGATTACTGGAAATCTCATCCTACACTTATAGTTGCTAGAGATCTCGTAATGGGTTCAGCAGAGAGTGGATATGAGGAATTACCTACTTACCTGCACATGATTAGAATGTCAAATCCAGGGACTTTAACTCGACTGGAAGTTGATACAAACAACAGATTTAAGTACTTATTCCTTGCATTCGGCGCTAGCATTGCTGGATTTCCATATATGAGGAGGGTTGTCGTGGTTGATGGAACATTTTTGCAAGGAAAATACAAAGGAACGCTTCTGATTGCAACCTCCCAGGATGGTAATTTTCAAATCTTTCCAATTGCGTTTGCTGTGGTTGACACAGAGAATGATGAATCATGGAAATGGTTTTTTTCCGCCAACTCAGCCGTGTGATCCCCGATGATGAAGGATTGGCGTTAATCTCTGACAGGCACCAGTCAATAGGGAAAGCTATTGCAGTGGTCTATCCATTGGCAAGCAGGGGAATTTGCACGTACCACTTATATAAAAACATCTTGTTACGATACAGAGGGCGTGATTTGTTTGGATTGGTCAAAAAAGATGCAAACTCTTTTAGGTTAACTGATTTTCAAGAAACCTTCGAGACAATCAAAGAGTTAAACCCAGCTTTGCATGCATATCTGGAACGTGCTGATGTACGTAAGTGGGCACGAGCTCATTTTAAAGGTGATAGATATAACCTCCTTACAAGTAACATAGCTGAATCCATAAACAGAGTTTTGTCCGGTGCTAGAAGCTTGCCAATTGTTCACCTTCTAGAGTCGATCAGATTAATGATGACACGCTGGTTTGCAACAAGAAATCATGACGCTGAGTTGATGAAAACCTCTCTTACTCGAGGTGTAGAGAAGGTGTTGGAAGTAATATATTTTGAATCAGGTTATGTGTTTTGTTAGACTATTTGCTAGTATACTAAGATTTAACATTTGCAGGGCCGGATACCTATTGCTAATCTACTAAAGGTTCAAGCAATAGACATTCATCAGTCCCAAGTAACAGGAGTCTCGTCTTTACATTTTGTAAACCTGACCGAGAAGAAATGTTCTTGCCTTAGATTTGATTTGGAGAAGCTACCATGTGCTCATGCTATAGCTGCTGCGGAAGCTAGAAAAATGTCATGTATATCACTTTGTCATCATTACTATCGGAAGCAATACCTGTACAATGCGTACTACACAGCTGTTATGCCCAAAGATGACTTCCTTCCAATTCCAGAAGCGCTTGCCAAGAGGATATGTTTACCACCCGAGGTCCGCAAACCACCGGGGAGGCCAAAAAAATCAAGACATAAATCCATTTTGGAGAAAGTTGCAATTAAGAAACGGTCACGGAAGGAACACACATGTCGAATTTGTAACCAGAGTGGTCATAATTCTACAACATGTCCTCTTAAGTGATAAGTTTTCGATTTAGTTTGAGACTTTTGTCATTATATTATGGTTGATTTAGTTTGTCTTTTTCCAGAATTTGTAGTGAGCTGAAAATGTGAAAGAGACGAGCCATAATTAAAAAAAGTAACCATCAACGTTAAACATCCAAATTACACATCCGAGAACAAGAAAATACCATCCAAAATAAGTAAAAACCTACAGTTATACATCTGAGAAAAAAGCAACAAATAAAAACAGACTACAAGTTATACTTCCTAATCCTCCATAGCCACCTCATCATAAATCTCTGCAGCCATCTTCAATCGCATTGCTGGTATGATCTGATCACTTAAGCCTACAAAATTATACCCAGAGCTAAACATTCAATGTATTTCAGAGTGTACAGGCCGCAATCTCCTGGGTCTTCATTTTGGGGGATCTTCTTGTACCTACGGTAGGTGAACTGCTTGTCAGGATTTGTTCTCAACTTAGGATCGACCATCTTGTTAAGCAATGCAGGAAGCATTTTTGTAAACGGCATGCACTCCTATTGCATCTTCTTATCAGGCACCCAAGTTCGAATGCTATCATACACATGTATTACCTCCTTCTGCAGATCGATGTGAAGAGCAACCCAGTGGTCGCCGTTGACATGGTGGCAGAGGAAGAGAGAGTCAACATCTTTAAGCCACTTCTTACCTGTGACAAATTCAGCTGGGTATTCTCCATTAAAAGCCATGCTAAAATGTTCTGGCAACTCATTTGTCTCATCATACTTTTTGTAGTCGTTAACCCATGAGTTCACAAACCATCGGTCATGGAATGCAATTCGAGGAGAATAATATGGAGACTGGGATTGGATGGAGCGTCTGTGAAACATATGCATTGCTGCAGCCATGTGCTGTGACATTACAAAGACCACAATCAGAATGGATTTATTCATAATGGACACTCAGCCAAACAAATCACAAACATAAACTTACAGAGTCATGCAACCAGCCATAATTCTTTGTTGGCCAAGCTTCTCTTGGTAGCAACAAGGTCAAATAAAATCTTGCACTTCTATCTCCATAACCAGACTCAGCATCTTCCCTACAAAGAAGAAAAACAAAGAATAAGACCAGAGATCTCATAAGACAATTAAAAAAGAACAAGGTAGGATGGAAGAGAGGAAACTTACAGATCAGACTTAATGAAGTCCAATACTTTCTTCAATTTCTCTGGAGCCACCTTAGCTAATGGGTCATAAGATTCCTTGGAGACCGTTTTACCAGATATGATACGTTTCATTGTTGAATTCCCTACGTATGAAAAAACTTGAGTCTTTGTCAGCTTCGTTTTTCTTTTGCGTGTAGGCTCCTCCAAACTTGAAGCTAGTGCTTCCAACGCCAGTCTACACTTTACACTTTTCTGCCATTTTAGATGATTTTCCCAATCCTCTGTAGAAATGGATTGGTCATTTAGCTGTGGGATAGAAAATGTTTTCTCTATCTTCACTTTTTTCCCTGGCATCGTCTTGTTAATCTTCTTCTCCTTTTTTACGACACGTTTTATTGGTAAACTATCAGCTGAACCTTTTTTTGTCTGAACCATCCAGGACTGTCAAGTATAAAAAATCAGTTAGTATTTTGTATAAAAAAAACAGTAGATGACAATATAAACATACCATCGTGTTGCTACAAGCGTCGTCGTCTTCATGTGCTTTGGAGTTGCCGGCATTGGATGTAACTTTTTCTTCATCCTTCCCTTTAAGAACATTTATGTCTTCCTCTAATATGGCCATCTTGTTCTTCATCTCAGTCTCAAATAAAGCCATTCTAGCTTCCACCTGAGCTTGTACAGAAGCTTCCAATGTCTTAGTAACCCTTTCAGCTACACTAACATCCATGGTTTCTACTCTTCCAGACAAGTTGTTAACAGCCTCAACCAACTTTTGTATGATGCTGTTGTTGATGGGCATATCAGTATGAGATTCTTCCTTCAAAACTCACAAACCAAAAAAGTTTAGATACTAACAAAACAAAAATGTTCAATAACATGTGATACATACCATTTCTGGTGCAGTTTCTTTCTCCTTCCTTCGTTTTGTGGAGGGGCTCGTATCCACTCTTTCGGGAACACTAGGTGCACTGACTTGAGTTTTTCTCTTCTGGCACTTGGTAAGTGGCACTACATCCCAAAACTTGTCATTTAGCTGATCATTGAGGATGTCAACTATCATGTTATCCAAATCATCAGGCGGTTTATCTTCGCCCCATTTCGGATATCTATCCTCCATTGCCTTTACAATCATATGCCTTACACGAATCTGCATTGTAAAGTAGAACACTAATTAAGTAAAAAAAATAAGAAAAATAATTGCAAAGAAAATAATCATACCTTCTGATATTTTTTCTTTTCCTGTGCACAGAAGTTTGGGAAGTTGATACGCTGACGAGAACCATGCCATGATAGAAGCGGAACCTCAGCTTCCTCTATTTGATGCCCATATATCTCTCCTAAACCTGGCACAGACTCGTATATTCAAATAAGCAATGCATGAACACAGCCATGTAGTGTGTAACTCTTCTTTTCTTCGTATGTCACCACTTTAATAGAATCCACAAGGCTGGTAAATGCTAAACGACCCCATGGATGGCGCTGGAAAGCTGCTGGATCCATCACCCTTTTCGCCAAATGCAGAGGTATTCTACTATTGCTTGAAATGCCAAATATGCCAATGGATAGTAGACACAACAAGCCAACCATTACACGCTTCTCTCTAGGCCAATTTCTGATGATCGGAAAAAGGGCTTGAAGTTCATTCAACTTGGGTCCTTCAGAAATTGGAACTTTCATCTCCACCCAAAAGTCTTCATGAGCCACATCCCTTTGTTCTTGCGTGTCAAAGGGATCACAATTTAACCCTGTAATATCTTCAAACTCATACGGAGAGAACCTCAATGGCTGGTCTTCTATCAAAGACCAAACTTCATGACTGCACTGAATCGCCAATTGATTCACCAGAAAATAATGAACATGTTTTGCAGACCAAGTGTACTCCAACTCCTTCAGTTTGATAATCATGCCTACAGCTGATTCTCTTAACTCAAGCCAAACGTCTTCACCGACAGACTCTTTCATTACTTGAAGGTTGGACAGAAAACAACTGTGGTTCATGCTCCGAGATTGAATAGGCATTTTACCAATCTCGTAAAGCCGCGGAGGATACTTCTTGGTACCCGAAGATGAGGCCATTCCTTAAAAAAAAAAAGAACAAACTTAATAAATATCATTCATCCAGATTATACACAGAGAAATTAGAAATTAGAAAAGACAAATCGATTTTCAATCTGATAATTAGGGTTTTGAAAAGAAAAAAAAAACAGAACCAGTTTTCAATTTGTCAGAAATAAAATTGGAAATTAGGATTATTGAAATTTAACATGGAATCAAAGAAAATATGTTAAGAAATGAATATATTTAGCACTTACAGTTTCAATTTTCTTTGATTTTGAGGCGGATGTGACGAAGCCAAATTGGAGTTAGGGTTCATCGTGTGCAGGGACGACGCCGGCTTAGAGAGGAGGTAACGAAACGCAAGGCGACTGCAACTGAGATGAGGTTGTCGGAGATGGAGGTTCAATGTGGAGAAAAGGTGAACTGAGATTACGAAGGAGAAGAAGTGTCGACAAAGGGGTTTTGGTTTTTTTGGAAAATATTAGTCAATTAATTATTAAATTAATTCAATGGCAGTTTCGTTAATACTTAAAGGAATGCTGGTTTTTTTGTATTTTGGTTACCCATGTGATCTAGTACAGTAATTAAGAAAGTTTATGCATTAGTATAGTCATTATATGTATCATTTGAATTATTATAGGTAATATCCCTATAAAAAAATTAAACACTTTCTTTTACAAAGTTTGTGATGTTTTGTGTAAAGAATATGGAGAAAATGCTAGGGTTTTAATAGGCAAATTTGGTTGAAATTGGATAATTTATTTTTAATTATTGGAACATGAATTTCTGTGGAATTTGATGATTTTAATAGTTGAGAAGATTTTACAAGTTAACTAGATTTAACAAATTTTATCAAATACTTTTACATAGATTTTCATTACTTGTGTATAGAATTCTATTGATTGTTATTAACTTTTAAAGTAAAAAATTAATGGTGGTAGAAAAAAATGGAAAGAAAATTATTTCAATTAAGGCAATTCTTAAACAACTTTTAAAAAAGTTTTTCTCACAAAAAAGATCTCAAGAAATAAAATGACCAAAAAATTTAATTTCTACTTTTTACTTTTTACTTTATAGATATATAAATAATAAATAATAATAAAAAAAATTTTATATAATTTTGAAATATATGTTTTAAATTTGAATTTTTGTAAAAAAAATTGAATTATTATTATTGAAATGTTTTTTAAAAAAATTCGAAAGTGCTTTTTAAAACTATTTTTACAATTTTTATTTTAAATTTTTAATATTTTTTCTATTTTTTTTAATTGTGAATTGTATTATGTTAAAGTTGTGATTTGTATATTATTTTATTCTTCAATTTGAGTTTTTGTATGTAAGTGTATTTTATTACATTGATTTCAAAAATCTTATGGGTATAGATGATATTCTCAAAGTTGAGTACTATGAGTAAAAACAAAGAAAATTTACATCCCAATAACAATAGATTTTAATAGAATCTTAAAATCAATGGAAACTAAACTTTTCCAATAACAAAGGATTTTGAGTGGAATTTAAAAATCATCACCCCAATAACAATGAATTCTATTTAGATTTTAAAAATTCACAAACCAATAACAACGGAATCTCAAAATTTAATAATTCTTCTAGAATTCTTTGCCCAATAACCCCCCTAAAACCAAAACTATTACTAAATCAGAATTTATTATGATCTGATTGATTTTGCAAACTGTCAAGGATCGTAAGTGGTTGGTTACATTATTGCCTCACTCAAACAGAAAGATATCGTTTGTATTATCAAATATATACATGTCTTATAATTTAGTCAAAACAGCAATAAAAAAGAAAGAAAGTGTTACTAGAATTATCACTACAAGAAAACGTGCCCATAACAACGAAAATTTACGACAAAAATATTTCGTCGTAAATTTACATGGTGTTTACAACGAAGTTACGAGGAATCTAACTTTCATCGTAAACGTCATGTAAATTTACGACGAAGAGTTTTCGTCGTAAAATCCATGTAAGTTTACGACGAATGTACGTGGAATGAGAAATACGTCGTAATCATTACATCGACATTACAACGAAACATGTTACCGTTATATTTAGGTGAAAACGTGTATTCAATGCGCTTTAACTTACCTAATTTCGTCGTAAAGTCGTTGTAAATATTATGTTAAAACCATGTAAAATCCATGTAAAATATTCCTTGTAAAATCGTTGTTATATTTCAACTACCCAACTCGAAAATTTCTCTATATATATGTCATTTCTCACAACTCTCTTCCTCACAACACACAAACGGAAAAAAAATCAGAAAAAAAAATTTTCAAAAAAAATTTAAGAAAAAAATGGCCGGTGGCGGTAGTATTTACGAGTTACGGAGTTGGATGTATTTGCACAAAGATTCCGACGGGAGGGTGACGAACGCATTTCTGAGCGGGCTAGAGACATTCATGCACCAGGCGGGCTGTACACCGATTACACAGGAAAGCGGTAAGATGTTCTGCCCCTGTCGAAAATGCAAGAATTCAAAATTTGCACGTAGTGAAACTGTATGGAAGCATTTAGTAAACAGAGGATTTACACCACAGTACTACATTTGGTATCAACATGGAGAGGGTTATGGGGGAAATGAAGCTAGTAGTAGTAATAATAATTTTGAGGATGGTCATCATAGTGAAGAACCGAATCATTTGCATAATGAATATAATTATCATCAAGATCAGGAGCAGATGGTAGATCATGATAGGGTTCAAGATATGATTAGTGATGCATTTTTAGAAACAACTACAACAATAGCTGATGGAACTGGAAATGTAGAAGAACCTAATTTGGATGCAAAAAGGTTTTATGAAATGCTAGATGCTGCAAATCAACCAATCTACACTGGTTGTAGAGAAGGTCTCTCTAAATTGTCTCTAGCAGCTAGGATGATGAATATTAAAACGGATCATAATTTACCTGAGAATTGCATGGATGCATGGGCGGAGTTGTTTAAAGAGTATTTGCCAGAAGACAACGTGTCTGCTGAATCTTATTATGAGATTCAGAAATTGGTTTATAGTCTTGGGTTGCCTTCGGAGATGATTGATGTTTGCATCGACAACTGCATGATCTACTGGAAAGAAGATGACAAGTTAGAAGAGTGTCGATTCTGCAAAAAACCACGATTCAAACCGCAAGGCCGTGGGAGGAATAGGGTACCGTACCAAAGGATGTGGTACCTACCAATTACAGACAGATTGAAAAGATTATATCAATCTGAGAGGACTGCTGCGTCGATGAGGTGGCATGCGGAACATGTCCAGAGAGATGGTGAGGTTGCACATCCATCAGACGCAAGAGCGTGGAAACATTTCAACAAGGTACACGCAGATTTTGCTACAAAATTCGGAATGTCTATCTTGGGTTATGCACCGATGGATTTAGTCCATTTGGAATGTCTGGTAGACAATATTCTTTGTGGCCAGTCATTCTTACGCCGTACAATTTACCGCCGGATATGTGCATGGAACAAGAATTTCTATTTTTGACCATATTAATCCCTGGGCCGAAGCATCCAAAACGGTCTCTTGATGTTTTTCTTCAACCGTTGATAGAAGAGCTAAAGCAATTGTGGTCAGAAGGGGTGAGGACGTACGATTGTTCCTTGAAAAACAATTTTACGATGCGAGCAGTTCTGCTGTGGACGATAAGTGATTTCCCTGCTTATGGGATGTTGTCTGGCTGGACAACACATGGAAGATTATCTTGTCCATATTGTCTTGGATCGACGGATGCTTTTCAACTGAAGAATGGTAGGAAGAGTTGTTGGTTTGATTGTCATCGTTGCTTTCTTCCACTTGCTCATCCGTACAGAAGAAATAAGACATTGTTTCGGCACAAAAAAATTGTTAGAGACGGTCATCCTCCATATCTCACCGGCCAGCAGATCGAAGCAGACATTGATTATTACGGAGCTCAGGAAACAGTTAAAGTTGGAGGAAATTGGCATGTTCCTGGAAATATGCCTGATGGGTATGATGTGTCTCACAATTGGCATAAGAAGAGTATATTTTGGGAGCTACCCTATTGGAAGGATTTTTCTCTTACGCCACAATCTGGATGTCATGCATATTGAGAAGAAATTTTTTGAGAACATCATGAATACATTACTTAACGTCCCTGGGAAGACAAAAGATAACAAAAAGTCAAGGATGGACTTACCTGATATTTGCTCAAGAAGTGAGTTACATATCAAGAGCAATGGAAACGTTCATGTTCCCATCTTCCGGTTGTCATCAGAAGCCAAAACAACCTTGTTTGACTGGGTTGCATCAGAAGTTAAGTTTCCTGATGGTTATGTTTCAAATCTGTCAAGATGTGTTGAACGAGGTCAAAAGTTCTCCGGAATGAAGAGTCATGATTGTCATGTGTTTATGCAACGACTACTTCCATTTGCTTTTGCCGAGCTCCTTCCAGCAAATGTCCATGAAGCACTTGCAGGTAATTATAATTTTATATTATATATACATATGTTATGAAATGTTATTAATTTGATTACTATTGCAATATACAGCCATCAGCGTTTTTTTCAGAGATCTTAGCACACGTACGTTCAAGGAAGAAGTCATCGAACAATTTCTCATAACATTCCGATCATATTGTGCAACTTGGAGAAGATATTTCCTCCTTCATTTTTTTACGTCATGGAGCATCTAGTTGTCCACCTACCGTATGAAGCATTGCTTCGTGGACCTGTTCACAACGGATGGATGTATCCGTATGAGCGACAGATGAAACATTTGAAGGGGAAAGCAAGAAATCTTGCAAAGGTGGAAGGTTCAATAGTTGCGGGGAGTTTGACAGCCGAAACATCTAACTTCACATCATACTACTTTGCTCCAACTGTTCGTACGAGGAAAAGAGTTCCTAGAAGATATGATGATGGTGGAGTACCGACATCATATCCAATTGATGGTGTTCCTGATATTTTCTGCGAAATTGCACGGTTTGGTGGTAAAACGAAAGAAGTATGGTGGTCATGTGAAGAGGATAAACATAGTGCCCACACTTATATTCTGCTCAACTGCGAGGATGCAGTGACCCGTTACTTTGAAAGGTATATATTTTTGTGAATGTTAATTATATGAATTGAAGTTAATTATGTATGACTTGATTATTTGTTTAATTTGCAGCATGTTTGTATCTCAAGTTGAAGAAGCAATACCAGGAATATATGCAACTGATGTGGACACACGTAAAGATAAGCACTTTGTCAAGTGGTTAAAATCACAGGTACGTATTATATCTCATACATTGATTAATTAAGTAAGTGTTTTGATACTTCAATATTAATTAAGAATAACTGCTTTGTGCAGGTTGATTATGACGATCCTTATTATCCCGTATGGTTTCACGAATTGGTTCAAGGTCCAGTTGCAAAGGTCACCACATCACCTATGTATTTCACACGAGGATTTACCTTTCACACATACGAGTATGGGAGACATTGGGCAACGAGTAACTACGGAATATGTGTGAAAGGTGAAACGGACATTTACGGGATCTTGCAGGAGATTATTGAAGTGGAATTTCCGGGGTTATTGAAGCTAAAATGCGTCCTCTTCAAATGTGAATGGTTCGATCCTGTTGTGAACCGAGGGATTCGGTATAACAAATTTGGTGTTGTGGATGTCAATTTTGGGAGAACATACAACAAATTTGAGCCTTTCATTTTAGCTTCACAAGCCGAGCAAGTTAGCTTCTTTCCTTATCCTCGGCTTCGAACTTCCGGGATAAACTGGTTAGCTGCTATCAAAATTACACCTCGTGGACGCATTGTCACTGGAGAAGAACCGCCCTTGCAAGAAGAATGCGCTATCAATGAAGTTGAGGTACCAGAACAACCAACTGATGAAATCCTTTTGATCGACCCGCAAAACTTTCAATATGAAGATACTCCTGAAGATGCGACAGATGAAGCACGTGAAGACGAGTTCGAGAGAAGCGACGATGATGATTGTAATGATAGTGATGAGAACGAAAACGATTTAGAGTGATGTAATATTGATGAGAACGAAAACGATTTAGAGTGATGTAATATATGTAACAAATGTTGTATTTCTCTATTGTAACGTATGTTTAAAGAAATATTGTTTTTTTACCATCCTAATGTATGTGTAACAAATGTTGTTTTATATAATATGTATTTCTTTAGTTTTTAAAAAATTATTTGGAGTTTTAGGGTTTTAGAGTTTAAGTTGGAGAAAGAGCACAAAGTAGTAGAGAAGAGATATGATGTTAGATGATATGTGACTTTGGGGTTTAGGGATTTCATTCTCGGTGTTTAGGGTTAAGCGTTGTAAAATCGTTGTAAAAATAACATGGGCATGGTAACTTCGTCGTAAATGGTTAAATCTATTCCACGTAATTTCGTCGTAAATGGAAAAACGCGGGCCTGGTAACTTCGTCGTAAACGCGGGCCTGGTAAATTCGTCGTAAACCGACGTTTCGCCGTAATTTCATCGTAAATTGAAAAACGCGGGCCTGGTAACTTCGTCGTAAATGAAAACGCGAGCCTGGTAACTTCGTCGTAATATTACGTCGCGTTTACGACGAATCCTTTTCTATATATTGAGACGCTGAGACGAGGCAGCCTCGTTCATTCCTCCCAAATTCCTCTCCTCTCCCTCTAAGGTACATTCTCTTTCCTCCTTTTTTTTTTAAGTTAGTTTAGGTTATTAATTAGTTAGGTAATTAGTTTAGGTGATTAGTTAGATAATTAGTTTAGGTGATTAGTTAGATGACGGAATACTATAGTTTAGGTGATTAGTTAGGTAACGGAATAATTTTTTAATTATGTCGTCATAATTGATTAAATTTATTTAAAATTTTTTTAGATGGCTCCTAGAAGGAAACCAGCAGCACCTACTTATGCCCAGTTGTTTGGCGATGGTTCCAGTACCTCTTCTTCCGGTCCATCGTCTTCCGATGCAGTTCCAGACTTTCAGACTTCTCAGAGAGTTTTTTCGAGTCCTCCTCTTCCACCGCAGATGCCTCCACCTCCTCCTCCAGCGGCTGCACCTGAGCCTGTCCCAGAAGGTGCAGTTCATCCGGATTTGCGTGTGCCTTCATATGCTCCCTTCGCGAGATATACGGTGGAGGATTTGCTTGCCCAGCCTGGATGGGAGGGTTTGGATGTTCTAGACCCCGATAGACCCCGAGGAACTTATTGGTAAGTTATTAATTTTTATTACATTAAAATTTAATTAATTTTTATTTTCTAACGGTTAAATTGTTTTTTTCAGGTTTGGGGCTAACAACCGTGTTAGCCGGAGCGTTTCGGCGACGATTAAGGGTTACTACGACGGGGCATACCCGAACTGGAGCAAGACACCAAATCACGTTAAGATCACGTGGTTTAAATGTTTTGCGGTAAGATTTTTAAATTTAATTAAATTTTCACTTTTAAATATATATATATATATATATTTTTAATATTTATTATTAATTGTAATTTTTTAAAAAATTTTATGTTTCAGCAAAAGTGGCATTGGTCTTTGGGAATCACCGAGAGGGTGAAGGCGGAATTCGTTGCAAAGGCAAAGATACGCCTCTGCAACACAGTCTCTGATTGGAAGGACAAGTGGGAGATCTACGGGTATGAGGGAAAGCCCACTGAGCTCACGACGGATGTGTGGGATGGCCTCATCGCCTATTGGGAGCACCCCTCTTCGATCAAAAAGGCCAATTCGTGCTCGGCTTCTCGAAGGACGAAGGATAAAGATGGTCATTTGCCCATGCTTCACAAAACCGGACAAAAACCTCATGCAGGAGTCCGTCTAGAAGCTGTAAGTTTTGTTTTAAATATATATTTTAAAATATTCAATTAATATAATTTATAATATTTAATTTAATTTTTTTTTTGTAGTTCGAGAAGACGGGAGTCTTACCTTCTCTGTCTGACCTATTCACGATGACTCACGCCACATCCGACGGAGTTTTTGTGGATCCTGCATCTGAGAAACTCTTCCAAACAGTGGCTGGTCGGATTGAAGAACGGGAGACGCAACTAACCCAGGAGTCTCCCGATGGATTACCAGTCACATTGTCCACCGAAGAGGTCGACAAAATCTTCGAAGAGGTACAACTTCAATTTTTATTTACATTATTTTAAATATTTTAACATAATTAACTATATTAATATATATTTTGATTTTATAGGTGGCTCCTAAAAAGAAGGGACAGATTGTCGGTATAGGCTCTGTTAACGAAGTTGGAAGGACAACTTCGTCATACACTTCGAGACGGGATGAAGAGACTGCTCAGATGAAGGCTCGAATGGATAGCCAGCAGGTTCGTTTAGACTCTCTTGAGGATTTGCTAGACGTGATGGCCGTGGGAAACCCGGTTATGCAGAGAATGTTGAGTGAGAGACGAGCCGCTCTTGGAATGCCACCACGAGATCCCCAAGAGTCCGATTCAACCCGTCAACAGCCGAGCAACCCCCCCAACTACTTCGAGAATATGTAGTTTTTTTTATTTTTTCTGTTTGTATTATGAATTTAAATATTATTGTATGACTTTTTAAAATATGTTTTCCAATTTCATATTTCGTTTTAAAATTTAAATTATTTTAAATTCTGAATATTAAATATAAATTAAAATTTATTATATACTAATTAATAATAATATATTAAGAAACAATGTAAACTCCTCGTAAACATTACATGGAGTTTACATCGAATGTTTACGAGTGATTAACATCGAAACATTTACGAGGGTTTTACATCGAAATGTTTACGAGTGATTTACAACGAATGTATTTACGTGTGCTTTACATCGTTTTAATTACGTGGGCTTTACGACGAAAGCTTACGTGTCGTTTACGATGAATCCTTTCCATGCGCTTTACGAGGAATATATTTCGTCGTAAACGTAACGAGTCGTTTACGACGAAACCTCCGTTACGACGGATGTTTAACAACGAAATGTCTTTCGACGTTAATTCGTCGTAACACACCGTTTACGACGAATTTACAACGAATACTGCCCTAGTAAAAAGTATGTTTTCTTGTAGTGTATGCATCAATGCTATAAGTTAATCTTGGTATGGTTTGCCACTTTCTCCAGATATTAAAAATTAATTACATGTTAAAAACAAATATTTTTGATTTTAGTTACTGAATGAGAACCAACCAGAAAACAGCTATATCGCCAATTTTTTTTTAATATTAGTAAATATGTGATTCATCCCATTTTTTTATTTATATAAAACACATAAAATAGCATAGATTTAAATATTTAAAAAGATATGCAAAAAATATAGCAAACATGCCAATTTTTTTTATGCAGTCAAATTATACAGAAAACATATATTTATATCAGTTTCAGTTTTTTGACAAGAAGAGAACACAAATTAATAGAAACTTATGATTTTAGGTGATTTAAATAATGAAAATTTTAATTCTATATTAAGATTCAGTACGCTTTGATATTATCAAATTTAGTAATACCTTGAAATTTTAGAAATGTTTTTGGCCAAGTTGTTAGGTTCTTCGTCCTATTTCTTATATTAGTGTTATCGAATTGTTATTATTTTAACTATACTTTATTTTAAAAATATCACATTATTTTATTTTAAATTTTGTGTATCTATAATTTATATTCCATTTTATATGCTTTTCCAGTAACTAAAATGATATTTTTGAAAATATGTATCATTCAAACTTGAACGAAAAAATTAACTGTTATTCGATCCCGTTGGTCAAGTTTTTTTTTGGATTCATTTTACATTTTACCAACAATTGTTCTGTGTCAGTTTTTAAGTTTCTTGTGAATGCGGGTAACTTATTTTGATTAACTTGCATCTAGTTTGTGTCTGCATATTGTTTCTCTTTATGGCCCTTAAGTTGCACATATTCCCAGATTTTCTTTTTAGAATTTGTTTTAATGTACATCAAATATTTAAATAATTTCTCAATGTGTTTGGGTTTGCTAATCATTCTATTTATTCCTAACTAAAAATTGTATGCTTTAATTTTTCAAATTACTTAATCGTCGAGATTATTCTCAAATTATTTTCATTTGTAATAACGTTTTATTCAAATCATTAAAATTTAATTTTATATTAAGATTTAGTACCCTTTGATATTATCATATTTTGTAATGATTTGAAATTGTAGAAGTGTTTTTGGCCAAGTAGTTAGGTTCTTCCTCCTATTTCTTATATTAGTGTTATTGAATTGTTATTATTTTAACTATATTTTATTTTAAAATATCACTTTATTTTATTGAAAATTTGTGTATCTATTATTTATATTCCATTTTATGTGCTTATGCAGTAACTAAACTGATATTTTTGAAACTATGTATCATTAAAGCTTGAAAAAATAAAATAATTGTTATTCAATCCCGTTGATAAAGTTGCTTTTGGATTCATTTTACAGTTTACCAACAATTGTTCTGTGTTAGATTTAAGTGTTCTAGTGAATGCGACTAACTTATTTTAATTAACTTGCATCTAGTTTGTGTCTGCATATTGATTCTCTTTAGAGCCCTTAAGTTGCAAATATGCCCAGATTTTGCTTTTTAAAATTGGTTTAATGTGCATAAAATATTTAAAAAATTTATCAATGTATTTTATTTTTCTAATCATTCCATTTATTCCTATCTAAAAATTGTATGCTTCAATTTTCTGAATTACTTAATCATCGATATTATTCTAAAAATAGTTTTAATGACTTTTACACGTAATAACGTTTTCTTCTTTAGCTAGGGATGGATGTTCGGTTATTCATTTCTGCTTAATACATGTTTTTTTATTTCATTTATTATTTAAGGCATTAGTCTTTCTAGTAATTTTATTTAAATTTTTGAAATATGACATTTAATAATATTTTTTTGCTTTAAACATTGGGAAATTGCCAAAAATACCATTTTCAAAATACCACTTTTCATTGTTTTATTTTTTAGTTTTTTTTATTTATTTAAATATTTATTTATTATATATATAATGAACAAGGACATAAGAGTCTTTTGTCATTTAATAAAGAAGGTATTTTTGAAAAAGTCCCTTTAGTGGTGGTAAAAATAAAAAATAGTAGCATGAAAGTGGTAAACATGTAATTTCCCTTTAAACATTGTACTTGAGTTCGTGATTTAATTACTTGCTGGTTGGGTCTCATTAAATCATTAAAATCCTGCAGCTCTGAATATTAACTTTTCAAATGGTTAATATGTGGTGACAGTGACAGAGTATACCATGATGGCATGCATGATTAAGTATGTGTGCTAATAAGAATCTAGTAAGTAAAATATTCAATAGGTTGCATCTATTTCATGTTCGTTGTTAAGTTTAAAAGGTTCATGGAACAATACTGTAATAACACGTAACATTGAAAATTAAGAGCATCTGTTAATTAAAAAGAATACGCAACGTTTGATTAAATTTTTTTTTTTGAACCAAAACTTTTTAGTTCATTGACTAAACTTGTAAAAATTACAACAATGGATACTGGTAGAAACAAATAGAAATCTCAAAACAAGAAACGAACTTTTGAAGCAATGGTTTAGCGTCTCGGTTTAAAACTGTGCAACCTCTAGGAACATTTGAAACCAGATGGAACCTTCTTACCACACTGGTTTAAGATAACACTCAATGAAATGGGAACATTTAGTTTGAGGCCAAGGAGATCAGCTTTTAAGGCGGTGCAAAGACAGACCGCGGCTTCGAGATCAACTAGACCTTTGATAAGTCCGCAACATTTGGATCTTTGTGGTAGAGAAACCTTAACCAAAGCCAACACATTGGCACACACCTTGAATTTAAGAGCATTTTTACAAGTGGGTTTGCGGTAAGGGACTGGATTCGAGCTAACCAAGGTGAAGAAAATGACATTCAAAATGAGGAGGAGAGCAATTTTAGAAAAAGCCATTGATGAATATATGAGTGTGGGGTTATAAGGGTTTTTTAATATATAAGTTATAAGAAAACACTAAACACTCTCTCTTTACAAAGCTTGTGATGTTTTGTGTGAAGAATATGGAGAAAGTGCTGGGGTTTTAATAGGCGAATTTGGTTGAGACTGGGTAATTTATTTTTTACTACAAAGAGGGAAGAAAATGACAGAATCATTATTTTGATAAAACTATTACTAGATTAGAATTTGTTATGATCTGATTGATTTTGCAAACTGTCAAGGATTGTAAGTGGTTGGTTACATGTAACATGCAATAACCATTATATTATTGCCTCACTCAAAACAGAAGATATCGTTTGTATTATCAAATATATACATGTCTTATAATTTAATCAAAACAGCAATAAAACAGAAAGAAAGTGTTACGGGAATTATACATCAAGCTTATACATTAATCTTGGTATGGTCTGCCACTTTCTCCAGATATTAAAAATTTATTACATGTTAATACAAATATTTTTGATTTTAGTTACCGAACGTGAACCAACCAGAAAATAGCCATGTCGCCAAAATGTTATTCAATATTAGTAAATATGTGTTTGGTCTTTATATTTATATAAAAATACATAAAATAACACAGCTTTAAATATTTAAAACGATATGCATACAATATAGCAAAGATGCCAAATATTGTGAAGCAGTCAAACCAAACAGAAAACTGATATTTACATCAGTTTCAATTTTTTGACGAGAATAGAACACAAAATAATAGAAACTTATGATTTTAGGTTATTCAAATCATGAAAATTTTAATTTTATATTAAGATTAGTAACCTTTGAAATTATCATATTTAGTAATGATTTGAAATTGTAGAAAAGTTTTTGGCCAAGTAGTTAGGTTCTTCTTCCTATTTCTTATATTAGTTATTGAATTGTTATTATTTTAACTATTTATATTTTTAAATATCACTTTATTTTAGTGTAAATTTTTTGTGTCTATAATTTATATTCCATTTTTTGTTCTTCTGCAGTAACTAAGCTGATATTTTTGAAACTATGTAGCATTAAAACTTGAAAAAATAAAATAATTATTATTCAATCCCGTTGGTCAAGTTACTTTTGGATTCATTTTACGGTTTACCAACAATTGTTTTGCGTCAGTTTTAAGTTTTTTGTGAATGCGACAAACTTATTTTTATAAATTGCATCTTGTTTGTGTCTGTATATTTTTTTCTTTAGTCCTTGCAAATATGCCCAGATTTTCTTTTTAAATTTTGGTTTAATGTACATCAAATATTTAAATAATTTATCAATTTGTTATAGTTTGCTAATCATTCCATTTATTCCTATCTACGAATTTTATGCTTTAATTTTCTGAATTACTTAATCGTCGACATTAGTCTAAAATTATTTTTGTTGATTTTTACTCGTAATAACTTTTTCTTCTTTAGCTAGGGATGGACATTCGTTTATTCATTTATGTTCAGTTCATTTTTTTTTATTTCTTTGATATTTAGGGCATCAGTCTTTCTAGTAATTTTATCTAAATTTTGGAAATGGGATAACTAATAATACATTTTTCCTTTAAAAATTGTACTTGTGTTGGTGATTTAATTATTTGCTGGTTGGGTCTCATTGAATCTTTAAAATCATGCTCCTCTGATTATTAAATTTTCAAATGGTTAATATGTGGCGACAGTGACAGAGTAAATTAACCATGATGGCATGCAAGATTAAGTACGTGCTAATAAGATCGGTTGCATCTATTTCATGTTCGTTGTTAAGTTTAAAAGGTTCATGGAACAGTACTGTAATAACACGTAACACTGAAGAGAATCCGTTAATTAAAAACAATAAGCAACGTTTGATTTTAATTTTTTTTTGAACCAAAACTTCTTATTTCATTGATTAGACTAGTAAAAATTACAACAATGGATACTGGTAGAAACAAATAGAAATCTCAAAACAAGAAACGAACTTTTGAAGAAATGGTTTAGCGTCTCGGTTTAAAACTGTGCAACCTCTAGGCACATTTGAAACCAGATGGAACCTTCTTACCACACTGGTTTAAGATAACACTCAATGAAATGGGAACATCTAGTTTGAGGCCAAGGAGATCAGCTTTTAAGGCGGTGCAAAGACAAACCGCAGCTTCGAGATCAACTAGACCTTTGATAAGTCCGCAACATTTGGATCTTTGTGGTAGAGAAACCTTTACCAAATCCAACACATTGGCACACACCTTGAATTTAAGAGCATTTTTACAAGTGGGTTTGTGGTAAGGGACTGGATTCGAGCTAACCAAGGTGAAAAAAAAAGACATTCAAAATGAGGAGGAGAGCAATTTTAGAAAAAGCCATTGATGAATATATGAGTGGGGTTATAAGGGTTTTGTAATATATAAGTTATAAGAAAACACTAAACACTCTCTGTTTACAAAGCTGGTGATGTTTTGTGTGAAGAATATGGAGAAAGTGCTGGGGTTTTAATAGGCGCATTTGGTTGAGGCTGGGTAATTTATTTTTTACTACAAAGAGGGAAGAAAACGACAGAATCATTATTTTGATAAAACTACTACTAAATTAGAATTTGTTATGATCTGATTGATTTTGCAAACTGTCAAGGATTGTAAGTGGTTGGTTACATGTAACATGCAATAACCATTATATTATTGCCTCACTCAAAACAGAAGATATCGTTTGTATTATCAAATATATACATGTCTTATATCAAAACAGCAATAAAACAGAAAGAAAGTGTTACTGGAATTATACATCAAGCTTATAAATTAATCTTGGTATGGTCTGCCACTTTCTCCAGATATTAAAAATTTATTACATGTTAATACAAATATTTTTGATTTTAGTTACTGAACGTGAACCAACCAGAAAATAGCTATGTCGCCAAAATGTTATTCAATATTAGTAAATATGTGTTTTGTCTTTATATTTATATAAAAATACATAAAATAACACAGATTTAAATATTTAAAACGATATGCATACAATATAGCAAAGATGCCAAATATTGTGAAGCCGTCAAACCAAACAGAAAACTGATATTTACATCAGTTTCAATATTTTGACAAGAATAGAACACAAAATAATAGAAACTTATGATTTTAGGTGATTCAAATCATGAAAATTTTAATTTTATATTAAGATTAGTACCCTTTGAGATTATCATATTTAGTAATGATTTGAAATTGTAGAAAAGTTTTTGGCCAAGTAGTTAAGTTCTTCTTCCTATTTCTTATATTAGTTATTGAATTGTTATTATTTTAACTATTTATATTTTTTAATATCAATTTATTTTACTGTGAATTTTTTGTGTCTATAATTTATATTCCATTTTATGTGCTTCTCCAGTAACTATACTGATATTTTTGAAACTATGTAACTGATATTTTTGAAACTATGTAGAATAATAAAATAATTATTATTCAGTCCGTTGGTCAAGTTACTTTTGATTCATTTTACAGTTTACCAACAATTGTTTTGCGTCAGTTTTAATTTTTTTGTGAAAGCGACAAACTTATTTTTATTAACTTGCATCTAGTTTGTGTCTGCATATTTTTTCTCTTTAGTCTTTAAGTTGCAAATATGCCCAGATTTTCTTTTTTAAATTTGGTTTAATGTACATCAAATTTTTAAATAATTTATCAATTTGTTATAGTTTTCTAATCATTCCATTTATTCCTATCTACAAATTGTATGCTTTAATTTTCTGAATTACTTAAATAATCAACGAGATTAGTCTAAAATTATTTTTGTTGATTTAATCGTAATAACTTTTTCTTCTTTAGCTAGGTATGAACATTCGTTTATTCATTTATGTTCAGTTCATGTTTTTTTATTTCTTTGATATTTAGGGCATCAGTCTTTCTAGTAATTTTATCTAAATTTTGGAAATGGGACAACTAATAATACCTTTTTCCATTAAAATTTATACTTGTGTTGGTGATTTAATTATTTGCTGGTTGGGTCTCATTGAATCATTAAAATCATGCTCCTCTGATTATTAAATTTTCAAATGGTTAATATGTGGCGACAGTGACAGAGTAAACCATGATGGCATGCAAGATTAAGTATGTGCTAATAAGAATCTAATAAATGAAATATTCAATCCGTTGCATCTATTTCATGTTTACTGTTAAGTTTAAAAGGTTCATGGAACAGTACTGTAATAACAGGTAACGCTTAAGAGAATCCGTTAATTAAAAAGAATAAGCAACGTTTGATTTTAATTATTTTTTAACCAAAACTTCTTATTTCATTGATTAAACTTGTAAAAATTACAACTATGGATACTGGTAGAAACAAATAGAAATCTCAAAACAAGAAACGAACTTTTGAAGCAATGGTTTAGCGTCTCGGTTTAAAACTGTGCAACCTCTAGGCACATTGGAAACCAGATGGGACCTTCTTATCGCACTGGTTTAAGATAACACTCAATGAAATGGGAACATCTAGTTTGAGGCCAAGGAGATCAGCTTTTAAGGCGGTGCAAAGACAAACCGCAGCTTCGAGATCAACTAGACCTTTGATAAGTCCGCAACATTTGGATCTTTATGGTAGAGAAACCTTAACCAAATCCAACACATTGGCACACACCTTGAATTTAAGAGCATTTTTACAAGTGGGTTTGCGGTAAGGGACTGGATTCGAGCTAACCAAGGTGAAGAAAATGACGTTCAAAATGAGGAGGAGAGCAATCTTAGAAAATGCCATTGATGAATATATGAGTGGCGTTATAAGGGTTTTGTAATATATAAGTTATAAGAAAACACTAAACACTCTCTCTTTACAAAGCTTGTGATGTTTTGTGTGAAGAATATGGAGAAAGTGCTAGGGTTTTAATAGGCGAATTTGGTTGACACTGGCTAATTTATTTTTTACTACAAAGAGGGAAGAAAACGACAGAATAATTATTTTGATAAAACTATTACAAAATTAGAATTTGTTATGATCTGATTGATTTTGCAAACTGTCAAGGATTGTAAGTGGTTGGTTACATGTAACATGCAACAACCATTATATTATTGCCTCACTCAAAACAGAAGATATCGGTTGTATTATCAAATAATACATGTCTTATAATTTAATCAAAACAGCAATAAAACAGAAAGAAAGTGTTACTGGAATTATACATCAAGCTTATACATTAATCTTGGTATTGATCTGCCACTTTCTCAAGATATTAAAAATTTATTACATGTTAATACAAATATTTTTGATTTTAGTTACTGAACGTGAACCAACCAGAAAATAGCTATGTCGTCAAAATGGTATTCAATAATAGTAAATATGTGTTTTATCTTTATATTTATATAAAAATACATAAAATAACATAAATTTAAATATTTAAAACGATATGCATACAATAGAGCAAAGATGCCAAATATTGTGAAGCAGTCAAACCAAACAGAAAACTGATATTTACATCAGTTTCAATTTTTTGACGAGAATAGAACACAAAATAATAGAAACTTATGATTTTAGGTTATTCAAATCATGAAAATTTTAATTTTATATTAAGATTAGCAACCTTTGAAATTATCATATTTAGTAATGATTTGAAATTGTAGAAAAGTTTTTGGCCAAGTAGTTAGGTTCTTCTTCCTATTTCTTATATTAGTTATTGAATTGTTATTATTTTAACTATTTATATTTTTAAATATCACTTTATTTTAGTGTAAATTTTTTGTGTCTATAATTTATATTCCATTTTTTGTTCTTCTGCAGTAACTAAGCTGATATTTTTGAAACTATGTAGCATTAAAACTTGAAAAAATAAAATAATTATTATTCAATCCCGTTGGTCAAGTTACTTTTGGATTCATTTTACGGTTTACCAACAATTGTTTTGCGTCAGTTTTAAGTTTTTTTGTGAATGCGACAAACTTATTTTTATAAATTGCATCTTGTTTGTGTCTGCATATTTTTTCCTTTAGTCCTTCCAAATATGCCCAGATTTTCTTTTTAAATTTTGGTTTAATGTACATCAAATATTTAAATAATTTATCAATTTGTTATAGTTTGCTAATCATTCCATTTATTCCTATCTACAAATTTTATGCTTTAATTTTCTGAATTACTTAATCGTCGACATTAGTCTAAAATTATTTTTGTTGATTTTTACTCGTAATAACTTTTTCTTCTTTAGCTAGGGATGGACATTCGTTTATTCATTTATGTTCAGTTCATTTTTTTTTATTTCTTTGATATTTAGGGCATCAGTCTTTCTAGTAATTTTATCTAAATTTTGGAAATGGGATAACTAATAATACATTTTTCCTTTAAAAATTGTACTTGTGTTGGTGATTTAATTATTTGCTGGTTGGATCTCATTGAATCTTTAAAATCATGCTCCTCTGATTATTAAATTTTCAAATGGTTAATATGTGGCGACAGTGACAGAGTAAATTAACCATGATGGCATGCAAGATTAAGTACGTGCTAATAAGATCGGTTGCATCTATTTCATGTTTACTGTTAAGTTTAAAAGGTTCATGGAACAGTACTGTAATAACAGGTAACGCTTAAGAGAATCCGTTAATTAAAAAGAATAAGCAACGTTTGATTTTAATTTTTTTTTAACCAAAACTTCTTATTTCATTGATTAAACTTGTAAAAATTACAACTATGGATACTGGTAGAAACAAATAGAAATCTCAAAACAAGAAACGAACTTTTGAAGCAATGGTTTAGCGTCTCGGTTTAAAACTGTGCAACCTCTAGGCACATTGGAAACCAGATGGGACCTTCTTACCGCACTGGTTTAAGATAACACTCAATGAAATGGGAACATCTAGTTTGAGGCCAAGGAGATCAGCTTTTAAGGCGGTGCAAAGACAAACCGCAGCTTCGAGATCAACTAGACCTTTGATAAGTCCGCAACATTTGGATCTTTGTGGTAGAGAAACCTTAACCAAATCCAACACATTGGCACACACCTTGAATTTAAGAGCATTTTTACAAGTGGGTTTGCGGTAAGGGACTGGATTCGAGCTAACCAAGGTGAAGAAAATGACATTCAAAATGAGGAGGAGAGCAATTTTAGAAAAAGCCATTGATGAATATATGAGTGTGGGGTTATAAGGGTTTTTTAATATATAAGTTATAAGAAAACACTAAACACTCTCTCTTTACAAAGCTTGTGATGTTTTGTGTGAAGAATATGGAGAAAGTGCTGGGGTTTTAATAGGCGAATTTGGTTGAGACTGGGTAATTTATTTTTTACTACAAAGATGGAAGAAAATGACAGATCATTATTTTGATAAAACTATTACTAGATTAGAATTTGTTATGATCTGATTGATTTTGCAAACTGTCAAGGATTGTAAGTGGTTGGTTACATGTAACATGCAATAACCATTATATTATTGCCTCACTCAAAACAGAAGATATCGTTTGTATTATCAAATATATACATGTCTTATAATTTAATCAAAACAGCAATAAATCAGAAAGAAAGTGTTACTGGAATTATACATCAAGCTTATACATTAATCTTGGTATGGTCTGCCACTTTCTCCAGATATTAAAAATTTATTACATGTTAATACAAATATTTTTGATTTTAGTTACCGAACGTGAACCAACCAGAAAATAGCCATGTCGCCAAAATGTTATTCAATATTAGTAAATATGTGTTTGGTCTTTATATTTATATAAAAATACATAAAATAACACAGATTTAAATATTTAAAACGATATATGCATATAATATAGCAAAGATGCCAAATATTCTGAAGCAGTCAAACCAAACAGAAAACTGATATTTACATCAGTTTCAATTTTTTGACGAGAATAGAACACAAAATATAAGAAACTTATGATTTTAGGTTATTCAAATCATGAAAATTTTAATTTTATATTAAGATTAGTAACCTTTGAAATTATCATATTTGGTAATGATTTGAAATTGTAGAAAAGTTTTTGGCCAAGTAGTTAGGTTCTTCTTCCTATTTCTTATATTAGTTGTTGAATTGTTATTATTTTAACTATTTATATTTTTAAATATCACGTTATTTTAGTGTAAATGTTTTGTGTCTATAATTTATATTCCATTTTTTGTTCTTCTGCAGTAACTAAGCTGATATTTTTGAAACTATGTAGCATTAAAACTTGAAAAAATAAAATAATTATTATTCAATCCCGTTGGTCAAGTTACTTTTGGATTCATTTTACGGTTTACCAACAATTGTTTTGCGTCAGTTTTAAGTTTTTTGTGAATGCGACAAACTTACTTTTATAAATTGCATCTTGTTTGTGTCTGCATATTTTTTTCTTTAGTCCTTGCAAATATGCCCAGATTTTCTTTTTAAATTTTGGTTTAATGTACATCAAATATTTAAATAATTTATCAATTTGTTATAGTTTTCTAATCATTCCATTTATTCCTATCTACAAATTTTATGCTTTAATTTTCTGAATTACTTAATCGTCGACATTAGTCTAAAATTATTTTTGTTGATTTTTACTCGTAATAACTTTTTCTTCTTTAGCTAGGGATGGACATTCGTTTATTCATTTATGTTCAGTTCATTTTTTTTTATTTCTTTGATATTTTTGGCATCAGTCTTTCTAGTAATTTTATCTAAATTTTGGAAATGGGATAACTAATAATACATTTTTCCTTTAAAATTTGTACTTGTGTTGGTGATTTAATTATTTGCTGGTTGGGTCTCATTGAATCTTTAAAATCATGCTCCTCTGATTATTAAATTTTCAAATGGTTAATATGTGGCGACAGTGACAGAGTAAATTAACCATGATGGCATGCAAGATTAAGTACGTGCTAATAAGATCGGTTGCATCTATTTCATGTTCGTTGTTAAGTTTAAAAGGTTCATGGAACAGTACTGTAATAACACGTAACACTTAAGAGAATCCGTTAATTAAAAACAATAAGCAACGTTTGATTTTAATTTTTTTTTTAACCAAAACTTCTTATTTCATTGATTAGACTAGTAAAAATTACAACAATGGATACTGGTAGAAACAAATAGAAATCTCAAAACAAGAAACGAACTTTTGAAGAAATGGTTTAGCGTCTCGGTTTAAAACTGTGCAACCTCTAGGCACATTTGAAACCAGATGGAACCTTCTTACCACACTGGTTTAAGATAACACTCAATGAAATGGGAACATCTAGTTTGAGGCCAAGGAGATCAGCTTTTAAGGCGGTGCAAAGACAAACCGCAGCTTCGAGATCAACTAGACCTTTGATAAGTCCGCAACATTTGGATCTTTGTGGTAGAGAAACCTTTACCAAATCCAACACATTGCCACACACCTTGAATTTAAGAGCATTTTTACAAGTGGGTTTGTGGTAAGGGGCTGGATTCGAGCTAACCAAGGTGAAAAAAAAGACATTCAAAATGAGGAGGAGAGCAATTTTAGAAAAAGCCATTGATGAATATATGAGTGGGGTTATAAGGGTTTTGTAATATATAAATTATAAGAAAACACTAAACACTCTCTGTTTACAAAGCTGGTGATGTTTTGTGTGAAGAATATGGAGAAAGTGCTGGGGTTTTAATAGGCGCATTTGGTTGAGGCTGGGTAATTTATTTTTTACTACAAAGAGGGAAGAAAACGACAGAATCATTATTTTGATAAAACTACTACTAAATTAGAATTTTTTATGATCTGATTGATTTTGCAAACTGTCAAGGATTGTAAGTGGTTGGTTACATGTAACATGCAATAACCATTATATTATTGCCTCACTCAAAACAGAAGATATCGTTTGTATTATCAAATATATACATGTCTTATAATTTAATCAACACAGCAATAAAACAGAAAGAAAGTGTTACTGGAATTATACATCAAGCTTATAAATTAATCTTGGTATGGTCTGCCACTTTCTCCAGATATTAAAAATTTATTACATGTTAATACAAATATTTTTGATTTTAGTTACTGAACGTGAACCAACCAGAAAATAGCTATGTCGCCAAAATGTTATTCAATATTAGTAAATATGTGTTTTGTCTTTATATTTATATAAAAATACATAAAATAACACAGATTTAAATATTTAAAACGATATGCATACAATATAGCAAAGATGCCAAATATTGTGAAGCCGTCAAACCAAACAGAAAACTGATATTTACATCAGTTTCAATTTTTTGACAAGAATAGAACACAAAATAATAGAAACTTATGATTTTAGGTGATTCAAATCATGAAAATTTTAATTTTATATTAAGATTAGTACCCTTTGAGATTATCATATTTAGTAATGATTTGAAATTGTAGAAAAGTTTTTGGCCAAGTAGTTAAGTTCTTCTTCCTATTTCTTATATTAGTTATTGAATTGTTATTATTTTAACTATTTATATTTTTTAATATCAATTTATTTTACTGTGAATTTTTTGTGTCTATAATTTATATTCCATTTTATGTGCTTCTCCAGTAACTATACTGATATTTTTGAAACTATGTAACTGATATTTTTGAAACTATGTAGAATAATAAAATAATTATTATTCAGTCCGTTGGTCAAGTTACTTTTGATTCATTTTACAGTTTACCAACAATTATTTTGCGTCAGTTTTAATTTTTTTGTGAAAGCGACAAACTTATTTTTATTAACTTGCATCTAGTTTGTGTCTGCATATTTTTTCTCTTTAGTCTTTAAGTTGCAAATATGCCCAGATTTTCTTTTTTAAATTTGGTTTAATGTACATCAAATTTTTAAATAATTTATCAATTTGTTATAGTTTTTTAATCATTCCATTTATTCCTATCTACAAATTGTATGCTTTAATTTTCTGAATTACTTAAATAATCAACGAGATTAGTCTAAAATTATTTTTGTTGATTTAATCGTAATAACTTTTTCTTCTTTAGCTAGGTATGAACATTCGTTTATTCATTTATGTTCAGTTCATGTTTTTTTATTTCTTTGATATTTAGGGCATCAGTCTTTCTAGTAATTTTATCTAAATTTTGGAAATGGGACAACTAATAATACCTTTTTCCATTAAAATTTATACTTGTGTTGGTGATTTAATTATTTGCTGGTTGGGTCTCATTGAATCATTAAAATCATGCTCCTCTGATTATTAAATTTTCAAATGGTTAATATGTGGCGACAGTGACAGAGTAAACCATGATGGCATGCAAGATTAAGTATGTGCTAATAAGAATCTAATAAATGAAATATTCAATCCGTTGCATCTATTTCATGTTTACTGTTAAGTTTAAAAGGTTCATGGAACAGTACTGTAATAACAGGTAACGCTTAAGAGAATCCGTTAATTAAAAAGAATAAGCAACGTTTGATTTTAATTTTTTTTTAACCAAAACTTCTTATTTCATTGATTAAACTTGTAAAAATTACAACTATGGATACTGGTAGAAACAAATAGAAATCTCAAAACAAGAAACGAACTTTTGAAGCAATGGTTTAGCGTCTCGGTTTAAAACTGTGCAACCTCTAGGCACATTGGAAACCAGATGGGACCTTCTTACCGCACTGGTTTAAGATAACACTCAATGAAATGGGAACATCTAGTTTGAGGCCAAGGAGATCAGCTTTTAAGGCGGTGCAAAGACAAACCGCAGCTTCGAGATCAACTAGACCTTTGATAAGTCCGCAACATTTGGATCTTTGTGGTAGAGAAACCTTAACCAAATCCAACACATTGGCACACACCTTGAATTTAAGAGCATTTTTACAAATGGGTTTGCGGTAAGGGACTGGATTCGAGCTAACCAAGGTGAAGAAAATGACATTCAAAATGAGGAGGAGAGCAATTTTAGAAAAAGCCATTGATGAATATATGAGTGTGGGGTTATAAGGGTTTTTTAATATATAAGTTATAAGAAAACACTAAACACTCTCTCTTTACAAAGCTTGTGATGTTTTGTGTGAAGAATATGGAGAAAGTGCTGGGGTTTTAATAGGCGAATTTGGTTGAGACTGGGTAATTTATTTTTTACTACAAAGATGGAAGAAAATGACAGATCATTATTTTGATAAAACTATTACTAGATTAGAATTTGTTATGATCTGATTGATTTTGCAAACTGTCAAGGATTGTAAGTGGTTGGTTACATGTAACATGCAATAACCATTATATTATTGCCTCACTCAAAACAGAAGATATCGTTTGTATTATCAAATATATACATGTCTTATAATTTAATCAAAACAGCAATAAAACAGAAAGAAAGTGTTACTGGAATTATACATCAAGCTTATACATTAATCTTGGTATGGTCTGCCACTTTCTCCAGATATTAAAAATTTATTACATGTTAATACAAATATTTTTGATTTTAGTTACCGAACGTGAACCAACCAGAAAATAGCCATGTCGCCAAAATGTTATTCAATATTAGTAAATATGTGTTTGGTCTTTATATTTATTTAAAAATACATAAAATAACACAGATTTAAATATTTAAAACGATATATGCATATAATATAGCAAAGATGCCAAAAATTCTGAAGCAGTCAAACCAAACAGAAAACTGATATTTACATCAGTTTCAATTTTTTGACGAGAATAGAACACAAAATAATAGAAACTTATGATTTTAGGTTATTCAAATCATGAAAATTTTAATTTTATATTAAGATTAGTAACCTTTGAAATTATCATATTTGGTAATGATTTGAAATTGTAGAAAAGTTTTTGGCCAAGTAGTTAGGTTCTTCTTCCTATTTCTTATATTAGTTGTTGAATTGTTATTATTTTAACTATTTATATTTTTAAATATCACTTTATTTTAGTGTAAATTTTTTGTGTCTATAATTTATATTCCATTTTTTGTTCTTCTGCAGTAACTAAGCTGATATTTTTGAAACTATGTAGCATTAAAACTTGAAAAAATAAAATAATTATTATTCAATCCCGTTGGTCAAGTTACTTTTGGATTCATTTTACGGTTTACCAACAATTGTTTTGCGTCAGTTTTAAGTTTTTTGTGAATGCGACAAACTTATTTTTATAAATTGCATCTTGTTTGTGTCTGCATATTTTTTTCTTTAGTCCTTGCAAATATGCCCAGATTTTCTTTTTAAATTTTGGTTTAATGTACATCAAATATTTAAATAATTTATCAATTTGTTATAGTTTGCTAATCATTCCATTTATTCCTATCTACAAATTTTATGCTTTAACTTTCTGAATTACTTAATCGTCGACATTAGTCTAAAATTATTTTTGTTGATTTTTACTCGTAATAACTTTTTCTTCTTTAGCTAGGGATGGACATTCGTTTATTCATTTATGTTCAGTTCATTTTTTTTATTTCTTTGATATTTTGGGCATCAGTCTTTCTAGTAATTTTATCTAAATTTTGGAAATGGGATAACTAATAATACATTTTTCCTTTAAAAATTGTACTTGTGTTGGTGATTTAATTATTTGCTGGTTGGGTCTCATTGAATCTTTAAAATCATGCTCCTCTGATTATTAAATTTTCAAATGGTTAATATGTGGCGACAGTGACAGAGTACATTAACAATGATGGCATGCAAGATTAAGTACGTGCTAATAAGATCGGTTGCATCTATTTCATGTTCGTTGTTAAG
Source organism: Brassica napus (assembly GCF_020379485.1). Taxonomy (NCBI): domain Eukaryota; kingdom Viridiplantae; phylum Streptophyta; class Magnoliopsida; order Brassicales; family Brassicaceae; genus Brassica; species Brassica napus. Next base: position 34,779,297 of record NC_063450.1, read on the forward strand.
TTTAAAAGGTTCATGGAACAGTACTGTAATAACACGTAACACTTAAGAGAATCCGTTAATTAAAAACAATAAGCAACGTTTGATTTTAATTTTTTTTTGAACCAAAACTTCTTATTTCATTGATTAGACTAGTAAAAATTACAACAATGGATACTGGTAGAAACAAATAGAAATCTCAAAACAAGAAACGAACTTTTGAAGAAATGGTTTAGCGTCTCGGTTTAAAACTGTGCAACCTCTAGGCACATTTGAAACCAGATGGAACCTTCTTACCACACTGGTTTAAGATAACACTCAATGAAATGGGAACATCTAGTTTGAGGCCAAGGAGATCAGCTTTTAAGGCGGTGCAAAGACAAACCGCAGCTTCGAGATCAACTAGACCTTTGATAAGTCCGCAACATTTGGATCTTTGTGGTAGAGAAACCTTTACCAAATCCAACACATTGCCACACACCTTGAATTTAAGAGCATTTTTACAAGTGGGTTTGTGGTAAGGGGCTGGATTCGAGCTAACCAAGGTGAAAAAAAAAGACATTCAAAATGAGGAGGAGAGCAATTTTAGAAAAAGCCATTGATGAATATATGAGTGGGGTTATAAGGGTTTTGTAATATATAAGTTATAAGAAAACACTAAACACTCTCTCTTTACAAAGCTGGTGATGTTTTGTGTGAAGAATATGGAGAAAGTGCTGGGGTTTTAATAGGCGCATTTGGTTGAGGCTGGGTAATTTATTTTTTACTACAAAGAGGGAAAGAAAACGACAGAATCATTATTTTGATAAAACTACTACTAAATTAGAATTTGTTATGATCTGATTGATTTTGCAAACTGTCAAGGATTGTAAGTGGTTGGTTACATGTAACATGCAATAACCATTATATTATTGCCTCACTCAAAACAGAAGATATCGTTTGTATTATCAAATATATACATGTCTTATAATTTAATCAAAACAGCAATAAAACAGAAAGAAAGTGTTACTGGAATTATACATCAAGCTTATAAATTAATCTTGGTATGGTCTGCCACTTTCTCCAGATATTAAAAATTTATTACATGTTAATACAAATATTTTTTATTTTAGTTACTGAACGTGAACCAACCAGAAAATAGCTATGTCGCCAAAATGTTATTCAATATTAGTAAATATGTGTTTTGTCTTTATATTTATATAAAAATACATAAAATAACACAGATTTAAATATTTAAAACGATATGCATACAATATAGCAAAGATGCCAAATATTGTAAAGCCGTCAAACCAAAAAGAAAACTGATATTTACATCAGTTTCAATTTTTTGACGAGAATAGAACACAAAATAATAGAAACTTATGATTTTAGGTTATTCAAATCATGAAAATTTTAATTTTATATTAAGATTAGTACCCTTTGAGATTATCATATTTAGTAATGATTTGAAATTGTAGAAAAGTTTTTGGCCAAGTAGTTAAGTTCTTCTTCCTATTTCTTATATTAGTTATTGAATTGTTATTATTTTAACTATTTATATTTTTTAATATCAATTTATTTTACTGTGAATTTTTTGTGTCTATAATTTATATTCCATTTTATGTGCTTCTCCAGTAACTATACTGATATTTTTGAAACTATGTAACTGATATTTTTGAAACTATGTAGAATTAAAACTTGAAAAATAAAATAATTATTATTCAGTCCGTTGGTCAAGTTACTTTTGATTCATTTTACAGTTTACCAACAATTGTTTTGCGTCAGTTTTAATTTTTTTGTGAAAGCGACAAACTTATTTTTATTAACTTGCATCTAGTTTGTGTTTGCATATATTTTCTCTTTAGTCTTTAAGTTGCAAATATGCCCAGATTTTCTTTTTTAAATTTGGTTTAATGTACATCAAATTTTTAAATAATTTATCAATTTGTTATAGTTTTCTAATCATTCCATTTATTCCTATCTACAAATTGTATGCTTTAATTTTTTGAATTACTTAAATAATCATCGAGATTAGTCTAAAATTATTTTTGTTGATTTAATCGTAATAACTTTTTCTTCTTTAGCTAGGTATGAACATTCGTTTATTCATTTATGTTCAGTTCATGTTTTTTTATTTCTTTGATATTTAGGGCATCAGTCTTTCTAGTAATTTTATCTAAATTTTGGAAATGGGACAACTAATAATACCTTTTTCCATTAAAATTTGTACTTGTGTTGGTGATTTAATTATTTGCTGGTTGGGTCTCATTGAATCATTAAAATCATGCTCCTCTGATTATTAAATTTTCAAATGGTTAATATGTGGCGACAGTGACAGAGTAAACCATGATGGCATGCAAGATTAAGTATGTGCTAATAAGAATCTAATAAATGAAATATTCAATCCGTTGCATCTATTTCATGTTTACTGTTAAGTTTAAAAGGTTCATGGAACAGTACTGTAATAACAGGTAACGCTTAAGAGAATCCGTTAATTAAAAAGAATAAGCAACGTTTGATTTTAATTTTTTTTTAACCAAAACTTCTTATTTCATTGATTAAACTTGTAAAAATTACAACTATGGATACTGGTAGAAACAAATAGAAATCTCAAAACAAGAAACGAACTTTTGAAGCAATGGTTTAGCGTCTCGGTTTAAAACTGTGCAACCTCTAGGCACATTGGAAACCAGATGGGACCTTCTTACCGCACTGGTTTAAGATAACACTCAATGAAATGGGAACATCTAGTTTGAGGCCAAGGAGATCAGCTTTTAAGGCGGTGCAAAGACAAACCGCAGCTTCGAGATCAACTAGACCTTTGATAAGTCCGCAACATTTGGATCTTTGTGGTAGAGAAACCTTAACCAAATCCAACACATTGGCACACACCTTGAATTTAAGAGCATTTTTACAAGTGGGTTTGCGGTAAGGGACTGGATTCGAGCTAACCAAGGTGAAGAAAATGACATTCAAAATGAGGAGGAGAGCAATTTTAGAAAAAGCCATTGATGAATATATGAGTGTAAGGTTATAAGGGTTTTTTAATATATAAGTTATAAGAAAACACTAAACACTCTCTCTTTACAAACCTTGTGATGTTTTGTGTGAAGAATATGGAGAAAGTGCTGGGGTTTTAATAGGCGAATTTGGTTGAGACTGGGTAATTTATTTTTTACTACAAAGAGGGAAGAAAATGACAGAATCATTATTTTGATAAAACTATTACTAGATTAGAATTTGTTATGATCTGATTGATTTTGCAAACTGTCAAGGATTGTAAGTGGTTGGTTACATGTAACATGCAATAACCATTATATTATTGCCTCACTCAAAACAGAAGATATCGTTTGTATTATCAAATATATACATGTCTTATAATTTAATCAAAACAGCAATAAAACAGAAAGAAAGTGTTACTGGAATTATACATCAAGCTTATACATTAATCTTGGTATGGTCTGCCACTTTCTCCAGATATTAAAAATTTATTACATGTTAATACAAATATTTTTGATTTTAGTTACCGAACGTGAACCAACCAGAAAATAGCCATGTCGCCAAAATGTTATTCAATATTAGTAAATATGTGTTTGGTCTTTATATTTATATAAAAATACATAAAATAACACAGATTTAAATATTTAAAATGATATGCATACAATATAGCTAAGATGCCAAATATTGTGAAGCAGTCAAACCAAACAGAAAACTGATATTTACATCAGTTTCAATTTTTTGACGAGAATAGAACACAAAATATAAGAAACTTATGATTTTAGGTTATTCAAATCATGAAAATTTAAATTTTATATTAAGATTAGTACCCTAGTAATGATTTGAAATTGTAGAAAAGTTTTTGGCCAAGTAGTTAGGTTCTTCTTCCTATTTCTTATGTTAGTTATTGAATTGTTATTATTTTAAATATTTATATTTTTTAATATCACTTTATTTACTGTAAATTTTTTGTGTCTATAATTTATATTCCATTTTATGTGTTTCTGCAGTAACTAAACTGATATTTTTGAAACTATGTAACTGATATTTTTTAAACTATGTAGAATTAAAACATGAAAAAATAAAATAATTATTATTCAGTCCCGTTGATCAAGTTACTTTTGGATTCACTTTACAGTTTACCAACAATCATTTTGCGTCAGTTTTAAGTTTTTTGTGAATGCGACGAACTTATTTTTATTAACTTGCATCTAGTTTGTGCCTGCATATTTTTTCTCATTAGTCCTTAAGTTGCAAATATGCCCATATTTTCTTTTTAAATTTTGGTTTAATGTACATAAAATATTTAAATAATTTATCAATTTGTTATAGTTTGCTAATCATTCCATTTATTCCTATCTACAAATTGTATGCTTTAATTTTCTGAATTACTTAATCGTCGAGGTTAGTCTAAAATTATTTTTGTTCATTTTTACTCGCAATAACTTTTTCTTCTTTAGCTAGGTATGGACATTCGTTTATTCATTTATGTTCAGTTCATGTTTTTTAATTTCTTTGATATTTAGGGCATCAGTCTTTCTAGTAATTTTATCTAAATTTTGGAAGTGGGACGACTAATAATACCTTTTTCCTTTAAAAATTGTACTTGTGTTGGTGTATTTGGTTTTTTGTTAATTTCGAAATTAATAAAAAAATTAAATAAAAATGGCAATTTTGTGAATAATTCAAAAACATAGGGATAGTATGAAAATTTTATTGATGAATAGTAATGACAAAAAAAAGAGGTTGGTTTTGGGTTTGACTAGAAATTGTGGGTTGGTTTTGAAAAACACCCATAGATTAATTAGGTTAGATGATTATAGGAAAAAATATTATATTTACAAATAAAAATGAAGTTAAAATATTTTGTTTGTACTCGAGGATACATAACAGATACAAATTTTCGGTGTATTTGTACGCGCGGAAAAGTGTTTTTAGTTCGATTCCCGATTATAAGTTTCAATGTCTTTTTTGGAATATCAGCATTGTTTTTTCAGAACAATGGGAAAGTATGGATTATTGAGATTACGCAATTGTTTTAAAACAAAAAGAGTATATAAGTAATTATAAAAAATGTAGGAAATAGATCAAGTATTTTGAGGATCGGAAGCTGCGATGAGCACCGTGAGGAAGAATATCCTGAAATTGGTTAAGAGTATGTTAGTAAGCTTAAATTTAAGTACAAATCAAGCTATTATTATTTATATAAAAAGACCCATACCTGGCATAGTTGTGCAGTTACACTGCTAAGTCCTCCATCATTGGATTATAACATCGCCTGGTTGATGTGTTGGGTATTATAAATCTTCCAGTAAAATATTTTATGAGAAGACCTGTTGAAAATAGTGTAAGTGTAAAAAATTAATTTTAATTAGAATAAATCTTTGTGGAGAGGAATGCCTTTGAATATATCTTTGTACACTATATTCTTCACTTTCAGCTGGTGGAAGTCTTCACTTTTGTATCAACCGTTGGATTATGTCAATCAAATGGTATAAGTAGTTTTTTTTTCCTGGTCTCTCCTCCATTAAATACTTAAGTATGGTTCTATTTTCGATATCTTGGACTGGTTAAATATTTCTAGATGCCAAATACAAATTTTGTTATATATAAAGAATTACACTACAAATGTCAAGTTTGCAAGTCAAACTTGACTAATAAGCATTTGACAACTATTAAATGAGTTTTTATCAATATAGTAAAACTATTCCAATGGAGTGGCTTTTTTATTATTGTGATTCTTTGATTTTTTTTATTATCATTTGGATATTTTATAAGATGTTCACTAATACCATATTTAATGATTCACTCTATTTATTTTGTTATCATAACAGAGTTATTCTATAATAAAATGGATATTACTCCAATCGTACTATATTTTAGAGTGAAAATAGATTAAAGAATAAAAAAATAATTAAATTATTCTATGTATAGAGTAAACATATTTTTACTATATCACAAAATAAAAATATAGTACAATCGAGACATTTGACTCTAACTCTATTTTAGATGAGAAATTAGAATGTGCTTATAGATGCTCTAATGCAGATGTCTTTTTTTCTCTCCAAATAAAACAAAAAAGTCTTGTCTTGGGGAAAATAGCTTTTCATAAATATTGGGACCCTACTCGAAAGGATCGAAAATATTATTTATGGAATCACATTTCTAATTAAATTGATACCATAGAAATACTAAATATTACTTTCATGATATAAAAAATAATAATTTAGATGCAAAGTTCAAAATAAAGGGAAACAAAGAGTTTTATTGAAAATGGCATTCTTAATATTGTTTTAATAATACAAATAAGCATAAAAATATTAGGTAAAATTTCTTATCATTGAAACTTTGGTTTGATAAAGAAAACAGATAAAACTTATTTTTATGTTGACCATATTCAGATAGATCAGCTATCATTTAAAATAAAATTACACCTAAAATAAATATGAGAAATTTACCACAGCTCACTTAATACTAAAACATAAAAGATTTAGCAACACTAAAGCGATCAAAACAACTTGAAATAAGAAATATTTAACCAAACTAACACTATCAAACGTTTCAAAGGTTGCAACAATACTAAATGAGCAAAGCAACACGACATAACCGATAAGCAAAACAGGAAGAAGCAAAACATAGTCTTTATTAAACACCAAAGTTGTTTAAATGCTGGGAAAATAAAATCCAAAACGAAAGAAACAAAGCATAGTCTTCATGAAACAGAAAAAAAAAAAAAACAGTATTAAAATTTATCAGCCACATTTGGCACGCTTGGTCTCTCCTGACTCAATTCCATTAGAGCTCCTTTTCACAGTCACACCCGCAGCATCATCCCTTCCATCAGCAGGTTCCTCAGCCACATTCTCATCTAGGACGTCTTCAAGCACTGGAACTTCAAGTGGCAGCACCTTTGTTACAGTCAAAGCTTGGGTCTTGCCTTCCAAGTTGTGTTTTGATACCTTCACAACGAACTTACGAGTCTGCCCAATTGTGTCAATCAGAGCCTGAGGCACTGGGACAACGGCATCATCACCTACGCTCTCATTGGCCTAGTATGATGTAACACACTTCAGAAAACTCTATTCAAAAAGATATAGAATGGACAGGTTTGTAAATACCTCAAAGTAGCTCTCAACCAATTCAGAGGCTAGCTTCCCAGTCAGATCACGCCCAGCATCACAGAGAAGCACAAAACGCGCATGGTCATTATTGTCATAGACAGAGAGGTTTGTGAGGTACCTGTGACAGAAGCTCATTAGTTATTGTTGCTAAACGTCTGATGTAAAGATAATATAAACACTTACTCTGCAACACCGACCACTTCAGCTTTTCCACATTTCTTACACATAAGTGTAGTAGGCCCTTTGGTCGCCTTAGTTTTACAACCACCGCAAAGCTATATAATACCATGCCAAACTATGACCAACATCATCAATGGTGGCTGTGCACTCAAACCAAGCAACCTGCGCATTTGAAATATAGTATCTTATGAATAACCAAAGCAAGCGTATTGACTGTGTAAAAACGCATGATATAATATACCTTTGCTCCCTCCTGCTTGATGTAGGTAAATAGCTCTCCTATAGTGACTGTCTCAGCCTTTGTCACTATATCAGCATTGATCCTGTTAGCAGCTTCCGAGTTTGAACCCAGCCTGAAATAAACGTTACACAGAATTAAATAAGTCAAATGTTTCAAATTGCATATACAACAAAAGAAAACATACCAAGCCAGATAATCTTTGGTTGGTTGCACGTCCAGGTCTAAGAACACACGTGAAGATGACAGAGAGGAGATAGTAAGGGTGCCTGCAGCATAGCAAATGTCATCAGACACAACAATAACAATTTAGCACAAAACAAAAGTTAAAAAAGCTTATTCCACACCTATGGTGTCTAATCTATGTTCTTCATGCATCCTATCAACAACTATAAACCATAATCATTTTAAATAATACTGACCTCCAAATCGTTTCGGGTTTACGGTAGTCACCAGGATAACACTTGGAGTGTTTTCTTGCGCTTTAAATTTCAAACAAAAGTCCGTAGCAGCAGTGTCCCATAAATAAAGCTTCATCACAGGACCACTGCAACAATCCAAAATCACATGATAAGCATCACATATAATTCTACAATTGAGGGTGCATAGTTAATAAACATGAGGAATAACTTACTCATGAGTCTGAACATGAACCAGAATTCGCCGTGAAGAAACAATCTCAACTTCATCAAGCACAAGACCGTCACCCAATGCCTGCTCATTCACCAGCTTAATGTGACCAATATAATCTGCAAGAAGTTAAATAGAACTTAATACTACATTTACCAACAAACCAATCATAAACAACTAAGATCAAACATAGCATCATTTAAAACAATCGAGAGCTAAACCACAGAATCTGGTGAAGCTTACCATAAAGATCCCCCTTGAGGTCACAGGCTGATTCAAACTCTTCATAACCATAGAAACGGAACCGATCTTCAACGAACTGAACCGGGCAGTTCTCGAGGACAGAGAGGACAGAATTCCATGAGAAAGAAATGGTCACGTCTTGCTCAGAAACTCGATACATAGTCTTGCTCTTTGATCCATAAAACTTAATAAGCCTGTAGAGAGAACCAGCGATCATATGTGGCAAATAAGTGTCAATCCTGCTCGGTGGAATGAACCCCTGGATCACAGTACCCTGTCGATAGCGAACACATAGCAATGAGTTTGTTAGTATTTTAGCGACCAAGCAAAATCTTAAAAATGGACAGACCTGTTCGTCGATGAGAATCATCTCAATACCAATGAGTATCTTCGTGTGTGTGTTCCGAGCCTCCCAAAAATGGATCAGACGAAACCTCAGCTCGCCTTCTTGAGGTCTGAACTTGACATCTTTGAAGAACAGCACTTCGACGGAGGAGGAGTCCACGGCCTTGCCCTTTAACTTCTTCGGTGTAAGCTTGCCGGAGACAACATCGGCGCACGAACCACCGGCATTTCCGGTACGTTTGATCGTCTTGGCGGAGGTGACAACGGCCTTACCGTTTTTCTGCTTGGACTTTGGATCGCCGGAGACAACTGGAACGGGAGAGATTATGGTGTGGCCGGCTCGTTTGATTGGCTCGGCGGAGGAGTCAACATCTTTGCCGTTTGGTTTCTTCACGGTGAGATCGCCGGAGATAGGATCGGCGGAGGAGACAACGGCCTTGCCGTTTAGTTTCTTGGATTTTGGATCACCGGAAACAGAAACAGGGGAGACTCCGGTGAAGCCGGCTCGTACGATTGGCTCGACAGAGGAGGCAACGGCCTTGCCGCTTGGTTTCCTCGAGGTAAGATCGCCGGAGTTTGGTTCGGCGGAGGAGACGACGACCTTGCCATTTGATTTCTTCGCGGTGAGATCGCCGGAAACATTTTTTTGCATGTTGGAATTCATGGTTTGAGAGAGATTTGTGTGTAATAGATCTGGGGAAAAATCGAAAGCTAAATAGAAAATCAGAGGGGGAAAGGCGAAAGGAATCCATTAATGAGTTATCCACCGGATTCATTGCACACTCATGAATACGGTCTCGATTGATAGATCCGTTCGAGAAGGAGAAAAGGCAAAGAGATGAGTCGTGGAAGAGATCGATCGACTGACCGTTTGTGAAGAGATGAGATGAGATGAGATAGAGCCAGGGTCACACATCGTATGGGCTTGGATACACATGATGTTGGGCTTACGGATTAAGTTTGGAAGACCCAAGACCAACCCAAGCTTGGCTGATGTCGATAAAAAAACGCATCCCATTGGCTGATTTAATTGCCGACGTGGACACCCTCAACGATGAGGATATCTTCCTTTTATTTATTGTCTGATGCTCCTCTGATTATTAAATTTTCAAATGGTTAATATGTGGCGACAGTGACAGAGTAAACCATGATGGCATGCAAGATTAAGTACGTGCTAATAAGAATCTAATAAATGAAATATTCAATCCGTTGCATCTATTTCATGTTTGTTGTTAAGTTTAAAAGGTTCATGGAACAGTACTGTAATAACATGTAACGCTTAAGAGAATCCGTTAATTAAAAAGAATAAGCAACGATTGATTTTATTTTTTTTTGAACCAAAACTTCTTATTTCATTGATTAGACTTGTAAAAATTACAACTATGGATACTGGTAGAAACAAATAGAAATCTCAAAACAAGAAACGAACTTTTGAAGCAATGGTTTAGCGTCTCGGTTTAAAACTGTGCAACCTCTAGGCACATTTGAAACCAGATGGAACCTTCTTACCACACTGGTTTAAGATAACACTCAATGAAATGGGAACATCTAGTTTGAGGCCAAGGAGATCAGCTTTTAAGGCGGTGCAAAGACAAACCGCAGCTTCGAGATCAACTAGACCTTTGATAAGTCCGCAACATTTGGATCTTTGTGGTAGAGAAACCTTAACCAAATCCAACACATTGGCACACACCTTGAATTTAAGAGCATTTTTACAAGTGGGTTTGCGGTAAGGGACTGGATTCGAGCTAACCAAGGTGAAGAAAATGACATTCAAAATGAGGAGGAGAGCAATTTTCGAAAAAGCCATTGATGAATATATGAGTGGGGTTATAAGGGTTTTGTAATATATAAGTTATAAAAAAACACTAAACACTCTCTTTACAAAGCTTGTGATGTTTTGTGTGAAGAATATGGAGAAAGTGCTGGGGTTTTAATAGGCGAATTTGGTTGAGACTGGCTAATTTATTTTTTACTACAAAGAGGGAAGAAAACGACAGAATCATTATTTTATAAAACTACTACTAAATTAGAATTTGTTATGATCTGATTGATTTTGCAAACTGTCAAGGATTGTAAGTGGTTGGTTACATGTAACATGCAATAACCATAATATTATTGCCTCACTCAAAACAGAAGATATCGTTTGTATTATCAAATATATACATGTCTTATAATTTAATCAAAACAGCAATAAAACAGAAAGAAAGTGTTACTGGAATTATACATCAAGCTTATAAATTAATCTTGGTATGGTCTGCCACTTTCTCCAGATATTAAAAATTTATTACATGTTAATTCAAATATTTTTGATTTTAGTTACTGAACGTGAACCAACCAGAAAATAGCTATGTCGCCAAAATGTTAATCAATATTAGTAAATAAGTGTTTTGTCTTTACATTTATATAAAAATACATAAAATAAAACAGATTTAAATATTTAAAACGATATGCATACAATATAACCAAGATGCCAAATATTGTGAAGCAGTCAAACCAAACAGAAAACTGATATTTACATCAGTTTCAATTTTTTGACGAGAATAGAACACAAAATAATAGAAACTTATGATTTTAGGTGATTCAAATCATGAAAATTTTAATTTTATATTAAGATTAGTACCCTTTGAGATTATCATATTTAGTAATAATATGAAATTGTAGAAAAGTTTTTGGCCAAGTAGTTAGGTTCTTCTTCCTATTTCTTAAATTAGTTATTGAATTGTTATTATTTTAAATATTTATATTTTTAAATATCACTTTATTTTAGTGTAAATTTTTTGTGTCTATAATTTATATTCAATTTTATATGCTTCTGCAGTAACTAAACTGATATTTTTGAAACTATGTAGAATTAAAACATGAAAAAATAAAATAATTATTATTCAATCCCGTTGATCAAGTTACTTTTGGATTCACTTTACAGTTTACCAACAATTGTTTTGCGTCAGTTTTAAGTTTTTTGTGAATGCGGTAAACTTATTTTTATTAACTTGCATGTAGTTTGTGTCTGCATATTTATTTTCTTTAGTCCTTAATTGCAAATATGCCCAGATTTTCTTTTTAAAATTTGGTTTAATGTACATCAAATTTTTAAATAATTTATCAATTTGTTATAGTTTGCTAATCATTCCATTTATTCCTATCTACAAATTGTATGCTTTAATTTTCTGAATTACTTAATCGTCGAGGTTAGTCTAAAATTATTTTTGTTCATTTTTATTCGTAATAACTTTTTCTTCTTTAGCTAGGTATGGACATTCGTTTATTCATTTATGTTCAGTTCATGTTTTTTTTATTTCTTTGATATTTAGGGCATCAGTCTTTCTAGTAATTTTATCTAAATTTTGGAAATGGGACAACTAATAATACCTTTTCCCTTTAAAAATCGTACTTGTGTTGGTGATTTAATTATTTGCTGGTTGGGTCTCATTAAATCATTAAAATCATGCTCCTCTGATTATTAAATTTTCAAATGGTTAATATGTGGCGACAGTGACAGAGTAAACCATGATGGCATGCAAGATTAAGTACGTGCTAATAAGAATCTAATAAATGAAATATTCAATCGGTTGCATCTATTTCATGTTCGTTGTTAAGTTTAAAAGGTAATAACACGTAATACCTAAGAGAATCCTTAAAAACAATAAGCAACGTTTGATTTTAATTTTTTTTTTAACCAAAACTTCTTATTTCATTGATTAGACTAGTAAAAATTACAACAATGGATACTGGTAGAAACAAATAGAAATCTCAAAACAAGAAACGAACTTTTGAAGCAATGGTTTAGCGTCTCGGTTTAAAACTGTGCAACCTCTAGGCACATTTGAAACCAGATGGAACCTTCTTACCACACTTGTTTAAGATAACACTCAATGAAATGGGAACATTTAGTTTGAGGCCAAGGAGATCAGCTTTTAAGGCGGTGCAAAGACAAACCGCAGCTTCGAGATCAACTAGACCTTTGATAAGTCCGCAACATTTGGATCTTTGTGGTAGAGAAACCTTAACCAAATCCAACACATTGGCACACAGTGGGTTTGCGGTAAGGGACTGGATTCGAGCTAACCAAGGTGAAGAAAATGACAGTCAAAATGAGGAGGAGAGCAATCTTAGAAAAAGCCATTGATGAATATATGAGTGGGGTTATAAGGGTTTTGTAATATATAAGTTATAAGAAAACACTAAACACTCTCTCTTTGCAAAGCTGTGATGTTTTGTGTGAAGAATATGGAGAAAGTGCTAGGGTTTTAATAGGCGAATTTGGTTGAGACTGGCTAATTTATTTTTCACTACAAAGAGGGAAGAAAACGACAGATTCATTATTTTGATAAAACTATTACTAAATTAGAATTTGTTATGATCTGATTGATTTTGCAAACTGTCAAGGATTGTAAGTGGTTGACGTGCAATAACCATTATATTATTGCCTCACTCAAAACAGAAGATATTGTTTGTATTATCAAATAATACATGTCTTATAATTTAATCAAAACAGCAATAAAACAGAAAGAAAGTGTTACTGGAATTATACATCAAGCTTATACATTAATCTTGGTATGGTCTGCCACTTTCTCCAGATATTAAAAATTTATTACATGTTAATACAAATATTTTTGATTTTAGTTAATGAAAGTGAACCAACCAGAAAATAACTATTTCGCCAAAATGTTATTCAATATTAGTAAATATGTGTTTTGTCTTTTATTTTATATAAAAATACATAAAATAACACAAATTTAAATATTTAAAACGATATGCATACAATATAGCAAAGATGTCAAATATTGTGAAGCAGTCAAACCAAACAGAAAACTGATATTTACATCAGTTTCAATTTTTTGACGAGAATAGAGCACAAAATAATAGAAACTTATGATTTTAGGTTATTCATATCATGAAAATTTTAATTTTGTATTAAGATTAGTAACCTTTGAGATTATCATATATAGTAATGATTTGAAATTGTAGAAAATTTTTTGGCCAAGTAGTTAGGTTCTTCTTCCTATTTCTTATATTAGTTATTGAATTGTTATTATTTTAACTATTTATATTTTTAAATATCACTTTATTTTACTGTAAACTTTTTGTGTCTATAATTTATATTCCATTTTATGTGCTTCTGCAGTAACTAAACTGATATTTTTGAAACTATGTAACTGATGTTTTTGAAACTATGTAGAATTAAAACTTGAAAAAATAAAATAATTATTATTCAATCCCGTTGGTCAAGTTACTTTTGGATTCATTTTACAATTTACAAACAATTATTTTGCGTCAGTTTTAAGTTTTTTGTGAATGCGACAAACTTATTTTAATTAACTTGCATCTAGTTTGTGTCTGCATATTTTTTCTCTTTAGTCCTTAAGTAGCAAATATACCCAGATTTTCTTTTTAAAATTTGGTTTAATGTACATCAAATATTTAAATAATTTGTCAATTTGTTATAGTTTGCTAATCATTCCGTTTATTCCTATCTACAAATTGTATGCTTTAATTTTCTGAATTACTTAATCGTCGAGGTTAGTCTAAAATTATTTTTGTTCATTTTTACTCGTAATAACTTTTTCTTCTTTAGCTAGGTATGGACATTCTTTTATTCATTTATGTTCAGTTCATGTTTTTTTATTTCTTTGATATTTAGGGCATCAGTCTTTCTAGTAATTTTATCTAAATTTTGGAAATGGGACAACTAATAATACCTTTTTCCTTTAAATTTTTTACTTGTGTTGGTGATTTAATTATTTTCTGGTTGGGTCTCATTGAATCATTAAAATCACTAGAACCTTTCTCCGCGCTCTGCGCGGATAATATATTTAAATTTGTTACATTATCATTGTTAACTTAAATTAACTAATTTTAAAATTTGTTTTTAATTTTTCTTTTATTTTGAAGTAAGTATTTATATTATGGTAACACGATTAACTAATAAAATATGAAGAACCAAGTCCGAGATTTTAGAAGATCGGAATCTCTTATTTTAAAAGATCGGAATCTCATCTCGAATAAATTCACGAAAATAAACAGTACTCCAATAACCTACTTAAAATATAAAACCTTCTTTTCAAAATAAGCGTACGTAATCTTATTTGTAATAGTTGAAAACTGATAATTGAAATTATATGTTTTAAGTTTTCAAATTTAAAATAAAAATAGTTTCAATTTGTAAAATATAATGAAACAAATTCAAAATAATTCGAAAAATATTCATGAAGTAGCTATTTACAAAAGTTTGATCAAATTTTGTAAATCAGTGTATATATATTTTTTTATCCAAGTAACTTTTTAAATTCACAAACTCTACACAATTGTAACCCTCATCTTTATAGTAGACTTTTTATTCACTCTAATCATGCTTTCTTGTTCACTAACACGAGACATCACCTATGTCTTTTAATTTATTCTCTATATATTTAAATTGCTTAGCAAAGATTGAAAGACAGAAGTTGAGTTTTAGATTTTATATAGAAGTAGAGATCTAAAGAAAAACAATGATAAAATAGTTTAAAATGTAAATAAATCTAGGTATCAAATCCTGTGAGAAAGAGAATAACAATCCGAATGATGCATCATTTGACCACCCTCCTAACCAGCTGCCTCCGCCACTGATTTCAGCCATGTTATGCTCCGGTTACGACAGTTCACTTATCTCAGTTATTACTACGCACGGATTTTTTTATCATAAATGTTTAGAATGATGTTGCATGATCTCTTATTCGCCTTTTGAAAAGCTTTATGTAATCAATCGATTTGTTGAAGTGGAAATTTGTTGCTGGTGATGAACGGAGTAGTAGTTTGCCTGGAAAATACTGGATATTATTGTTATGTTGATAAAAAAAATTTAGTTATGTATTATTTTTGATGTGTTTAGTAAAATTATTTACCTCGCAAAAGTTTAGGAATTATGCTTGTGATAATGACAACTTTAAATTTCCTATTCTTCTTGCTTTGTAGGATGCTAAAAGCTGCTGCTTGCTTGTCGCACCGTATGAGTTTAACAATTGTCGACCTGAGATAGAGATGTATGTATGAAGATAATTATTATTTAGTTTTTAATTATTTTGTTAGACTGACCTGTTCAGCTGTAGACCAATCGTGGCATCAATATTGAGTTCTGGGTGGTCCGGTTTTATTTTTTGTATTATGACTATCTGCCCGACGACATCTGCACATTGATTTTAGAATAAACATCCATGTTTGTTTAATTAATACTGGAATGAATTACTTACATGGTAAGTATGTGGGTATAGTGGCTAAGCGCAATAGATTTATGTAATTCTGAGGAGATAAATTGTGAACTAGAAATATCGGACCGATGTCTGTAACGTTCAATATTATTGTCCTTTGGTCGATCTGAATGTAATACGGCAGTTGGGTGAGTTTCCGAAGTCATGAATTATGTATGACAGAAAATCCTGAAAACTCATATATATATCCTTCAGTTAAGTTTTTTGAATCATTCGGCTGAATGTTTCCGGTGAGACGGCCTTCTAATAGTTGTCCCTGAATGTGAACAAATTTTGTTGTGCCGAACCAATTAAGTAAATAGTGAGTAGTTTAAATCAAATATGGTGGATTGGAAAATACATATATATATGTATATGTTAAAGTCAATAAAAGGCTTACGTGGTGGTCGTAGCACAGGAAGCCGATGCAAATTTGAGAATTATCTGTTTGGTGTTTTCTGATGTCCCAAACATTTCTTATACATACTGTGATAGGACGCACTAAAATCCCTTCCTAAAGTTGGTGGATTCTTTGAGGAATGTGTTGCATGTAAGATGTCACTGTAAAACTTGCGATTTTAATTAAGGCTGAACTTCAAAGCTCTGATTGTAATAAATGATTACATTCAAACAAATTTTATTTACTACCAAAACCAATACATGGATTTTATTTTATCTGAATGATATGGCACTTCCAATTGGGTTTTTTTCCATTGTCTTGACTAATTAGGTATTTTAATAATATGAATAATGCTTAAAGCAGCGGGTAATAAATAATTTAAAACAATATCATTAATCTATATGGTTGGAACTAATATTAGATTTTAAGTAAATAAAAATATGACCATTGAGGAATAGGCTGTGCTATTAGCATTTGAAAATATCTATAACAGTTTAGCATTATTATTATTTATACAATGGTGTAGTTATACATATCACCACCTATTTCAGCCATTAGATCTGCGATTAGATATTTTGGTGTTATAGGATAAAGTTTGATTATGATGCGTTTTGTTTGATAAATACTTATTATTATAAAAAAAATTATGTTTTTCTGAAACAATATGAACGGTGTGATTGGTTTCAATTTGTAACATACATGGTCTGTGGAATCGATGTGCCAGAAATCACTATTGCATAATTCACAAAAAAAAAAACAATTTTAACAGATATAATCTATGGTATATAGGGTATTCATTCGCAAGTATCACAGAAAAGAATCATGAATTAACGTAAAAATGGTGTCCAAATTTTATAACCATTGACTTGAACCATGTAATAATTTCCTCCATATTTTTAATATTTGAGAATTGGCTAAGTGAAGGTTTACGCAGCAAATGCTCTCTTTAATTAGATGAAGATTAGAGTATATAGTGCCTGGCAATAACAAATGGGTAAGTTTGGGTGTAGGAAATTATAGATTAGCATTAACAGTTTATCAATGATTTTTTGAACAGTTTAGCTGCATATAGTATAAGATCGTTTTCAAAGTTATTCAATGAAGATGATGATCTTGTGTTTGTTTTGTATTGTTAGCTCAATGAATCAAGTGTAAATTATGGTCGTTATCAACTATATACATTTTAATGTGTATATTATCATTGTAGTTACAAGGAAAGTGCATACGTAATTGGCGACTCATGTATTGGTTATGCTTCCTCATAATGAAAGTATTTATGTATTAAACAAAATTGTCAATATTACATAGAAACGTAAGGTTTGCGTTTTTCATAAAGTTACAATCGGATCGGTTAATAGGAACAATGTGCGGTTATGGTTTACGTGATTGATACGTTAGATATGCAAGCAGCTTCGTAAGCAGTCTAATTAGCTAAATAAGAGTCTGCTTAACGTAAACAATAATTAGATTACATATTTATCATGTGTAAAAATACATAATTATATAACTTTAAAATTTTACAAATTATCTAACACTTAAAAATAAAGATTTGTGTTACCTGCAATTTGGACAGGAGGGTTAGGAGGTGGGTTCTCCATTCTGTCGATCTTGTGATCCTTAGACTCAATCTGTTCATAAATCAGTAATTAGGAATAGGTATAGAAATTTGTTGACTTATTGTAAATTTTTACACCTACACTTTGGAGGCTTTTGGGGTATTGACTTGATATGAGCTTAATTGTCGGTTCCAATGGCGAAGGTAAGAGAGAATAATTAATCTAGGTGTTTCTTTGATTGTGCAAGAAAAAAGGTGTTTCTTGAAAGACGGAGGTAGGTGTAATTCGCTTCGGTTTATATTAAAGATGAAGTTATTCCTTAGGAGATATGATCTGTATATATTGTTTTGTTTACGTTTTTGGAAGTAGTAGATAGTAACAAATTTACTTTATTATAATTGATGCTAGGTGTTAAACTTATGGACCAAATCACGTAGGTCAAAGATTTAATAAATATGTAATTCGATTTGGTTTATATTAAATAATGAAGTTATTCCCTAGGAGATAAGATCTGTATATATTGTTCTGTTTACGTTTTTGGAAGTAGTATATAGTAACAAATTTACTTTATTCTAATTGATTATAGGTGCTAAACTTATGGACCAAACCACGTCTATCAAAGATTTAATAAATATGTAATTTCAAAGACGTTAGCATTGGATGTGATCATACATATACGTTGGGCAGGAGAGAGTATTTAAAGTCTGAATGTATGCGTAGTAGTAAGGGAAAATAAAACTAACATAATAGAATGAGCAAATTGCTTATAAAGATATAAAACCATAAAAGAGGAAGTGTATTAAAAGAAACATAGAAAGCATGCAATGAACAAAAGTCTGAAGATAGAAATGGTAAACATAAAAACGGAACTTAAATTGCAGCAAAATCAATCACGGCATAAGAGGATTGATAAAGCTGTATTAGCCACTCTTGGGACGTTTGGCTTCATCCGATTCCATACCATCAGAGGCTTTCCTAACCCTCTCACCCACAGTACCATCAAGACCTTTGATAGGACCGGATTCCTCACTTACAGACTTCAAGACATCATCAGATGTTGATGGAACAGCGTGTTCTTCCAAGAGAGCTACATGATGTGGAGCCTCTGGTGGGAATACCTTCGTGACAGTAATGGTTTGGGTCTTCCCTGACAAATTATGATCGAAGACTTTCACAATGAATTTATGTGTCTTCCCTATTGTATCGAGTAGAGCCTGCGGCACCGGCATGCACTGATCAGCCTCTACGCCCTCATTACACTAACATTCAAGAAAAATATATGTAAGTTCAACTAACTTGGAGCTATGTATAGATAGGTTTGAAATTACCTCAACTGCTCCTTTTTATAGACGCATTGTTTATGTCCAAGCACAACTGCTTTGGCTCTGTAGAGTTTTGCTCCGGATTTGCAAGAAAACACGTAATGCATAGAATTGAACAAAGCCAAGAATCTTGGCCAAAATGTTTATTCAGAAACTTCTTATGGTTATAAATATGTTTCTGTTTCTAACAACAATAAGATCATCTCAACAATGGTGAATCGAAAAGAGTAATAATAGTAACAACTGAAAGGATAATTGAGACAATGACATCACACCAAAACATAAACTTCATTGAGATTCAACGTTTGAAGAGGATTCGAACACAAGCTACTTGTCAAAAAGATCATAGGTTAGCTACATTCATGAGAGAACGATTGACTTCACAAAAAAATGTTTCCCTATTACACTAACAAAGCCTTCTACGTCCCCTTGGACCACTTCCATCACTTCCGGAGTCATAGATGGGGATACCTTTTCCGATAGGATCTTCATCTCCTGGTAACAGAGGGGCTTCCTTTTGAAGCACTAAGAGCTGATAAATAAGATTTGGAAATATCAAGCTAGTTTCCAAGTCTCTTACGCGGGTCATGTCGATCACTTGTTCATACACAAGCTGGCCAAAGTCGATTTGCTTGCATTTGGTAACAGCATACATGAGGCGGAGACGCTTTCTCATCATCAAATCAGAGTCCGGACCTGGAAGCCAACTACGCTCACACACGCAGTATAGAATTTGGAAGGGATCGAGCAGAGCATTCAGATTAAACCCCGTCCATCCAGCACATTGACCACCGGTGAGGTGTGTGATTGCCTGATTCAGCACAACGTCTTTCCACTGAAAAGAGTGCTCGACAGTCGGTTTCATCATCAATTGGTTGATCACCGAAGGGGAGAAACGGTAGACAAATCCTCGAATAAGAGCTCCATCCTCGTAGAATGGTATGTTAGAGATGAACTCTCTCACAACTCTAGGACAGAACGGATTCACATGCAACACCGTGTAAGACCACCCTATGTCATCAATAACTCTAAACACATCCTCTAACCCACGATTCCTAGGATCTAGAGAACCTTGAACCACAAAACCTCGAAGACAAAGAGAGCGATACACGGTAGTGGCTTCGTGGTTATGATGACGGCGAGAGTAACCCCCGATTGGCGAAACGGTTCCGGAGAATATCAATCGACTTTCTTGGATGCGATCATCAAACGACTTGAACGGGACTCGCGATCGGAACTGGTAGTGTTCTCCATATGCGTTATCAATCTCGCTAAACCTCCGAATCCTAGTTCGAACAAAAGAAGAAGGATTTTGATCAGACATAGTGAGGAGTTTGGATTGGAAAGCAGTTGAAAATAGAAGAGGAAGGGTCGAGTTTCCCTCGTTAAAAAAAGAAGAAGAAGCAATTAATTCATCCCGAGCAGTTCATAGATATGTTTAGTGTTGGGCATATATTTCCAATGAGTGTCTTTAGTCTAGTGGCAGAGTAGCATTGGCATTTGCTCTTTTCTAGGGTTCGAACCCTCATCCCATCATTTTTTAATTTTCGTCAAAATTCTTTTATTTTGGCTTATATAAAGAGTTACTGTATTTAATCATTCATGGTTGTCCACATATATATGTTCCCTCGTTAAAAAGGATGAAGAAGCAATTAATTTATCCCGAGCGGTTTATATATATCTTTAGTGTTGGGCATATATCTGAAATGAGTGTCTTTAGTATAGTGGTAGAGTAGCATCCGCATTTGCTCTTGAACAGGGTTCGAACCTCAGCCCATCATTTTTTAATTTTGTTTAAAATTTCAATTTTTTGGCTTATATAAAGAGTTATTGTTTTTAATCATTCAAGGTTGTCCACATATATCTTATAATTATTAAGTGTTCGATCGAATGAGTCCAATAACTTAGTTCTAAACAATGATAAGTAATCATATAATATCATGCTTCCATTGTTGTCCAAACTAAGTGAAATATTTCTGAATTGGGTTGTCATCAACCAAATGATGTGGTAAATATATATAGATATTACCATTTCATTGGTTCCTATACAGATAATAAGATCACAGTATATAGTTAGTCATTATTATATTTTGATCAAACTATATAACATGGAAAAGATTAATAGTTTATGTTATGACTAAAGGAAACTTCAATCCAAAAACATCAACAACAAAGAAAAAAAAAACAATGCAAAGAGAGTGGTGCATATAGATGGAGCGCAAAGTCAATCCTGTCTTTTTAGTTTCTTCTGATTCTCAACTCCTCTTCAAGCATCTGCACACTGCATCATTTGAGACAATTGGAACAATCAAATCAAAATTTTCCTAAATTTTGGAAGTATCGTAAACAAAAAATATCAAAAGTGGAGTTTTATCTTTACTACTACTACCTTCTGCTCCAAGAAACGAACCTGAGAAGATAGAGCTGTCCCCCTTTATGTCTGCGAATATTCACAAACTTAAAAGAGTCGTAGCACTTTGTCCTCATCACAACAAATTGCAGCATATGTAAATACAATACATAAAAGATCATAATACAATATGTAAAAATCATAATACAATATGTAAATTGCTCAGAAGGATAAGAAGAAACCATATAACAAAATTGTATTAAAAAAACTTAAACATAAAAGTCAAAAGCCAGAAGTCTGAAAGGAAAAGAACATAAAGCCAAAAGAGAAACATAAAAGAACGACTTGGAATGCAGCAAAAAAAACAATCACTGCATAAGAAGATAAGTAGAAAACCCATTAGCCACTCTTGGGATGTTTTGCTTGGATCTCAGCGGCTTTTCTAGCCTTATCACCTGCAGTATCTCCAAAGCTTCCTGAAGAACCAGACCCAACACCTACAGTCGACGGCAGTGGAGCTTCTGGTGGGAGTATCTTGGTGACGGTTATGGTCTGAGTCTTGCCAGTCAGATTATGACCCGAGACCTTCACTATAAACTTAATTGTCTGCCCTATTGTATCAAGTAAAGCTTGCGGAACAGGCACGCAGTGATCAGCTCCTACTCCATCATTAGCCTAACATCCAAGCAAAATGCACATGAGTTGAGATAATATATGAATCGATGATGTCATAACTACTTTTCCGTAACCCAAACCTATTTGCTATACATAGACAGATTTGAAAATACCTCAAAGTAATTAGCAACCAACTCTGCTGCATGTTTACCAGTCAGCTCCTTGCCAGCATCACCAAGAATGACAAAAACTGCTTGCTCAGTCTTATCATACACAGACATCCTCGTGAGGTACCTACAACAAAAGAAGATTAGATACTAACGCTGCCAAAACATAGGTGAAAAGTCTCAGCACTTACTGAGGTACGCCTGTGACTTCAGTCTTCACGCACTTCTTGTTGTTGCAAATCAAAGAAGTATGCCCTTTGACCGCCTTGCTATTACATCCACCGCGGGAGATGTAATACCATGCATAACCCTGGACAACATCATCTATTGTCGCCATGCACTCAAACCAAGCAACCTTCATTGTGGAAAAATAAAATAAGCCTAGTAAGTACCCAAATACATGGAAACGAACGCAAAAACAGAACAATGCTTATACCTTAGAAGAGTCTTGCTTGATGTAAGAGAATAGCTCTTCAAGAGTCAGTGACTCAGGCTTAGTGACTACCTCAGCTGCAATCCTATTAGCAATATCAGAGTTGGAATTCAGCCTGAGAAAAAGACAGGAGCTCAAATACGTTAGAAAAGCCACATGAAATGTTTAAAAAAATCGAACGAACGAAGAACTAAATACATATTTGTCTACCATTCAAGATAATCTCTAGTAGGCTGAACATCGGCATCCATAAACACCCGAGACGATGACATAGAAGTGAGAGCAAGGTGCCTGTTAATACCAAATGAACCAATGTGATTATTAAAAACATGCATTACTACCGCCTAATCTAACAACAAAAGAGTGACTAATACAGTTCCAACTGAAAGACTACTAACCTCCAAGGTGTTTAGGGTTCACAGTGGTGACCAAAAAAACGCTTGGGGTGTTTCCATACGACTTGAATTTCTGGCAGAAATCGGCTGGAGTATCATCCCACAGATCAAGCTTCATCACCGGTCCACTACATAACATAAAAACACGTGTTAAAAATAGCATACAGAACAATGAAAGCAATAACAGTAGAACATACTTACTCATGTGTCTGAACATGAACACATACATGCCGCTTCTCTGCTATATCAACTTCGTCAAGAATCATATGGTCTGTGATAGTCTTCCCATTCACCAGCTTCATGTGGCCAACGTAATCTGAGATAGAACAATTTGAATACGCAGACATCAAACATTAACTCTAATCAAATACCAAACGTGTCATATAATCTAAATATGCAATCATGTCTTACCATAAAGATCACCCTTGGAGTCGCAATTGGCCTTAAACTCCTCATAGCTGTGGAACCTGAACCTATCGTCTGGAATCAAAACCGGAGGGTTCTCAAGCACCGCCAGAGAAGTATTCCAAGAAAACGATACGGTGGCGACATGATCAGCAACCCGATACTGATTTTTGCTTCTGGATCCGAAAAAATTACTCAGGTTATACACAGAACCAGATACCAGATCAAATGTCCCAACACGTCCGGCTGGGACAAAACCCTGAATCACAGTACCCTGTGAACAATCCAAATCATCGATTAATATAATACTATCCCAATCAAAACTATACTAAAGCAAGAGGAAGTGTAAAAAAATCCAAACTCTCTCAACCGATCAATAGTAAAGCAAGAGGAAGAAGCTAAAAAGTCAGACAAACCTCTCGGTCGATAAGGAGCATCTCTTGTTCAATCAAGGTTTTCGTGTTTGGATTGCGAGCCTCCCAGAAGTGAATCAAACGAAACATCAAGTCAGCTTCGCGTGGGCCGTGTGAAACATCTCTGAACAACATCGCTTGTTCGCCACGCGCGGAGGAGAGAGCGGTAGCAGCGTCTGGGTTCATCGGATTGGCAGATGAAACAGCAGTCCTCTCGTTAGGTTTTATCACAGTCGCGGAGGCGGCAATAGACTTCCCGTTTTGTTTCACAGACGCGGAGGAGACGACGGTCTTCTCGCTGATCTTGTGGTCGGTGGAGATCGAAGATCCGCTTGGTTTCACAGACGCGGAGGAGACGACGGTCTTCTCGCTGTTCTTGCGCTCGGTGGAGATCGAAGATTTGCCGGTGGGTTCCATCGCAATGAATTTTAGTGAGAAAATTATCAACTTTGACGGAAGCATAAGATAGGAAAACATATTTATAAACAGAAAAATGGTGAGGAAGGTGGAAAGGATCCATTGAATGATTTTAGTATAGTTTTGATTAGAACAGTTAATGGCGATATTACTAGGCAAAACGGTTTTGGAGAAAAGAGAGATGGAAGAGATGGAGGTCGAAAGGCGAGAGAAGATCGAAGGAAGAGATGGAAGTCCAAAGGTGAGTGAATATCGAATTAGGGTTCTGAAGACGACGCGTAAGACATCAGAAGCCCAAACCTATCTAACTCGCGATGACGTGGCCATTTGCTGCATTATTATTGGACGAATTTACATGTCGACGTGGACCCCCTCAGAGGGCTTTATATCTGGCTTTTAGTATAGTTTTGATACTCCTCTGATTATTAAATTTTCAAATGGTTAATATGTGGCGACAGTGACAGAGTAAACCGTGATGGCATGCAAGATTAAGTACGTGCTAATAAGAATCTAATAAATGAAATATTCAATCGGTTGCATCTATTTCATGTTCGTTGTTAAGTTTAAAAGGTTCATGGAACAGTACTGTAATAACACGTAACACTTAAGAGAATCCATTAATTAAAAACAATAAGCAACGTTTGATTTTAATTTTTTTTTGAACCAAAACTTCTTATTTCATTGATTAGACTAGTAAAAATTACAACAATGGATACTGGTAGAAACAAATAGAAATCTCAAAACAAGAAACAAACTTTTGAAGCAATGGTTTAGCGTCTCGGTTTAAAACTGTGCAACCTCTAGGCACATTTAAAACCAGATGGAACCTTCTTACCACACTGGTTTAAGATAACACTCAATGAAATGGGAACGTTTAGTTTGAGGCCAAGGAGATCAGCTTTTAAGGCGGTGCAAAGACAAACCGCAGCTTCGAGATCAACTAGACCTTTGATAAGTCCGCAACATTTGGATCTTTGTGGTAGAGAAACCTTAACCAAATCCAACACATTGGCACACACCTTGAATTTAAGAGCATTTTTACAAGTGGGGTTGCGGTAAGGGACTGGATTCGAGCTAACCAAGGTGAAGAAAATGACATTCAAAATGAGGAGGAGAGCAATCTTAGAAAAAGCCATTGATGAATATATGAGTTGGGTTATAAGGGTTTTGTAATATATAAGTTATAAGAAAACACTAAACACTCTCTCTTTACAAAGCTTGTGATGTTTTGTGTGAAGAATATGGAGAAAGTGCTAGGGTTTTAATAGGCGAATTTGGTTGAGACTGGCTAATTTATTTTTTACTACAAAGAGGGAAGAAAACGACAGAATCATTATTTTGATAAAACTATTACTAAATTAGAATTTGTTATGATCTGATTGATTTTGCAAACTGTCAAGGATTGTAAGTGGTTGGTTACATGTAACATGCAATAACCATTATATTATTGCCTCACTCAAAACAGAAGATATCGTTTGTATTATCAAATAATACATGTCTTATCATTTAATCAAAACAGCAATAAAACAGAAAGAAAGTGTTACTGGAATTATACATCAAGCTTATATATTAATCTTGGTATGGTCTGCCACTTTCTCCAGATATTAAAAATTTATTACATGTTAATACAAATATTTTTTATTTTAGTTAGTGAACGTGAACCAACCAGAAAATAGCTATGTCGCCCAAATGTTAATCAATATTAGTAAATATGTTTTTGTCTTTATATTTACTTAATAATACATAAAATAACACAGATTTAAATATTTAAAACGAAATGCATACAATATAGCAAAGATGCCAAATACTGTGAAGCAGTCAAACCAAACAGAAAACTGATATTTACATCAGTTTCAATTTTTTGACGAGAATTGAACACAAAATAATAGAAACTTATGATTTTAGGTGATTCAAATCATGAAAATTTTAATTTCATATTAAGATTAGTACCCTTTGAGATTATCATATTTAGTAATGATTTGAAATTGTAGAAAGGTATTTGGCCAAGTAGTTAGCTTCTTCTTCCTATTTCTTATATTAGCCATTGAATTGTTATTATTTTAACTATTTATATTTTTTAATATCATTTTATTTTACTGTAAATTTTTTGTGTCTATAATTTATATTCCTTTTTACGTGCTTCTGCAGTAACTAAACTGATATTTTTGAAACTATGTAACAGATATTTTTTAAACTATGTAGAATTAAAATTTGAAAAAATAAAATTATTATTATTCAATCCCGTTGGTCAAGTTACTTTTGGATTCATTTTATAGTTTACCAACAATTGTTTTGCGTCAGTTTTAAGGTTTTTGTGAATGCGACAAACTTATTTTTATTATCTTGCATCTAGTTTGTGTCTGCATATTTTTTTCTCTTTAGTCCTTAAGTTGCAAATATGCCCAGATTTTCTTTTTAAAATTTGGTTTAATGTACATCAAATATTTAAATAATTTATCAATTTGTTATAGTTTGCTAATCATTCCATTTATTCCTATCTACAAATTGTATGCTTTAATTTTCTGAATTACTTAATCATCTAGATTAGCCTAAAATTATTTTATTTTTATTTTTACTCGTAATAACTTTTCTTCTTTAGCTTTATTCATTTATGTTCAGTTCATGTTTTTTTATTTCTTTGATATTTAGGGCATCAGTCTTTCTAGTAATTTTATCTAAATTTTGGAAATGGAACAACTAATAATACCTTTTTCCTTTAAAAATTGTACTTGTGTTGGTGGTTTAATTATTTGCTGGTTGGGTCTCATTGAATCATTAAAATCATGCTCCTCTGATTATTAATTTTCAAATGGTTAATATGTGGCGACAGTGACAGAGTAAACCATGATGGCATGCAAGATTAAGTACGTGCTAATAAGAATCTAATAATTGAAATATTCAATCCGTTGCATCTATTTCATGTTTGTTGTTAAGTTTAAAAGGTTCATGGAACAGTACTGTAATAACACGTAACGCTTAAGAGAATCCGTTAATTAAAAAGAATAAGCAACGTTTGATTTTAATTTTTTTTTAACCAAAACTTCTTATTTCATTGATTAAACTTGTAAAAGTTACAACTATGGATACTGGTAGAAACAAATAGAAATCTCTAAACAAGAAACGAACTTTTGAAGCAATGGTTTAGCGTCTCGGTTTAAAACTGTGCAACCTCTAGGCACATTTAAAACCAGATGGAACCTTCTTACCACACTGGTTTAAGATAACACTCAATGAAATGGGAACGTTTAGTTTGAGGCCAAGGAGATCAGCTTTTAAGGCGGTGCAAAGACAAACCGCAGCTTCGAGATCAACTAGACCTTTGATAAGTCCGCAACATTTGGATCTTTGTGGTAGAGAAACCTTAACCAAATCCAACACATTGGCACACACCTTGAATTTAAGAGCATTTTTACAAGTGG
The DNA here is from genome assembly GCF_020379485.1 of Brassica napus. NCBI lineage: Eukaryota > Viridiplantae > Streptophyta > Magnoliopsida > Brassicales > Brassicaceae > Brassica > Brassica napus. Next base: position 34,807,124 of record NC_063450.1, read on the forward strand.
GGTTGCGGTAAGGGACTGGATTCGAGCTAACCAAGGTGAAGAAAATGACATTCAAAATGAGGAGGAGAGCAATCTTAGAAAAAGCCATTGATGAATATATGAGTTGGGTTATAAGGGTTTTGTAATATATAAGTTATAAGAAAACACTAAACACTCTCTCTTTACAAAGCTTGTGATGTTTTGTGTGAAGAATATGGAGAAAGTGCTAGGGTTTTAATAGGCGAATTTGGTTGAGACTGGCTAATTTATTTTTTACTACAAAGAGGGAAGAAAACGACAGAATCATTATTTTGATAAAACTATTACTAAATTAGAATTTGTTATGATCTGATTGATTTTGCAAACTGTCAAGGATTGTAAGTGGTTGGTTACATGTAACATGCAATAACCATTATATTATTGCCTCACTCAAAACAGAAGATATCGTTTGTATTATCAAATAATACATGTCTTATCATTTAATCAAAACAGCAATAAAACAGAAAGAAAGTGTTACTGGAATTATACATCAAGCTTATATATTAATCTTGGTATGGTCTGCCACTTTCTCCAGATATTAAAAATTTATTACATGTTAATACAAATATTTTTTATTTTAGTTAGTGAACGTGAACCAACCAGAAAATAGCTATGTCGCCCAAATGTTAATCAATATTAGTAAATATGTTTTGTCTTTATATTTACTTAATAATACATAAAATAACACAGATTTAAATATTTAAAACGAAATGCATACAATATAGCAAAGATGCCAAATATTGTGAAGCAGTCAAACCAAACAGAAAACTGATATTTACATCAGTTTCAATTTTTTGACGAGAATTGAACACAAAATAATAGAAACTTATGATTTTAGGTGATTCAAATCATGAAAATTTTAATTTCATATTAAGATTAGTACCCTTTGAGATTATCATATTTAGTAATGATTTGAAATTGTAGAAAGGTTTTTGGCCAAGTAGTTAGCTTCTTCTTCCTATTTCTTATATTAGCCATTGAATTGTTATTATTTTAACTATTTATATTTTTTAATATCATTTTATTTTACTGTAAATTTTTTGTGTCTATAATTTATATTCCATTTTACGTGCTTCTGCAGTAACTAAACTGATATTTTTGAAACTATGTAAGTGATATTTTTTAAACTATGTAGAATTAAAATTTGAAAAAATAAAATTATTATTATTCAATCCCGTTGGTCAAGTTACTTTTGGATTCATTTTATAGTTTACCAACAATTGTTTTGCGTCAGTTTTAAGGTTTTTGTGAATGCGACAAACTTATTTTTATTAACTTGCATCTAGTTTGTGTCTGCATATTTTTTTCTCTTTAGTCCTTAAGTTGCAAATATGCCCAGATTTTCTTTTTAAAATTTGGTTTAATGTACATCAAATATTTAAATAATTTATCAATTTGTTATAGTTTGCTAATCATTCCATTTATTCCTATCTACAAATTGTATGCTTTAATTTTCTGAATTACTTAATCATCTAGATTAGCCTAAAATTATTTTATTTTTATTTTTACTCGTAATAACTTTTCTTCTTTAGCTTTATTCATTTATGTTCAGTTCATGTTTTTTTATTTCTTTGATATTTAGGGCATCAGTCTTTCTAGTAATTTTATCTAAATTTTGGAAATGGAACAACTAATAATACCTTTTTCCTTTAAAAATTGTACTTGTGTTGGTGGTTTAATTATTTGCTGGTTGGGTCTCATTGAATCATTAAAATCATGCTCCTCTGATTATTAATTTTCAAATGGTTAATATGTGGCGACAGTGACAGAGTAAACCATGATGGCATGCAAGATTAAGTACGTGCTAATAAGAATCTAATAATTGAAATATTCAATCCGTTGCATCTATTTCATGTTTGTTGTTAAGTTTAAAAGGTTCATGGAACAGTACTGTAATAACACGTAACGCTTAAGAGAATCCGTTAATTAAAAAGAATAAGCAACGTTTGATTTTAATTTTTTTTTAACCAAAACTTCTTATTTCATTGATTAAACTTGTAAAAATTACAACTATGGATACTGGTAGAAACAAATAGAAATCTCTAAACAAGAAACGAACTTTTGAAGCAATGGTTTAGCGTCTCGGTTTAAAACTGTGCAACCTCTAGGCACATTTAAAACCAGATGGAACCTTCTTACCACACTGGTTTAAGATAACACTCAATGAAATGGGAACGTTTAGTTTGAGGCCAAGGAGATCAGCTTTTAAGGCGGTGTAAAGACAAACCGCAGCTTCGAGATCAACTAGACCTTTGATAAGTCCGCAACATTTGGATCTTTGTGGTAGAGAAACCTTAACCAAATCCAACACATTGGCACACACCTTATATTTAAGAGCATTTTTACAAGTGGGTTTGCGGTAAGGGACTGGATTCGAGCTAACCAAGGTGAAGAAAATGACATTCAAAATGAGGAGGAGAGCAATCTTAGAAAAAGCCATTGATGAATATATGAGTTGGGTTATAAGGGTTTTGTATTATATAAGTTATAAGAAAACACTAAACACTCTCTCTTTGCAAAGCTTGTGATGTTTTGTGTGAAAGAATGTGGAGAAAGTGCTAGGGTTTTAATAGGCGAATTTGGTTGAGACTGGCTAATTTATTTTTTACTACAAAGAGGGAAGAAAACGACAGAATCATTATTTTGATAAAACTATTACTAAAGTAGAATTTGTTATGATCTGATTGATTTTGCAAACTGTCAAGGATTGTAAGTGGTTGGTTACATGTAACATGCAATAACCATTATATTATTGCCTCACTCAAAACAGAAGATATCGTTTGTATTATCAAATATATACATGTCTTATAATTTAATCAAAACAGCAATAAAACAGAAAGAAAGTGTTAGCTTATTTGAACCAAAAAAAAAGTGTTCGCTTATAAATTAATCTTGGTATGGTCTGCCACTTTCTCCAGATATTAAAAATTTATTACATGTAAATTTTTTTTTTTTTGTCGACAACATTACAGACTCATATTGACTCTGTAAACCACACCGGGAGATATTGATCCATGTGAACGACGAAAGACGTTTGTTTCCTGACACTGCGTGCTAGGTTATCCGCCTTTGTATTTTGCGTATATATTTTATTTTAGTTACAGAACGAGAACCAACCAGAAAATAGCTATGTCGCCAAAATGTTATTAAATATTAGTAGATATGTGATTCGTCTTTATATTTATATAAAATACATAAAATAACACCGATTTAAATATTTAAAATGATATGCATAAAATATAGCAAAAATGCCAAATATTGTGAAGCAGTCAACCCAAAAACTGATATGTACATCAGTTTCAACTTTTTGACGAGAATAGAACACAAAAGAATAGAAACTTATGATTTTAGGTGATTCAAATCATGAAAATTTTAATTTTATTTTAAGATCAGTACCCTTTGAGATTATTATATTTAGTAATGATTTGAAATTGTAGAAAAGTTTTGGGAAATTCTCACAAATACCACATTCATAGTACCACTTTTCATGTTTACACTAACCCCACTTTTATACTCACTTTTAATGAAGGATAAAATACATTTATATCTCTAGAGTTAACTATTCTAGACTTAGGGTTTAGAATTGAGGGGTGAGGTAGGGTTTTTAGAATCTAAAATTTATGATTCTAATAAATATATAAATAAATACTTTAAAAAATATTTTTTTAAAATAGCTTCAAACATAATTTTCGATTTTCAAAAAGAAATTTTGAAAAAATAAATTTGAAAAAAAAAGTTCAAAAAAAAATAAATTTATAAAAAAGTTCGAATTTGAAAAAGTATAACTCGAAAACATAAAAATTTATTTTTTTATTTAAATAATGATTTATTATATATATATATATAACAAAGATACAAGAGTCTTTTGCCATTAATGAATAAGGTATTTTTGAAAATGTACATTTAGTGGTGGTAAAGATGAAAAGTGGTACCATGAAAGTGGTAAACATGAAATTCCCCCAAAAGTTTTTGGCCAAGTAGTTAGGTTCTTCTTCCTATTTCTTATATTAGTTATTGAATTGTCATTATTTTAACTATACCTATTTTAAAAATATCGCTTTATTTTATTGTAATTTTTTTTATATGTAATTTATATTCCATTTTTATGTACTGCTGCAGTAACCAAACTGATATTGTTCTATGTATCATTAATTAAAACTTGAACAAAAAATAATAATTGTTATTCAATCCTTTTGGTCTAGTTACTTTTGGATTCATTTTACAGTTTACCAACAGTTATTCTGTGTCAGTTTTAAGTTTTCTTGTGAATGCGACTAACTTATTTTGATTAACTTGCATTTAGTTTGTGTCTGCATATTTTTTTCTCTTCAGCCCTTGTTAATGAAGGAAACCGCTTTTAATACATGGATTTAATTAGTTGTCGTTAGTTTTCTATTGTTTTAATTTCAACAAGATCTTGATCTGCGCAACCGCATATTTGTTTTCAGTTTTATAAACTTAGATATCTATTTTAGATCATTAGTAGTATACATTTTAAAAGGCAATCATATATTTAAATGTTTATATAACTATTTCAGATAAAATAATAAATAATTTTATAGTTTATATGTTGTAGTTAATCAATTGTTTAAAACCGTCATATGTATTTGTTGCTTCTTATTATATATTTATCTTATTTTATTTGTATTTAGTTATTAAAAAAATTAATATATGCGTGAAACAACATATTTGAAAATTATTTAGTATTTAATTTATGTTAAATTTGTTAAATTCTGACTCGCCTTTCAAAGCTGGATTTCCTTTTAGCAATATTGTTTACCTTTATTCATTTTAGATAATATATTATTGTATATAGAAAAATCTTAATTTTATACATGTAATATACAGTTTGCTAATGTCAAGTTGTTCTGTCGTCGTATTATATTTCTAACATGAATATTTTATATTTATGAAAAGTAAAACTTATAAATTTATTAACTTAATAAATATATCATTTTTAATTCAATATAATAATTTTATTTTAACATGATTGATTATGATTATAAAATATATAAAAATAAGATAGATTTTTTTTCATTTTATAAACGATAGTTGAATTTCTATTAATGAATAATAATAGTTCATTGCTAATTACAAAATTGGTGAATTTATTTACATAAACTTTATGAAAATTAAAATATTTTAAAAATATTTATCAACAGATTTTTTAGAATACTTTTAAAAATAATATATATATATAAAATGAAAGGATATCATGATTAAAGTAGTTAAAAATATTTTATATTATTAGCTTTAATGAAATACATGTTAATTTTTATAGGGAAAATTTTTATAGGGGAAATTTTCATCTTTACCACCACTAAAGAGCCATTTTCAAAACTATTTTCTTCATTAAGTGGCAAAAGACTATTATACTTTTGTTATCTATCTATATATATATAATAAATTATTATTTAAATAATAAAAAAAAATTTATGTTTTCGAATTATTATTTTTCAAATTCGAACTTTTTTATAAATTTTTTTAATCTTTTTTCGAAATTTGTTTTTATTTTTTTTCAAAACTTCTTTTTGAAAATCAAAAATTATGTTTGAAACTATTTTAATTTTTTATATATATTTTTTAAGTATTTATTTATATATTTACCAGAATCCTAAATTTCACATTCCAAGAACCCTACCCCACTCCTCAACTCTAAACCCTAAGTGCAGATTAGTTAACCCTAGGGGTATAAGTGTATTTTACCCTTCATTAAAAGTGAGGGTAAAAGTGGTTTGTGTAAACATAAAAAGTGGTACTATAAATGTGGTATTTGTGGTAATTTCCCATTTCTATACATGTATTATACAATTTGCTAATGCAAACCCGTCTTACCAACGTATTATATATATTTGAACATAAATAGTTATAATTATGAAAATAAATTATATATAATTTTATTAGTTTTATATAATTTTACCATATATAGCTCAATATAATAATTTTCCTTTAAAACGATTGATTATGATTATGTAGTAGAAAAAATAGGATAGAATTTTATATTTTCATTTTATAAATGATTACTAAATATATTAATGCCTAATAATATTTCAAAACTAATTACGAAATTAGTGAAAATATTTACATATTAATTTTTAAAAATTAAGATCTTGTTAAATCTTTTCAAACAAATTTGTTAAATTTTATAAAATATATATTTTTATATTTAAAATGAAAAGATATTAAAAGATATAATGATTAAAGTAGTTCAAATATTATATGTGTTATTAGTTTTAATAAAATACATTTAATAAAATCACTAAAGGATGGTCTAAATTAAAAAAAACACACATGAAAGAAGTCATGATTTCTATTTTAATATAATAGATTTACATTTTAAAATTTTAGAATATTCTTCAATGGCATAGATTGTAGGGGAAATTTTATGATTACCACTTTCATGGTATCACTTTTCATCTTTACCTCCCTTAAAGAGATATTTTCAAAAACACATTCTTCATTAAGATGGCAAAAGACTCTTATACTCTTGTTATCTATATATATAATAAATCATTATTTAAATAAAAAAAAAAATTTATGTTTTCGAATTATACGTTTTCAAATTCAAACTTTTTATAAAGTTTTTTTCGATTTTTTTCAAATTTCTTTTTGAAAATCGAAAATTATGTTTGAAACTATTTAATAAAAAATTTATATATTTTTTATGTATTATTTATATATTTATTAGAATCCTAAATTTCACATTCCAAAAATCCTACATCACCTCTCAGCTTTAAACCCTAAGTCTAGATTAGTTAATCCTAGGGGTATAAGTGTCTTACCCTTTATTAAAAGTGAGGAAAAAAGTGATTAGTGTAAACATGAAAAAGGGTAGTATGAATGTGGTATTTGTGGTAATTTCCCTAGATTGTAATACTAGTGAAAAACTAAGGAGACCTCAAATAAAGATCTTATGTTTTTATTATTTTATTTTAAAAAATAAATATTATTTATAAAAATATGAGTTTTAATTTTTGATAACCTTATATAAGGCTTGGGAATAATATCTGTATTCGAAAAACTGATCGAGAACTTATCTAAAAATTAGGATACCGAGCCCGTTTGGACCCGGCAAAAATATCCGAACGGGTCCATTTTAAAATTTATGTATATTATACATTTAAATATATGTATATAATTTACATAATTTATTTTTTTAAACTAAATTTTGGCCTAGTTCAGTTTCGTGCCATAATCATGTTTATATAAACTACTATATTGATTTTAATTAAAAAAATCAGTGTAAATTTTATTTCTATTATGTTGATTAAAATATTTTATACTTTTACCGTATAACATATGTATATATATCTTTTTATTTTTGAAAATCTAATAAAAATTATCTAAATATGAAAATTAGTATAATTACTGACCCATCTTACATTGTTTAAATTGTTTTGAAACTAAAATGAAGTCAACTTTATTTTTAACCAGACTTATATAAGGTTAAATTAATTTTAATAACTTTTTAATAGTAGTGAAATCTGTTTTCTAAAATGAAAAACACTGCTTGACTTATGTAAAATTATAAACTGTAAAATATATTAAAAGTTGAACAGGGACAAATACATATTCGTGCCCCCAACTTTTTCATTATGCAATTTGATATTATGGAGATACCCATTGTTCATATTGATATTCAACAGTGATGGAATCATATGTCCCTATTTTATGTTTTTTACATTTTAGAACGACCTTTTGTTCATGTTTAACTACTTACTTTATTTTTTAATGAGATTGTTTTTCCACAACTGTGTGAGTTAAACCTGTTTATATGATTTAAAACAATATTATTTTTTGGTATATGTTTTGATAGATTAGATTATGTATCAATTTTTCTTTTGCAAAATTAAGTCGTTTGTATATGGTTTTTTTTTTTTTTTTGATAACGAGCGGCCATTCTATTACTCAAACTTGAGGTGGTCTGGGTAACCAGACCCGAATAGAACAATGAAATATAACTCCCTATAGAAGGATCTAGCAGTCTTAACTAAAAAATCAGAAATGTGGTTTTGAGCACGTGGAACATAAGTGATCTTGAAGTCCGGGAAGCATATCTGCAGAGTATCTATCCTCTCTAATTCCGTTGCAAAGCTTGGCCAGACGTGAGGCTCCTTGATCATGGCGATCAGCTCCTTGCAGTCTGTCTCAAAGCTCTGGCATGTCGAATGCTGAAGCATATTCTCCATCGCCCATCGCAGTGCTTCTACTTCCGAATGCAAAGCTGATTCGCGTCGAATGATATTTCGTGTCCCCATAAATTGGATCTTCCCAAAGTTGTCCATCCAAGCCCATCCACATCCACTGAACTGTGATGTGGATGTCCATGACCCATCTAGCATACAGATATTACCAGAGCATATGACTTGGGGCTCCTCAATTATGTGATCTTGTAGCATTGATGGCACCGTCTCGTTTGCGTTAAACCATGCTTGACATTCACTCTCTGCATAGCGAACTAACACCAATGGATCTCTGTCTATTCCCCTGAAGAGTTTGTCATTTCGCGCGTTCCAAATATACCATATTATCCAGGGCTAAGGATATATGTCTAGTTCTGGTTCGACAATGATGTTCTTCCTCCAGAAAAGATAATCCATATTAGCGTAGATACTCAGTGCCGGGAAAATATCTTGACTTGTTGGAGTCACTGAAAGGGACCAAACTTGTATAGCTGGCGGGCATTCGAATATGGCATGAGTTACAGATTCTTCTGGTTCTCCACATCTTGGACAATAGTCATCGCACCTCATATTACGCTGTACTAGGTTCCTTGTTACTGCCACATGACATGTTATCATTTGCCATATAAGATGGCATATCTTTTTAGGCGCTTTAATCTTCCAAGCAAAGGCTTGAAGCTTAGTAATGCTTGGCTCCAGCACTTCCTTTTCTTCCTCTGACTTTAATAGGTTCTGAGCTACCCAATATCCTGACTTAACCGTGTACTGGCCATTCCTAGTGTAGTTCCAGAAAAATGTATCCCGATGATGAGTTGAGCTTATGGCCAAACTCCTTATGAGGGGTATATCCTCATGGTTAACATAATTCTCCAGTAAGCCAACATCCAACTCCTTCGATACCTGATTAATAAAGTCGCTGACTCTCATGTTCGGATGCAAAACTGGGGCTAAAGGAGTAGTCGGTCTTGCCGGTGTTGTAGGGACCCACGGGTCCTCCCACACCTTGACTTCGTAACCAGAATGTATTTTTTGTCTGATTCCCAATAGCAATACCTTTTGTGCTGCAGATATGCTAGTCCACACATAGGATGGGCTACTAGCATAATTTACTCGTAAAGGCGAGCTCAGTCTATAATATCTTCCCTTCAAAACTCGGGCCACTAACGAATCTGGGTGTTGCAAAAGTCGCCATAGTTGTTTTGCTAATAATGTTAGGTTGAACTCGTGTATCATACGGAAACCAATCCCACCCTCCTCTCTTGGCAAGCACACCTTTTCCCATTTTTCCCAGTGTATTCCTCTCTTCGGGGGGTTTGAACTCCACCAGAATTGAGCAATGGCACTTGCCAGATTCTCACATGTTTCCAGTGGCAGCAGGAAACTAGACATAACATACGTCAGAAGAGCTAGAAAAATGGATTTAATCAACACTTCCTTGCCTCCTTTTGAAAGCCATCTACTTGTCCATCCATTCACTCTATGCATTAACTTGTCTTTGAGAAAAAAAAATAGTTTGCATTTGGAACCGCTAATATCTTCTGGGATACCTAAGTATGTTCACATTCCTCCTTCATTCTGGATTCCAAGGTATCTTTAATCTCTTGTTTGACTGTCGCATTAATCCTCTTACCAAATACTAAAGAAGATTTCTCAAAATTGATGCATTGGCCAGATGCTTGACCATATTTCCTGATTACTTTCATCATTTCTTCACATTTGACGGGGCTCTGCCTTACAGAAGAAAAGGCTATCATCAGCAAAGAGAAGGTCGGATACCGAGGGACATGCACGCGTAACGCACATCCCCGTTATCTTTCCTTGGTTCTCCGCATGATTGAGAAGGCTAATGAGCGCTTTCGTGCATAGAATAAAGATGAAAGGAGACAGAAGATCTCCTTGACGTAGGCCTCTTTCTGGGACCATGTTTCCCCTTGGTTGACCATTCATGAGCACCTTGTATTTCACTGACCTCTGAAAAAACTCATCTTTCGCATGACCGCTTCAATAAACAACCACTCCATCCTGTCGTACGCTTTGATCATATCCGTCTTAATGGCCATCCTTTTATTGCGTCCGCTAGGTTTAGTTCTCAGAGCATGAAACATTTCTTGGGCGATCATGATATTGTCTGAAATTTGTCTTCCAGCAACAAAGGCTGATTAGGTTTATGAAATTTGGCTGGTAGAACATTCTTTAACCTCAAGACCTTAGAGATTATCTTGTAACTGACATTACACAAGCTAATGGGCATGAAATGGGACATCTCATTAGGCTTTGTTGTCTTTGGGATGAGGCATATATTCGTATCATTTAGTCCAGTGGCCATCGTCCCATCGAACAAGAATTTATTAACCATTAGAGTTAAGTCTTCCTTTACAATATCCTAAAATTTCTGGTAGAAAAGTGTTGTCATACCATCTGGTCTTGGGGCCTTCTCTGGGTGCATAGCAAAGAGTGCTAATTTGACCTCTCATTCAGTAACTGGAACCGTAAGATTATCATTCATTGGCCCAGCAATCGTCGTGGATACTTCAGATAGTGCTTCCTCTATATCTTTTGGGTTTGATGACTCAAAAATTTGCCTAAAATAACTAGTAGCAATGGCTACCAGTCCTTCTTCATCCTCAACAACATTTCCATTTGCATCTAGAAGCTGTGTGATTTTATTCCTTGCTCTCCTTTGCTTTGTTAGTGCATAGAAGAATTTGGTGTTTTTATCGCCCTTTTTTAACCAGAAGACCCGACTTTTTTGTTTGGAGAACATTTTTTCAGGCTTAAGAGCATTAGAGAATTCCTTCAACAAAATAGTTGGCCCAACAAAATAGAAATTATCAAATATATCGCACCTCATAAAATTTAAAGACTGAAGCCCAATTTTGTTTTTCCGGGGAAACAAAAACAGAAGAAGGTTATCAACTTTTCTCGTTTTTGGGACGTTTCGTTATGTCTAATCTCTTTGTCTTTACGGGATATCGTGCTCAGGGATTTATGTTCACTTTTAAAAGGGAAGAAACACCCGTACGGGAGGACCAAAGAGAGTTTAGCTTGATCCCGAAGGCCTTTGGTATGCTCGAACTGGAAGCAAAGGTTATTTTATTTCCTACTCTTTCTCATCTTTGATTTTATGATCTCAATTTACAAAAAAGACTGAAACCTTGTGTAGTTAATACAAAGAAGAGTTTAGCTTAACCAACTTTCAAGATGGACTTTTGTGTTCTGTGTTTATGGTTGGCCTTTTTCTTGTTTCTCCAGTACTTACTGTAGAAGCCGGAAACCCGGATTGACATAAACGAAAAAATAATAAACGATGTTAAGGAATAAATGATTCAAATGAGACATGGAGTCGAGATATGATCTCTTTCCTTAACTCTAAATATTGAGTCCCAGGATAAAACTATGGCTGACAATTCATGCTTCACTCATGAACGCCCTATCTAACTAATAATCTACGAAACACTCTCGGACTTACTTCGAGGGATTTGGTTTTTTTTGTTGCGTAAAACCTTAAGAATGAAATGAGAAGGAGACGATTTTTTAAAGAGGAGAAGACGAGCCACTTTCCGCGACTGATGCATCACGTGTGCACGTTGGCGGAAATCTCGCGAAGATCTCGGAGTTGAGGTGTTACGAAACTTACTCCGCAAGATCTTTCTCGTTTAATCTTATCGTCAAGAAGAGAGACAGCGTGTTGTTTTTAAACGAACTACGCGTTGTTTAATATAAAATGCATGCCGTTTTTTCGGGAATTAAATGGCAAAAACGTTGAGCTTAACTTGGTCCAAAAAGAATATTCTTATTTGGCCGGAGGCGCTCCACCAAAACCCAAGACCCAAGCCCAAGCCCAAGCTCTAGCCCACGCCGAGCCGAGCCGAGCCGAGCCGGCCGGACGGCGGCGACGGCGCGCGCATGGGGAGCCTTCTCCTCTCTGAAGCTGGTTAACCCACGATAGCATGAATGCATATATATACATCTCTCTTTCTCTTGTCACACACGATGTGGGACAAGTTCTCATTTCTTCATTTACTAAGCCATTAGTCTTCTAATTACACATGCCCATTTCTTTTCACAACTTTCCAATTAATAGTTGGTCCAACAATCCCCCACATGAATAGAAATGACTCTTCTAAACATATGCAGACTACATGCAGACTCGATAGACTCTAAAAACTATACTTATTCTAATCTTGACTAGACTTGACAGACTTATCGAGAGTGTTTGTAAAAAATTCAATGTGTTTGAGTTGGTGGTATTCTTAAGCCTTGAACCGCTCATAGTTAGTATCTGTCGGGTTTACTTTACCAGAAGGTGAACATGATGTCTTGAACCAATCGGTGTTTTATGTAGACCGAGACAACAGGCATAACGCAGCTTCATTTTCTCGTAGAACTTAGTTCTCTATTGTGTTCATTGTGGCCCTAAACTATTTATGGTTTTCATGAGTGAACTTAGAGAATATAGCCTTGCATTTATTCTCCTAGAAACTGCCCCATTTCACACTCATTAGGTGATTGACCATGAAAAGTATTGAGTAATAATCCATTTTAGAAGCTTTGGAATCATTAAAAGCTGATGCTTATCCTTCTCACATTTGTTAGCACTTTTATCATCTTAGGAACTGGGAAGAGACTACTTTGTCTCAAGTGCTTTGGTTAGATTCTGTTTGATTTTGTTTTCCCTTTGAACCTACGTCTTGGGATCTCCAGTCATGATAGGTAGGCTTACAATCAAGCATCCTCATTCGTTATAGGCTTTAAACTCATTCCTTTTGATGATTTAGCAACAACATCTCGTGGCAAACCTTTAGTAAATGGATCCGCTAGGTTGTCAGCCGATTTGATGTAGTCTATTGTGATTACACCAGTTGAGATAAGTTGTCTAATGGTTTTATGTCGTCTTTTGATGTGACGAGATTTACCATTGTAGAGATTATTCTGAGCCCGAGCTATAGCTGATTGACTATCACAATGTATGTGTATAGCTGGCACTGGTTTCTCCCACATAGGAATATCTTCCAAAAAGTTTCTAAGCCATTCAGCTTCTTCTGTTGCTTTGTCTAAGGCTATGAACTCAGATTCCATGGTTGATCTGGCTAACACTGTTTGTTTGGTATATTTCCATGATATTGCTGTTCCTCTTAGTGTAAAGACATATCCACTCGTGGATTTTGAGTTTTTAGAATCTGATATCCAGTTAGCATCATTGTATCCTTCTAAAACTGATGGTTCTTTACCATAGTGAAGCCCAAAATCTTTGGTGTAGCGCAAGTAATTGAGAACCCTCGTTATAGCTTTCCAGTGTGTATGACCTGGATTACTTGTATATCGACTAAGTACGTTTACTGAATGCGCTAGATCTGGTCTAGTACAATTGGTCAAGTACATGAGACTTCCGATCACACGTGCATACTCGTTTTGTGAAACCGCTTCACCGGAATTCTTTGTCAAGAGCATTTAGGGATCTAACGGAGTTTTTGCCGTACTATTAGAGTAATTTTTAAACCTCTCTAATATTGTTTGAGCATAATGAGATTGGGTTAAGATAATTCTGTTTGCATTTCTTGTGACTTTAACCCCGAGAATTACATCTGCTAATCTCAAGTCTTTCATCTCAAATGTCCCTTTGAGCATGTTTTTTGTTTGATTGATAATGTCTTTATTGCTTCCAATAATGAGCATATCATCTACATATAGACATAGCAAAACATACGTATTTTTGGTAGTTTTGTATTATATGCATTTGTCACATTCATTTATTTTGAAACCATTTGACATCATTGTATTGTCAAATTTTTGGTGCCATTGTTTAGGAGCTTGCTTAAGTCCATAAAGTGACTTTAGAAGTCGGCATACTTTGTCTTCCTGTCCGGGAACGACAAAACCTTCAGGTTGTTTCATGTAAATTTCCTCTTCTAAATCACCATTTAGAAAAATGGTTTTTACATCCATTTGATGGATTTCTAGGTCTCTTAAGGTTGCGATTTCTATCATCAGTCTTATTGATGTTATTCTCGTTACTGGAGAATATGTATCAAAATAGTCAAAGCCTTCCTTTTGTCGGAATCCTTGAACTATAAGCCTAGATTTGTATTTTCCACCAGGTTTTCGTGTCATTATCCATTTATTTCCTATTGCTTTACAGCCAGGTGGTAAATATGTTATGTACCATGTATAATTTTGCATGATAGAATCAAATTCACTCCTGGCAGCTTCGTTCCAAAATGGAGCTTCTGGTGAATCCATGGCTTCTGCCAAAGTTTTTGGAACATTTTCGACTAAAAATGCCATTAGGAAATCTTCACCAAAAGATTTTTCCTTTCGAGCTCTTTTGCTTCTTCGAGGTTCATATTTTTCTTCATTTTCTGAAATATCATTTATAGAAATCTCGACATTTGTCTCAGTTTCTGAGTTCTTGTCATTGTCTCTTTCTTCTCGAGTTCGTTTTGAACCTTGTTTTTTTTATATGGAAAAATATTTTCGAAAAAAGATGCATTTCTTGATTCCATGACTGTTTTTTCATGAATGTCTGATATTTCAGATTTATGTACTAGAAATCGACATGCATTATGTGCATATCCGATGAAGATGTAATACACGGTTTTAGGTCCAATAGTGACCTTCTTTGGTGGCGGGACAGCAACTTTTGCCAAGCACCCCCACACTTTGAGGTATTTATACGAAGGTAAATTACCTTTCCATAATTCATATGGAGTTTTGCTAGTTACTTTGTGTGGAATTTTGTTGAGGATATAATTAGTGGTAATCAACGCTTCCCCCCACATGTTCTGGGGTAACCCAGATTCCTGCAACATTGCATTCATCATCTCTTTTAGAGTTCGATTTTTACGTTCAACAACTCCATTAGATTCTGGTGAATAAGGAGCTGTAGTTTGATGGATTATTCCATGTTCTTTACAGAATGCATTGAATGGACCATCATACTCACCTCCTATGTCGCTTCTAACTACTTTAATAGTTGTTTTAAGCTGATTTTCGACCTCGAGTTTAAATTCTTTAAATTTTTCTAAAGTTTCGTCTTTGCTATGTAATAAATATACATAGCAATATTTTGTGCAGTCATCTATGAAGGTCACAAAGTACTTTTTTCCACCTCTAGTTTGTATGTATTTTAAATCACATAAATCGGTGTGAATTAAATCTAGAAGTTTATT
Organism: Brassica napus; assembly: GCF_020379485.1. Classification (NCBI taxonomy): domain Eukaryota; kingdom Viridiplantae; phylum Streptophyta; class Magnoliopsida; order Brassicales; family Brassicaceae; genus Brassica; species Brassica napus. The sequence continues at coordinate 34,822,494 of NC_063450.1, forward strand.
AGTTCTTTCAACACGAGGTGATGGCGTTTTTGTGAGCTTAGCCTGTACACATACTTCACATTTTTGTTTACTTGTTTTGCATTTAGGAATTAGATTTAAATTCATTAATCTTTGTATAGATTTGTAGTTTACATGGCCTAATCTTTCATGTCATATATTAAAAGACTCAACCAAATAAGCAACTGGCTCTTTCTTATTCATTGAAACTTTTTGAGCTACAACTTTCGGAGGGACTGTCATTACATTCGACTTGACAAGTCCACCCTTAACATACCCTTTTCCCAAATACATCTCATTCTTCATAATCACGAGCTTGTCCGTCTCAAAACTTATGGCGAATCCATTCTTGCTGAGCAAGGTTCCCGAGACCAGGTTCTTCCTCATGTCAGGCACATGCTTCACATTCGTCAAAGTGACCTCACGTCCAGATGTCATCTTCAAAATCACATTGCCGCGTCCTTCAATCTTGGAGACTGCAGTGTTTCCCATCCTGAGCTTCTCCTCAGTCTTGCTTTTCTGATAGGTGTTGAACATCGTCCTATCGGTGCAAATGTGGGTGGTTGCACCAGTGTCATATCACCATTCCTTGGGGTTGTTGCTTTCATTCATGTTGGCTTCAGTCACCACAGCTACGAGATCTTCCTCAGTGAGATTTGTCTGAGCCTTCTCATCCTTGATCTTTTTGCGACACTCAACAGTCTTGTGCCCCACTTTGTGGCAGTAGTGACACTTCCCCTTCAACTTCTCCACATTTGCATTGATCTCAATGCCTTTGTTCTTGAAGTTTTTACCAGAAGCCTTCAAGGCTGCAACAGGTTTGGAAGGCTTGGCAGGAGAATTAGCGTGTGCATTTCCTTTGCCTTTGTGCTCAGCCATGTTGACACTGTGCTCCTTAGCAGTGACCTTGTCAGCAGATTAGTTTTTGGATTCCATCTGAAGCCTCATGATGAGCTCCTCGAGCCCCATCTTCTTCTTCTTGTGCTTCAAGTAGTTCTTGAAATCCGCATAGCTTGGAGGAAGCTTTTCAATGAAGCTGAGAGTTGTGAATGTCTCGCAGATGGACATTCCTTCAGCAGCAATTTCATGGCCAATGAGCTGAAGCGCTTCCACCTGATCCATGATGGGTTTTGAATCCACCATTTTGAAGTCGTGGAATTTTGAGACCACATACTTCTGGTAGCCAGCGTCTTCACCTCTGTACTTCTTTTCCAGTGATCTCCATAGCTCTTTCGCCGTGGGGATTTCACAGTAGACACGGTACAATGGGTCAATGAGACGACCCAAAATGTAACCTTTGCAGATGAAGTCGAAATGCACCCATATGTCAACAGTTGCGAGACTGTGAACATCATCGATCCCGTAAGGCATAAGGGGCTTGTCCTCCTGGATGAACTTGTCCAGCTTCATCGTTGTCAGGAAGAACATCATCTTCTTCTGCCACGTTTTGAAGCCTTTGCCATCAAACTTGTCTGGCATCAGTCCTTGAGTGAACACACTAGGGACAGCCGGAGGAGTTTGAACTGCCACCGGACCACTTGCAGTTGCTGAAACTGAATCCGTCTGATAAAGACCAGCACCGAATAGGCTACGGCGAGTGGTTTCATCAGCAGCATTTCCCGCAGGGAGGATAGTGCTTGTTGTTGCTGCAGCGGTTGACGCTGTGATGTTTCCAGCGGTTGTCACAGTTGCATCAGTTGCTGCAACGTTGAGTGGAGTCTTATTGACATTTGTGGTGTCAATGGGGATGTTGTTATCGTTCGTCATTGTTTTTCCTGTAGAGAAAAACATGAAAGCGAATCAGTACTCTATTCAACAAATAACATATTATTTTAAAGAAAAATAATAGTTTAAAATCGATGGTCATTTTTGGTGTTTGAACCAAATCATATCGATATTAGTCTGGAGAAAACGTTTTGCAAACTCGCTCAGAGAAGCGTTTGCAGAAACCGTTTTGTATAGACTTAGAATGTTTCATAAACTCGCTTAAGAAAGCGGTTATGGAAACGATTCATATACTTTGTTTTAAGAATCGTATATCAAAAGACTTTTTTCGATAATGCTAGAAAGCAATCCGCAAATCGTTATGAAATACATAGGAAATATTTTGCGGAAGAGCTATAAAGCAATTCGCAAACACGTTTACAAAAGAACAAAGAAACATTTCGCGGATAAGCAAAGAGCAAATCGCAAACATCGTTTTGAACGAAACCAGAAAAGGTTTATAATATAAATCGTATATCAATAAACGTTTTTCGGTAATGCTACAGAGCAAAACGCAAATCGTTTATGAGATAATTAAGGAACGTTTCGCGGAAATGCTATAGAGCAAATCGCAAACACGGTTCCAAAATCCGTTTTTATAAATCGTTTATCAATCCGATTCGAGCTTTAGACATAAAGCGATTTAGAGTTAAGATTGTAGAAGCCGGAAACCCGGATTGACATAAACGAAAAAATAATAAACGATGTTAAGGAATAAACGATTCAAATGAGACATGGAGTCGAGATATGATCTCTTTCCTTAACTCTAAATATTCGCTCCGTAGTGAGACAGGACTGTGCGAATATTGAGTCTCAGGATAAAACCATGGCTGACGGTTCATGCTTCACTCATGAACGCCCTATCGAACTAATAATCTACGAAACACTCTCGGACTTACTTCGAGGGATTTGGTGTTTTTTGTTGCGTAAAACCTTAAGAATGAAATGAGAAGGACACGATTTTTTTAAGAGGAGAAGACGAGCCACTTTCCGCAACTGATGCATCACGTGTGCACGTTGGCGGAAATCTCGCGAAGATCTCGGAGTTGAGGCGTTACAAAACTTACTCCGCAAGATCTTTCTCGTTTAATCTTATCGTCAAGAAGAGAGACAGCGTGTTGTTTTTAAACGAACTACGTGTTGTTTTTAAACGAACTACGCGTTGTTTAAAATAAAATGCATGCCGTTTTTCGGGAATTAAATGGCAAAAACGTTGAGCTTAACTTGGTCCAAAAAAAATATTACCCGAGCCCAGCCGAACGGCGGCGGTGGCGGGCGCGTGGAGAGCCTTCTCCTCTCTGAAGCTGGTTAACCCATGATAGCATGAATGCATATATATATATATCTCTCTTTCTCTTGTCACACACGATGTGGGACAAGTTCTCATTTCTTCATTTACTAAGCCATTAGGCTTCTAATTACACAGGCTCATAGGCCCATTTCTTTTCACAACTTTCCAATTAAGAGCTGGTCCAACACTTACTGGACAGTCAAAAAAGATTTAAGAAACTTTGTTTTTGTAAAAGAGAATCATGTTTTTGTTTTTGTTATTTTGATTGATGTATATTCTCTTTTAGCAGTGCTTGGGAGAGTTCGAATGGCTGTAAGATTACGACCTCGTAATGCAGATGAGTGGATGGCAGATTGCGTTGAGTTGCATGCAACCTGACTTGTCTCCAATCAGTAAGGGATTGTGATTAATGTAATTCATGTTAATCACAAAAAAATATTCCTTAATAGCCATTAGTTCTACTGCAGCCATCAGAGTCCTTAATCTGAGAGTGCGGGAGACAATGGTTTCAAGCTTTCTGGTGGAGATGACTTCAGCTAATCTCCTAAAGCAAATTCTTAACTCGGGAAAGCTTGTGATGTTCTCTGGTGAACTTGATTACAACAATGAAGCAGATGCTCTGCTTAACAAAGATTGTGATATTGGCCGAGGCGATCAAAAAGTTTACGTTCTCTAACCTTGTCAAGCTGCAGGAATAATTCGAGAGAGATGTGAAGAAAATTGGGGGACTAAGACGGGGGGGAGTATACAATCCACTTCGTAAGCTGTGTAAAATAATGTTTTAGGAATCCCACAAACTATTTTAACTAATTTACGTAACTCAGAGGATTTGTGTTGGAGATTGAATTATCCCGGTATCAGTTTCTGAAGAAAAAGCTTCCTAATTAACAGAGGTATTAACTAAAACTTGAACTTCTTCCATTTTCGTTCATCTTATAAATCTTGTCTTTTAACTGCTTGTATCTATTGCTTTATAAGAAGTAAAGACCAACATGACTTTGTATTAGATTATTGGTTCAGTCTTTTATTAGATTATTGGTTCCTGTAAAGTTCATGATGAGATTTGCCTACTGGTTCCTGTACTAATTTTAGACTGTTAAGTTTGTACAGCTACTAATATATTATATTTCATTAGCTTTCATAAAAGTATACATGGTAGAAGAACTCAGGGACCGTTCGTTTTTCCATCCAAATGAACCATCTGAATGAAGATGAGAGTTTTGTTTGTTTAGGCATTAAAAGTACAAGTCATCTAAATGGTTCATCTGAATGAGTTTTAAAAATTTAGGTTTAGTTTTGAAAATCAGCTGGTTGATCCAAATTGGATCATCTGGATGGAGATGAGTTTGTCAAAATGGTATAATATCTATTATACCCCATGAAATTAATAAATTACAAACTCAAACCTAATATAATTTTATCACTCATGAAAAACGACAAAACCACAAAAGAAATCATTTCCCACCAAAACTATAAAACTCATTTTTCCGCCAAAACCACAAAACAAAATTTTTGGCCAAAATCACAATTTTCTCGCCAAAACAGATTTTCCCATCAAAACCACAAAAATGCACTTTCACATCAAAAAATGTTTTCCCGTAAAAACCGCAAAATGCATTTTCCCGTAAAAATCGCAAAAGGGTGTTTTCCCGTCAAAACCATAAAACGCGGTTTCTCGCTAAAACAGTAAAACGCGGTTTCCCGCTAAAACCGCAAAACTCGGTTTCTCGCCAAAACCGCAAAATCGCGTTTTCCGCCAAAACGTGTTTTCCGCTAAAACCGCAAAAACAAGTTTTCCTACCAAAATCGCAAACCACACATTTTACTGCCAAAATCGCAAAACACACATTATACTGCCAAATCGCAAAAGGGGTTTTCCCGCCAAAAATTGCAAAAACGCGTTTTCTGCCAAAATCACAAAAATGTGTTTTCCCGCCAAAACCGCATAAACATATTTTCCACTGAAACTGCAAAATTTGAATACATGATGCTCTTACCATTTCTTTCATCTTTTAAATTTTACTTTTATAAAATTTGAGTTTGCACTTTGAGTTGTTTGAAAGTTTATTCAAATTTGAGTTTCAATTTTGAGTTTTTTTTAAAGTTATAGTAGTAGTTAAATTTTAATACAAACTAGATCTCGATCCGCGCAACCGCGCGGGTTTTTGTTTTCATTTATTTTTATATAAACATTTTGTTTTCAATTCTAAATTGGTATATATTATAATATATATGTGTCTATCAATTTTTAAAACATAATAAGTTTACGGTATATTTTTTTCATTGAATAGATTGTTTCAAACTTTCACATGTATTTGTATTTTCTTCTATATATATATTTTCGAATTATTATTTCATTATTAAAATCGTAACTATATATATAAAGATTAGTAAAATATTGTTTTATTGTCATATTCAAAGATATTGTAACATTTCACAAATTTAGAAAGTTTTTAAAAAATTAAAATTTTCGCTTCATAGATTTATATTATCGAGTAAATAATTAAACATTTAGTTTGTGTTTAATTTTTAAAATAAACTATATAGTTTAAAATTTGTTTTTATTGGTTTAAAGTAGTAAAGATTAATCATTGTTAGATAATATGATTTTTGTTATTTAAAAAATTATCTTTATAATTTTAAAAGTTAACATCGACAAATATTTAAATATTTAGCATATAGAGGTATAGTATTACAACATTAAATTATATCTATTTAATTTATATTATCTATAAATCCAATGGATCATCTATTGTTTAAATACAATTATTGATAGCCTAATAAAAATTTTGGTAGGCCCAAAATTTAAATGATAATATTAGATATTAAATGTAACATGAATTTTTATGAATAGGTTCATTAGGTCCATTTTTTAAAAATCACACATGAATCAAAGTTGTGACTTCTGTTTTAATATATAAGATTTATATAAAAATAAATAAATTTATATGAAATAAAAATTTATAAATTTGAAATGCTAATTTTAAAATAATTTCAGTGTAAATATATTTTATACTAAAAAATAAAAGTTAGTATAGTTAAAAGTAATATCGAACATATGATTAAATCAAAACAATGGTATATTTGTAATTTGTTTATTAAACTCATCTGGATATAAATATAAATAAAGAAACAAACATAAAATTCATCCAGATGACTCACCTAGATATTTCATCTAGATGGAGAAATGAACAGCTCCTAAAATCTGGATAGATCATTTGGATGGATCACATAGATGGAACAGCTGGATTGAAATGGTAGATGGAGAAACGAACAACCCTTAATACAACTCTTGATTAAAACTGAAGAACTTTTCAAATACATCGGAAACAACAAAGGTTAGTAGTTTACTTGGCGCTATGTTTGGATTTCAGCAGTAGATCCAGTTCGGGAAAAACTTGGTAAAATAACAGTGGTTGACGAAAGTAGTTAATTAAAGTTTAGATAATTTTTACAAAGAAAACATACCAATTAAAAGCATCTCGAAAGTTTCACCTCGAAAAGATGTATTTTGCTTCTATGAATGCAAGCATTTAACTTGAACTCGCCATGAGTTTTTGAAAGGTCTGAGTTTGTTGAGAGGAGTAAAAGTTGTAATCTTAGACATTTTTTTTTAGCGTAAAATGATATGGTTTTCAGCCGTAGAGATGGTGTATATATAGTTTGGTTCAGAATGAGAAGGTAAATAGGATGTTCTAACAAAATATAGTTTGTTAGTTGTGATTAGAAGGAATAGAAAAGTGAACATACGTTTTTGAATTAATTAATTTTTTTGCCTTCAATATTTAATCATCATGATTTATAGAATATTCGTTTTAAAGATTATACGTGATATGCAAGTTTTGAAAACAGAATAATAAGATTGTGTTAGCTGAGTGAAATCGTATTAGTTATGATGCTAGCGTAGAAATAGGTAAATTTTCTGACATTTAGTAAAATACGAAGTTACTTCCCTTTCCGGTTTAGTGCACCAATATATTCCAAAGATACTAACTACAATATCTTTTAATAATAATATTATTTAAAGCAGTTTACTGGTTTAGTTTCGAATAATATAAGGGTTACGTTGGTCAAATTTAATTTAATAGATGGTCTAGCGAACGGAATGGTTTAGCAAAATTATGGTCTAGCGAAGTAATGGATACATGATCCTGAAACGCGATATGAATTTTCAGTTTTTAATTATTTATTTTATTAAATGATGTATTTATAAAATTCATTCATATTATATTCATTAAGTAAATATTTTTTTTTTGCATCTTAAACTATCTATTTTTTTACGAATGTGTGATATCATATAAAAAATATAAAAAAACGAGTATACATAGTTAATTAGATAATTGTAAAAACATAAATTTTTCTTTCGTTTGCGATATCATATAAATAATGATCCGTCCAGTTAACAAAATTCATGGTTTTTTTTATGTGTAATTTTTTTTTATTTTGACCATTTCCTTAAAAATATATTAAATTTTACATATTTTAATTAGAATATATTTAATATCTTTACCTTTTTATTTGAAATGCAACTCAATATTTTTTTTAAACTTATAACAAAATATTTAAAAAATATTTTTAGAATTTGTTTGAAAAATATGAAAATTACATTTTAAATTAAAATTATCCTAAAATATGATAAATTTTGATGTAAATGAAAACTCAAATTATGTCAAAAATAATTATATTCAATGATAATAACAATTTAAATTGATTATTTTTTAAAAAACACATTTACAAAAATATTGTTTGAAAGAAAATTCATTTCTCTTTCAAATATAAAATGAAAATATTATAATTAAATAATAAAAAATATAAATAAAACCATAAATTTAGCAAATGACAACTGAGTTATATTATGCTAAAATTTTATTTCTAACAATTTAGCAAATGAAAAATGAGTTATGAGCAAATAATACCATATAATTTTTAAAAACATAGCCATTCTTAAATATTTTTTGAATAAATAAATATTTTTTAATTTAATCAACTAAAAATAATATCCGTACAATTGTGTGAGTCAAATTCTAGTTTTATTGATGCATGTTATATATTAGTGCTGTATGTTTTAGGTAACATTTTAATGACGCACGTTTTTAAAAATCTCCATTATTAAAATTATGCACGTAAGGATAACTCATGAGTTTTTTTTGTTGATTAAATGACATTATGTCCAAATTTATTTAAGGATATTTCATTAAGGTAGCTGAAAAAGACAAACAATAAAATAGGAAGTTTAAATTCATTTAAGCATATTTCATTAATGTAACTGAAAAGACAAGTAATAAATTATGCAGTTTTATTCGTTTTAGTATATTTCATAAATGCAACTGAAAAAGACAAGCAAAAAAATAGGGAGTTTAATTAATGAAGTAAGAACATGTTCAAATGGGTACTTCTCTTTTAATAATATAGATGGAATGTATTAAACGACATAATTTAATTCTAGCGGCATAGATACGTAATTATTTAGGAAAATTCGGGGCTAATTTCTATTAGTAATCATGTTTTAATGTTTAGATTTTTCTTTTAAATAACAACTATGATAAGACATGCCCTAGAGTGAATTTATATGCAAAATTATTTAAAAAATATCGTATGGAAAAATAAAATTTATATTCTTGACCGAATTAATATTTTTGTCCTTTAAACAATTTTTTTAAAACGTTTTTGTTAATTACATAAATTGTTTATTAATGAGCTGATCTCATTTTAAAAATATTTTAGGTCAAAAAATCACTTATCGCATAAGAACCTAACGTTTAGGCCAAAGAATCTCAGGCCTACTATTTGGTTACAATGAAAGTATGTCAGTTCGGTTTTATATCATGATTTAGCAATTTAAAAGTTAATTATGGTTATGAGAAGTTTATGTTCACTTGCCAATCATATCTATCTTAATATTTTTCTTATTTTCGTTTCGCTTTTTTCATTTTGGTTGTTGCTCGATATAAATATTGATTTTTGAGTTTATTCTCATTTCGTTATTTTGTTTTGGCCTGAAATTTAGAAAATATTTAAGATTTAAAATTATTAAAGACATACATACTTAGGTTAAGATCTGCGCGTTGTGCAGAATAATTTTTTTATTTATTACTTATTTTATGTTTTTCTGCATATTATGAAATAATAAAATAATAATTATATATTAAATAACTAAGAAATCAGTTACTATTATCTAATAAATTGGTATGCGCATATAAATCAAACGGCCGCTCTTGTTTATTCCCAATCATTTTAGGATAAATAAATCAAAACAATCAGTCTTATCTATCGTATATGATATATAATTAAATTTAAATGAAATTAACATAGATATATAATATACTTTTAAAATGAATGTTTATTAAATGAGGTCTCTAGTCATATAATTTTATGATTATTTGCATATTTGTGTAACAGAATTTTACACCAATGATTTTTTTTAATGTGGAATGTTTACTGGTTTCAATAATTTATAATCATTTAAAAAAACAATGAACATTTCAAATTAAAATATTAAGTTTTCAATATATGTTCAATGCAGATATCAAAATATAAGTATGTACTTTCATCTGATGTATAGTTCAACTTAAATGATATGAAATATATATATTAACAGAAACACCTGTTAAAAATAAAATTATTTATTCATATGATTTTATAATAATTTTTAATATTATAGAAAAAAATTTAAATATTTATCACAAAAGTTTATGTGAGACTTTCAACAGTTTTAGTAATTTATACTCGTTTTGAAAAATTAAAAAAATACAACATATCCAAAAAAAATCTAAAATTTTATTATATGATTAATGTAATTGTGTAATTTTTATAATAATAAATAATTAAACAAAAGTGATAGAAAGTATACAAATTGTTAGCAAATTTTTATTATTTAAAATAATTAATTGCCACATATATTCTAATCACATTAGGTAATTCCGTAGGTTTTATTTAAGAAAATAATATATAATAATTTTAATTTGATAAATGAATGGTCCATAATGGACATACTATATAATATAACATTCTCTAGTAATTTAATTTTGGAGTAACAAAATTCTCAATTGATTCTCAAGCCGCCACGTAAGCAAAATTAATATTTTAATCACGTGACAACTCAGCAGAACGCTTTTTTTAATTAGTACAAACTACAGGTTATAACATTTTAAATGTTTTTCTATTAATATATAGGGGATAATACAATCATCCTAGATATACTATCTCATACTCCCTCCGTTTCTTAATATAAGTCGTTTTAGAGAAATTTTTATGTTCCAAATTATATGACGTTTTCGGTTTTCTATGTAAAATTTATTAACAATTAATGTTATATGATCAATGATAATATACTTTCTATTTTATTATTGGTTGATTTGTGGTTAGGTAAATAATTAATGATGTTTTTGTTTAGAAAATATAAAAAATTAATGATTTCTTAATCTATGTGCACAATTTTAAAACGACTTAGATTAAAAAATGGAGGGAGTATATAATTCTTCATTCACCATTTTCGATTCGTTACGAAGAAGATCAAAATATATATGATTTATTGCTTTTCTTTTTGGGAAATATTCCCTTATTTTGACTAGCGTATATCTCAAAAGGATTTGTTTTAAATACCTCAAGACAATTGGTTCTTTTTAAATGTCAATATCAATTAATAATGTAATTTATAAATATGGCAATGGCATGCCATTGTAGTTATTTTAGAAAATTAAGGACAGAATCATAGTAGGGATTCTGCTTTATTAGTATAGATAGATATTGTTTTAAGGGAAAACTATTTTTTTAGGCAAAAAAATGATAAGTATGTGCTATTAGACTAATCTCATATGTGTTATGTCTCATTACGCTAATTATTTTCAAAATAGCAACAATGTTCTTAAAATTTTAATTTTAATTTCGTAATTACAATTAATAAATAATTATAATATATTTAGATATATTTAATATTATAATAAAATATATTGTTAATTTTTTAAAAAATATTTATATAGGGAAACTGAAATAATTCATAATTAAGATTTTTTTAAATAAAGCAATTTTTGAAAAAAACAATTTTTCATATGAAAACTGAATATTTTTAAATATTTTATTCCCATATTTTCGGACCTGGTTATACATATCTGTAAAATCTGTATTCTACTATATGTGGAATTAGGTGTTTTGTCTGTACATGCTGGCATAATCGTCTTACGAATATTTATTAGCTTATATCTTATTAATTCAAATATCTCGAAAAGTTTAAATTAAACATCAAATTATTTCTATATTAAATAATTTTCCATCAAAATATATGATTATTACTGAGTCATTTTTTTTAAAACACTCACATATTAAAAATATTTTATAAAATATCTTTATATAAATGTTTTTGTTTAATTAATATTCAATTATAAAAAAAAAATTATCTTAATTTTTAATTTTTAATAGAAAATATTATTTTCGAATAACAACACAATGTATACAAAAATATCTTACTTTTTTAAAATGTTTAGGATATATCTTATGGTTTAAAATATTCATCTATTTTTTTTTTTTTTTTAACCATCAGCAATATTCATCTATTTTTCTTAGCAAGTTTGTTTTTTTTATGTTTCTCGTAGGACATGTAATATAATATTTCTTTTGTATCAGTTGAACATAAACATGATCTTTTGTGGTAACACATATTAGCAAAATTTACAATTTTTAGAAAATGTATTTTTTTATCAAAAAGAAAATGTATTTTTAAACTAAACACTAATAAATATAAATTAATATAATAAACTGTATATGCTATCGATGAATTTATATTAACAAAATCTAAAAATATTTAATACCAAAAATATTGATATAATCCTTTCATGACATATAAGAGAATAATATTTTATATAATATTAATAAGATAACATAAAATATTTGTGTAGATAATTATCATAATTTTCTTAAAACTATTTATTATCTAATATGAATATTACTAAAATTATTTATTTGAAATCATTGATTAACCTAAGAATTTTTTATAGAATAATAAATAAGATAATATCAAATATATATATAGATAAAATATTTATGAAAACTGTTTTTACTAAAATATTTAGTAAAATTCATGGAGAAGATGACAAGTAAGCAAATTCACTTCTCAAATAATAGTATAGATACAATAAACATGTTTGAACTCGATTTCTACAGGTTTTAGTTTTATAGTAATGTATAGATTCTGATTTCTACAATTTTAGATTTATAATAATGTGTGGATTCTGATTTCTACCGATTTTAGAGCGATAGGTTAAGCGCAAAATGTATATTCGAAATATTTTTAGATTACATTATTTACGTAGATCACGTATTCTAAACATAGCAGATTCAATGAAAAAATGGATTTCATTTTCCACTTCGATAGAACACCAATTCTAATTTCTGTAGAACAGAATCTGAAATTATGATTTAAGCTTTTTTAGAGCTGGAAAAAAATACCACTAAGTTAATATAGTTATTTTATCGGTAGTTACTATTTTTCCAAATTTGTTTTGTTTGTAAAAATATTTATTTGATTTATTTTCAAAAATACTAAAGGGCATTAGAAGCAAAAGTGGTACAAAATATGAACTAACCTAATTTGACATAGTTATCATTTTTTGGCCTAAAAAATAATTTTTCCTTTTAATTATAGTATAGATCAAACATTACAATTAAGAATCTTTTAGAACGTTATATTGACCACCATTCGTGTAATCTACATCCAATATTATCAACATTAGATATAACACTCATAGTTATCATTTTTTGGCCTAAAAAACAATTTTTCCTTTTAATTATAGTATAGATAAAACATTGCAATTAAGAATCTTTTAGAATGTTATACTGACCACCATTCGTGTAAGCTACATCCAATATTATCAACATTAGATATAACACTCATGTACCTGATGTTTATAAGGTCACCTCTAGATGAACTGGATCTCTACTTTACGATAATATCATGTACATCAGCAATATGGTACATTTACACATCCTTGTGAAAACTCAAAAATCTCTTTAGATGGGTATGTATCTTATATATTGGTTTTATTTAAATTGAAAATCTTTTTAACTAAGATATTTTTGAATAGGATTGGTGTTTCTGACTTTAAAACTTATAGTATAAAACATAAATAAACAATTAAATTTTTATAACCTCAAGTATATGCAGTCAACAGATTTAATAATCAAATGTTGTGTGTGCATATTTATTCTTCCACTAATCAATGGCTGTGCAAAACTAATATCAAATTAGTCAACAGTTAGAAACAGGGGCGGATCCAGCCACTCATTTAGTATGGGGCATGCAATGTACAAAATGCTTAGATGAAGGTTATCTGCTTAGATGAAGGTTATCGACATAAATTTTATGTTAACTATTAAAGGAAAAAGAAAATTATGTGTGGGGCACAGGCCACACCCAACGCCTTCCTGCGTCCGCCCCTGGTTAGAAACGAACAGAAACTATTAGTTTTCTATTTATTAGATAACAGTATTTCATCCTTAATTTTGCGTAATCAACTCTTTGTTGAATAATAATTATGAGTAAACAATTCTTAAATATTAAAATTGCTCTATTTCAAATATTTGGGAAAAAAAAAATCATTTTCTTCTTGATTGTCATATACACGTATACATAACAAAAAAGTGAAAAACTGGTTGTTGCTAACCGGGTCTCGTGGTCTGGTGGTATAGGAACCTCGGCTGAGATGTCCGCCATCACGAGTTCGAGCCCCGGCCACAGCGGATTTAACATCCTTTCCGTTGGGGCGCTAGACCCCCTACAGGGGATAGTTGGGAACGTGGCTGCCCAGATACCAGAGTTAAAAAAAAAAAAAAAAAAAAAAAAAAAAAAAAAAAAAAAACTGGTTGTTGCTACCACCTTGTGTAGTACGGCTTTGTCAAAAGAAAAAGGTATAACCGTGCGTCTTTGAAATACAAATAGTTACATTCAAAACTAACGCAAGTTCCCAAATACTTGCATCTAATTAGGACACGCACGAAAAAGTTTATTTTTTTTTTAATGAATAAAAAAACGGAGGCTTTTCTCTCGAACGCACTAGAAGAAACTCTAGTGAAGAAAGAGGTTCCCCCGATGTCCGGTGCCCTTTCCCAGAGTCGGAGGTCTCCCTTTCTCTAATCTCTCATTTTCTTTTTGCTCTACTCGGTGGCGTTCTCTCTTCCTGACGAGATGTTCGGTGGTCTGGACTTTATCGGAGGTCTTTGTTTCGATCTGACCGCAGCGGAGAGGAACAAGGTGGGCTGACGATGGACCTGGAAGACCGGCAAGTCGTGTGAAGGAACGGCTCCGGGTTGAGTCGGCTTTTAGGGTTCGGTGTTTGAGTTCTGTCGATTGTTTTATCTTGGTTCTGACGGCTCTAATCGACGAGGAAATGGCGTGTGGCTCCGGTTTCTGTTTATCTTCTCTTAGATCTGGAAGCCGGACCTGCATGAGCTTGTCACTCATATCTGGAAGGAGTGGGGGTGAGTGAGGTAGCACGTGAAGCAGAACCGGTGCAAAGGTAACTCATTTTCCCTTCTAGACCCAGTATACTTTGGAGTTAGTCTTCGGAAGCTCGCAGGAGTCTCTTGGGAGGATGTGTGTTCGTTTGACCGAGGCTCTTGACTCTTGAGTGGCATTTTTTCAAACTTCCATCGGCTGTAAGGGCTTGTCTATGTCCCGAGCAGAATCTGGGGGTTAAGCAATATATTGTGGACAACGAGCTCCGGTACCGGTGCGTTGGTGTCCTTAAAGAGAAGATGTTTGCTCTGTGTGTGGGGAGATTTGATGGTCTTTTGTTTGGTCAAAGGAAGTCCCTCGGGGCTCATAAGGTCACACATAGGAGCAGCCTATTTGCAGTACCGCAAAGAGTGTTCATTCCAGTAGGGCTGCTCCTTCTCCTCCTCATCAGACCTGCTAGAACGCTGATGAAGCCAAAGCCTCAACCCGTCTTTTCGTCAAGATGCAAGCTCTCGTTTCTGACTCTTGGACAGACCAGATTGGGAATATGCACCCTAGGGGTGTTGACGCGGCAGGTCGTGTATATCACTCTGACCCGTTGATACCTGCCACTATCACTATGGGTCTCAATTGGAATTCTCATGTTACGTATATTCCGTTGGCTTAGGAATATGATTGTACTCTTGTTTTTTTTAGTGGTAGAATTAAGTAGTAGAATTATGAATAAGCTTGTACTCTTGGTATTATCCCCTATTTTGAAAAGATGTAACCTCAATTTTGTATTAATTAAAATAGGTCTCAATGCACTCAATTAGATAGTCAATTACATTCAATTGAAAAATAAGTAGGTCCACATTCGATTTTTATATGTTGTTAGATACATAAGTTGGTCAAACTATATGATATAATGATATGATATGTTATTTTCTTTCCTTAAATCAAACCTACGGAATTACCATAAATGACTAATATATATATGACAATTAATGATTTTAATAATAAAAATTTGATAACAATTTATATCTCCTCCATCATTTTTTGTTTAATTTTATATTATTAAAATAAATTAAACAATCAAATTAGCTATAAAAGTAAAATTTAGATTTTTTCGTATATGTTATATTTTGAATTTTTAAAAACGACAATAAATGACTAAAACTATTAAAATTATTATGTTAAAAATTAATGATCAATGGTTTAACATTTTTATTATAAGAAGATACACATGATTTTAAAACCATATGAGTAAAAAATATCATTTAATAATAAAATAAATATATATATATATATATATATATATATATATATATATATATATATAGATTAAACACTATATACCATAGGATTACATAAATATTTTAATATTAAAAGTTTCAATGAATTTTCAAGAACATTTATAAATTATAAACTTATTAAAGATTTCAGATTGAAAATTTTGTTATCGATGATTTAAATATTTTGTTATAAAATGATATGAATGATCATAGAACCGTATGATTATAAATTCTTATTTAATAAATAACTATATAAAATATACTATTCTTAGAAAAATAGGTTGGTCCATCTTAACTTATATTACACTTTTTATTAAACTAACTATCGAATTGATAAATAACATACCAAAAAATGTTTTGCACTTTCCTTAAATAAAAGCTACGAAATTACCTAATATGATTAACATATATGTGAAAATTAATTATTATGAATAATAAATATTTGATAACAATTTTTATATCTTAGTTCTTTTTTTAATTTTATATTATTAAAAGATATTAAAAAAATCACATTAAATATATAATAAAAACATTTATATTTTTTCTTATATGTTATATTTTGAATTTTTCAAAACGTCTATATATTATTAGAAATTTGAAGATTCTCACTCTAAAAATTTTGTGATCAATAGATTATTTTTTTTGTTATAATAAGTTACAAATGATCATAAAATATAACGCATATGAATTTTTATTTAATAAATATTCAAACTAAATAATATATATATATATATATACTAATGATTTAAAGCAACAAGATTGGCTGATCAATTTAGTTGTCCAGTTGAAATCTTTCAAAAGTATGTGAAAGACTAAAGTCAAAGTAAATATGGATTTAGAAGAGTAGTTATATTTTACTAACCAAAATATCGAAAAAAACCGAACAGAATCGAAACCAACCCGATATCTGGATTGAACACCCCTAATCCAAATGAAGCCAAACTATTGTTACATTCTCCAAAATATAATAAAAATAATAACTTAATTCCGCGCAAGGCGTGGATTTTATCCTAGTTATTTGTATAATAGTAAACATTAAAATGTGTCGTAGTCCAGCAGGTTTTCGCAAACCCATTGTCTTAAGAGGTCGCATGTTTCACTAGTACAATGGGTATTTTGGCCATTTTTCTCCTTTTCCTTAATGAACATGAAAACGATAATGTCCTCATCTTCTTCCTTTGTTATTGTCAAACAGAAACCCTATTTTTTAATCTGGCTTTTTTTTTCTCGCGATTTGGCCATTTTAACTCATTTTTCTTAGCTTTTGCTCATTGTAACAGATTTTGAACTTAACACATAATTTTAAACTTGTAAATCAGGAAGAAGTTAATTTTTATTTGAAATCTGATTTATTGGATTTTGTGCAAAACGCCACGGTTACTTGCTGATTAGGGTTTAGAACGACGAGTAAGCGTTCAAATCCACCGCATTTTAAAACCTTTGTTATACCAAATAATTAAGACTTATTTTTGGTTCACTTATATTCACTAATCAACAAGATTGTGTTATTTCATATTCGATATCTTTTATAAAAGAAACAAAATATTGTCAAATTATATTATATTTTTAAAATAAAAAAATAAATAAAAATAAATAAAAATAGTAGTAATTACAAAAAAAAAATATTTTTAACGTCGTCAGGAAAAAACTAAACCCTAAATCATAATCCTAAAACCTAAACCCTTCGGTAAACTCTAAACTCTTGGAAAAATCCTAAACTCTAAATCAAAAACACTAAACACTAAGGAGTGTGTATTCAATTGAGAGTTTTAGATGATTTGTGTCAAAATGACAAATTCACTGTTATTGAAACATGAATTTTAATAACTCATTTAAAATCCAGTGTTATTGAACTTGACATTTTATAAAGTACTATGAAATCTACGGTTATTGAAAAGATTTTAAGTTGTGGAGTTTTAAAGTTTTCAAGTGATTTTAGAGTGTTTGGGTGAAGTTTCTTAATTAAAAAAAAATTCAAATTCAAATCTCATGGTTTTAGGTGATATTGTAAAGTGGTTTAATAAAAATTATTTTATTCTCTGCAATTCCTTAAAATTATCTAAAAACTCATTAAAAATCAAATCATTTCAAAATTTAGATTGACTACACCCCCCTAAAACACTCAAGGGTTTAGGGTTTAGAGTTTTAGTATTTAGTGTTTTTGATTTAGAATTTATGATTTATCCAAGAGTTTAAGATTTACCCAAGGGTTTAGGGTTTCAGATTTAGGGTTTAGGGATTAGGATTTAGGGTTTAGTGTTTTGTTGACGATTTTAAAAATATTTTTTAAAAAAATATTTTTTCGGTAACTACTATTTTTTTTACCTTTTTATTTTAAAAACATAATATAAATTGATAATATTTTGTTTCCTTTTGTAAAATATATCGAATTTGAAATAATCAAATTCTAGTGGTGGGTGAACCTCTAAGTTCATCTTAGTGGATGAATCCAAGAATAACCCAATAATTAAATACTAGGTGGTTATTACTCGTTAAATAGTGCATGTTACTTAAAAGTGCTTGTTATTCGTTAAAAATATTTATTTTATGTATTTTTATTTCAAGTACTTGCAAGTAATCAAATATTTTATAGATAAATATTTGATTTTGACAAATAACAAGGGGATGGAAGTACTAGTTTTTTTTTCTGAATACTTGATAGAACGAGCACTTGATTCAAACAAGTCAAAATACAAATAATAAATCAAACAACTCGAACGAACTAAACTAAATAGCAAGTACCTGAAAATTAGCAAGTATTAACCATGTACCGAACCCTACCTTAACACATCTAGTTATTTTAAACCAAAGAAAATTAACAATGGACCAATGTATTTCTGTTGGCATATTAGCTTTAACCCGGAAACGGAAATTCCGGTGACATCACCAACACAGAAACCAAGAAAACAATTGTCCTCCCGAGACACTTGCCACGTGTATAGACAGTAAGAAGTGCCACCACCTTTCGACTTTCTATTGTCTAATGACCATAACACCTCCGTAAATTGCTGACAAGAAAAAACACCTCTGTAATCACACTGATTCACTTTTGCAGCGAACAAGTTATGGAAAACGCCGTTTTAAGGGGTTTTTTTAGAGCGTTTTGTTGAACCACTTAACATTAACAACCACCACTTTCCTTCGGATAGTCCCCTAGTTTTTGGAAAAATCTCATGTTAAACCATGAAATTGTAAAAATGTAACGTTTTAAACTTTGGTGCTCAAACATTCACGTTTTATTAACACATTAAACTTTGAAACTAATTTATTTCTTTACCACGTAAAAACGTAACCGTACTTTTCATTCAGTGAAAAAAATGTTTGATGTCTCAGCTTTTTAAAAAAATTAAAATAAGAAAAACTAGTTAAAATAATAAAAATAAATAAAATAATAAAAATTTCAAAATTGAATTCCAAAAGAAAATAAAAAATAGAAATAAATGTAATAAATAAATAAAATAAATCAAAATGAATAAATATATTAAATTATTAATAAATTAAAACAAAATTCAAAATAATTCAGATAAAATAAAAATTCTAAAAAGAAAGCATGTACATAAATTTAACATATGCTAGTGAAAGTTTATGACATATTTGATACTAGATGATAGGCCGTCCCTTGTGCCGACTAATATATATATATACCTAACAAATTTTGGCTTTAATATTTATTTTATACAAATCTCAAATTATTAAATTAGATAAATTTAAAACTAATATTATAAATTATATAGCTTCAATATTCATATTGGTCATCAATGTATTAAATATGTTTTTGTTTCATATTTTTATTTTTGGGACGTTTATTTTGGATTAAAATCTATTTATAGTAATAGTCAAATTAAAAAAAAAATTGAATTTGTAATAAAAACACTTATTGTATTTGTGTATTGAAAAGAACTTTAGTGACACTGAAATCATTATAAACAGTCACAACTTATAAAATATCAAAAATAACAAAAGCAAATAAACATCATATATTATCAACAATATAGATTTTTAAAACGTGAAAAAATCAGAAACAGTAAATTAGAAATAATATCTTTGTATTTTCTTATATTATACTTATTTTATGTTTATTACTTGTCAATTTATTTTATGTTATTTAATATTTTATCCTAGTTCTTGTTGCTTCCATATTTTTGAATATTTTTAGCTAATTTTCTTTTTTTCGTTTATAATTATTTACTATTTTGTTTAAATGTATTATTTTGATTATCTGTGATTTTTTTGTTTGAAAACTAATTTGATGTTTCTCAGTGGTGATCTGTGTTGAATATTTTTGAGTTGGCGACCAATAAAAAACAATTACGACCGCAACAATTACGGTAAACGTTAGCTTTCATCAAAGAGATCCCTTCATTAAATAAATACCTTAAAATATACTATCGGAACCTTCCCGACCCACCTTTTATTCTTAAATTAACGGTGGCCACTAAAGTTTACACGTTTCGGTGGGGATATCGGCTAATTCCTATGTCAACACAGTCGAGCGGTCCCGATCAGTACATAAACACATAAGCTGTGCAAATACATACATGAACACGTAGTTAATTCAAATATCATACACGAACTAACAAAATTCGGTTTTTGCATACATTGACCAATTATCCGTTAGTCAAACGTAACAGAATCTGAACTGTCCGTTATATACCGCTTACTTGGCTTTTTACGTTTTTAAATAATGAATAAATTAATTAAAAAAATTAAAAGAAGGTTAGAGGGGGAGTCGAACCCCAGTTTGAGATATATCCATCACAAGATGAAACCATTGTGCCAGACCGAACCAATTGTTTATAGTCCCAATAGTTTCTTATTTATACCGATATTTCATTCACATATTTTTTTTTCCATGTTTGACTTATCATCCAAATAGTTCCAAAACAAATTCAAATACTTTTTTGTTCTGTTTTTCCTTTTCTTGTGGAAGAAATCATTTTTTATATATTCGAAAAAAATAAAATAAAATAATATATATTATTAAAAAGGGTTACGTACATTGGAGTTGTCTTCTACCTTTATTATCTTTTTGTGAATCTCTATTTTTTAAAGATAATATTTACTTTTAATAATCAACCCGATAAACGAAAATTCAAATGTCAATTACAAGCTTAAATTGAACAAAACAAAACTAATTCAAACATTAGTGATATCAATTCTCTTTTTGAACTAGTTAGTTCTCTTGTTGAAATCTCTAATTTGCTCTTGTTTAAATTATGAGTAAATTTTTTTTCAGTTTCCAGTAATTGTAAGAGAACGTTAGAAATATAAGTGTTTGCATATAAACTCAAATTCAAACAAGAGGAAATTAGAAATTTCAACAAGAGAACGATCTCTCGATCTCTATATCACAAAAATATAGTAAAGGTAGAAACAACTTCAATGTATGTAACCCCTTTTTAATAATATATATTATTATTTTATTTTTTTTGAATATATAAAAAGGTTATTTCTTCCACAAAGAAAAAACAAAAAAAAATATTTGAATATTTTTTTCATTTTGTTTGGATGATTAGTATCTTTTCTGAACAATTTGGATATAAAGTCAACCACAAAAAAAAATATGTGAATGAAATATCGATTAGGTATAAATAGGAAACACTCGGGACTATAAACAATAAGTTTGCTTTGGCACAATGGTTTAGCATGCGATGGTTATTGCTCGGGCCCAGGTTCAATGCCCCCCCCACTAACCATCTTTCAATTTTTTTTTATTAATTTATTCATTATTTAAAAACGTAAAAAGCCACATAAGCGGTATATAACGGACAGCTCAGATTCCGTTACGTTTGACTAACGGATAATTGGTCAATGTATGCAAAAACCGAATTTTGTTAGTTCGTGTATGAGATTTGAATTAACTACGTGTTCATGTATGTATTTGCACAGCTTATGTGTTTATGTACTGATCGGGACCGTTGGACTGTGTTGATGTATGAATTAGCCGTTTTCCCCGTTTCGGAGTATGAAATGAAACTATATAATACTTTCCTAACAAATTTTCCGGTTTTCCAACTTTCTTCCTATCTATTGGTCCTCTTTTTTAGTGTTTTAGCATCTTCAGCTTCTCTCTCCTCTACGCAGCGGAAAACCTATTTCCTCCGGCCTCTGACCGTTTTCCATTCCGGCGAATAGATTTTGTTTCTCGTAGAGAATAGCTTCCTTCTGTTTCGATAGTGTATGTGGTGGTGATTGTACTATTTGCTTTGCTTGGCTCGGCTACACGCGGCGACTCGGATCCCCGCGTTTGACTCGGTCCCTGGCTCGTTACGCGGCGCTTTCGTAGAATGTGGCTCGCCGTGTTTGCATGCCAGGCTTTGTATTGAATCCGCGGTTCGAGATCGTGATCTAGGGTTACCTCTCTGTTCGTTTTGTTCTTTGCTTGTTGCAGTTGGTTTCTTAATCCGCCGAGGGGGGAAACGGTGGCTTACGGCGACGGGTTACGGAATGCTATGGTGAGCTTCTAAATCAATTCTCTCCGTCGTGAATATTTTTCTATCCATCTGTTTTTCCTTGAATTTCTCGTGAATTTCGCTGTTAGATGAGATCTCTGACATTGCTCGAATTTCATCGAGGTTAGGTTTTACATTTTTTTTAATTTGAATTGGTTTCGTCTATTTTATCTCTGCTTCGTGATTTCATCTTCATTGGATGATCATCTCCTACACGTTTCGTTCCATTTAAATCCACGTGTGAGCTTGTGATTTGAGTAGCTCTGTGGTCTGTTGAAATGGCGGCGAATCTCTCTCTATAGGTCAAACATTTGTGTGTTGTAGAGGAAGCTGTCGATGGTTTACGACTCGCTTTCTTCGAAGGTGTTGAATTTTGAACTGGTCAGGTTCTTTGGTCAAAGAGATAAGGCGTTATGTGGGAGCGAAAGCGCTTAATATGACTTTTAAAAGTTCTCAAGTGTTGACCGTTTCTACTTAGCTTTTGTGGAGTTAAATATTTTGCATCTATTGTGGGTTTAGTGTGAATAGTGGACTCTCATTATATGCATGTTGAACTTTTGATGTTGTATCTCGAGGAAAGCTTTTTGACACCCGGTTTTTGCCAGGCCGAAAGGAGGAGTTGCTTGTCGAAAGAGGTTAAAGATGGGTTAGAATATCTGAAACGTAAACGGTTTCAGGAAATGAGATCAGGCTCTGTCAATGAAATAGTAGGCTTCAGCACAATGGCTAGAAGTGGAGGTGATGCTTTGAGACCATCTTCAGCGTCAAGTGGAATCGGATTACGAGTAACTTCTACTGCCACAGCACCTCCATCTACTGCTAAGGGTGGCTTGATGAAGGAAAAAGTGGAAAAGTTTGATGCAAATGATCTGAAATGGACCGAGAGGCTTCCAGAGTGTCCTGTTTACAGACCAACAAAAGACGAATTTGAGGATCCTTTGACTTATTTGCAGAAGATCTTCCCAGAAGCTTCAAAATATGGTAAAAACTAAAATCTCAATAGGCAAGAATTATGGCTGCTCATTAATATATTGGCTGCATCTGTTAGTTGAACCCATTGCTTGGTGTTCTCTTTAATATTAGCAAATGTATTAAATGGACAGAACATGTGCTAATGTGTAGTAGGCAATATAGTAGTCTGACCCCTTCATGGCAGCTTTATTGTAATCACTCCAATTGCTTATGCTGCCTCTGTCTTTTTCAGGTATTTGTAAGATCATATCACCTTTGACAGCAACAGTTCCTGCA